>NC_052101.1:80734639-81037669 GCF_015852505.1 Tachyglossus aculeatus | reverse complement strand
TATCAATGGTATTTACATGAGTGCTTACTGTTTGATCCCCTCTATACCATAATAATAATAATAATGCTTCCAGGGCACAGCTCTCAATTTAATAGAGCATCTGAATGAATGAGTCAAACACTTCTATTGGTGCTCTCAGCCTGTTGAGGTGAAACTGTTTCCCAGAAGAGAAAAGCAGCATGGCCTAGTGGAAAGAGCACAGGCCTGGGAGTCAGAGGATCTGGATTCTCTCCCTGACTTTCCCGTCACTGTAGACGGCACTACCATCCTTCCCGTCTCACAAGCCCGCAACCTTGGTGTCATACTCGACTCCGCTCCCTCGTTCACCCCACACATTCAATCTGTCACCAAAACCTGCTCGTCTCACCTCCACAACATCGCCAAGATCCACCCTTTCCTCTCCTTCCAAACCACTACTTTTCTGGTTCAATCTCTCATCCTATCCCGACTGGATGGCTGCATCAGCCTCCTCGCTGATTTCCCATTCTCCTGTCTCTCACTGCTTCAGTCTATACTACACTCTGCTGCCTGGATTATCTTTGAACAGAAACGCTCTGGGCATGTTACTCCCCTCCTCAAAAATCTCCACTGGCTGCCTGTCAACCTACAAATCAAGCAATAACTCCTCACTCTGGGCTTCAAGGCTCTCCATCACCTCGCCCCCTCCTACCTCACCTCCCTTCTCTCCTTTTACAGCCCAGCCCACACCCTCTGCTGCTAACCTCTTCACTGTGCCTCATTCTTGCCTGTCCCACCATCACCCCCAGCCCACGTCCTTCCCCTGGCCTGGAATGCCTTCCCTCCACACATCCGCCAAGCTAGCTCTCTTCCTCCCTTCAAAGCCCTGCTGAGAGCTCACCTTCTCCAGGCCTTCCCAGACTGAGACCCCTTTTTCCTCTCCTCCTCCCCATCCCCCCCACCCTACCTCCTTCCCCTCCTCACAGCACTTTATATATTTGTACAGATTTATTACTCTATTTTACTTGTACATATTTACTATTCTATTTATTTTGTTAATGATGTGCATATAGCTATAATTCTATTTGTTCTGACAATTTTGACACCTGCCTACATGTTTTGTTTTGTTGTATGTCTCCCCCTTCTAGACTGTGAGCCCGCTGTTGGGTAGGGACCGTCTCTATATGTTGCAAACTTGTACTTCCCAAGCGCTTACTACAGTGCTCTGCACACAGTAAGCGCTCAATAAATACGATTGAATGAATGAATGCCACGTCTGCTGTGTGATGTTGGGCAAGTTACTTCACTTCTCTGTGCCTCAGCTGCCTCATCTGTAAAATGGGGATTAAGACTGTGAGCCCCAGGCACTGTGTCCAACCTGATTAACCTGTATTTGTCCCAGTGCTTAGACCAGTGCTTGGCACAAATAAGCACTATAAAAGTGGCAGAATTAATATTAATTATTAAAAGACAGGAAGGTTATCCTGACACCAACTTGTATCCTCTAACCTGACCACACAGAATGGGTTGAACAAGGATGGACCTAGTAAACAACCCTATTTTACTCCATAGAGAGTCCTCTATTTCTGGCTTGGCCTACCATATTATTGTGGAATGTGACACCTGTGAGACTTGTGTGCGTGAGGGGTTTGCATGCATCCTCCCCCTGCAATCAGTCAGTAGCACCTGTATATATGTTTGTACATATTTATTCCTCTATTTACTTGTACATATTTACTATTCTATTTATTTTGTTAATATGTTTTGTTTTGTCTGTCTCCCCCTTCTAGACTGTGAGCCCGCTGTTGGGTAGGAATCGTCTCTATATGTTGCCAACTTGTACTTCCTAAGCACTTAATACAGTGGTCTGCACACAGTAAGCGCTCAATAAATACGATTAAATGAATGAATGAATATTGAGCACTTATTCTGTGCCAAGCACAGTACTAAGTGCTTGGGAGCATACAATCAAGTAGACCTAATCCCCATCCTCAAGGATTTTATAGTGTATAGACCCTGAAATAAATTACCAGAAGGGGAGAGCAACAGAGTTTAAAGATATGTTACATAGGGGCTACAGGAGTGGTGGGGAGGGAGTGTGAGTCCCCAAGTGTTTCAGTAGAGTAGGAGTGCTGAAATAGCAGGTGGAGAAGAAGGTGGGGAGATGAGAGATTCATCAGGGAAAGCCCCCTGGAGATGTAATAATAATGATGGCATTTATTAAGCGCTTACTATGTGCAAAGCACTGTTCTAAGCGCTGGGGAGGTTACAAGGTGATCAGGTTGTCCCATGGGGGGTTCACAGTCTTCATCCCCATTTTACAGATGAGGTAACTGAGGCCCAGAGAAGTCAAGTGACTTGCCCAAAGTCACAGCTGACAATTGGTGGAGCAGGGATTTGGACCCAAGACCTCTGACTCCAAAGCCCGTGCTCTTTCCACTGACCCACGCTGCTTCTCTGGATCTGCCATCTAAATGGATAATTTCCTCTTTACTACTTTCCCAGCCCTTATACCCATTTAGATAATTTTTTATATTGCTTAGGGTTTCTTTTTTTCACCCCCACCCCCACCCCCTGCCCCCCGCAAGCTACACAGGGCTTGAGGCCCTGAAGATCACCAAACTGAGGTCAGAATGAAATTGACTAAAGTTTGCATTCTCATTCTCACAGGCTTTCCTGATAGAGCCATTAATGCTGTGTCATTTTCTGCTCCAGTTACTAACCTGGAGGCAGAACCACAAGTTTAACATAGTCCTTACATTTGGGTTGAATAAAGAAATTTGTTGATGATCTCAATATCTCATTTTCATTTACTCCTCCTGCTTTCATTGCTCATCTCTACAACCTAGTAAACCAGAGAAAAGTGCAAGTAGAAACCAGTTTCAGATAACAGAATATAAAAAAAGTCAAATTTAGCATTGTGCCAAAATGAGATGAATGCTAAATAATTGAAATCCAGGTAACTGATTTCTGGGACAAAGATAATACTGAAATAGAAAGTAGCAGGTATAGATCTATTTTTGTTGATGAATGTTGAGAAAGGGGACTAGAAAAAAATTAATTCAGAGAGAGGGCTAAAAATAATACCATCCTCAGAAGAAATCCTAAAATAAATATTGTCCTTAAATCACAAATGTTACATGCATTTGGGTGGGTTTTTTAAAAATATTTTAGCAGTTCAGTTCAGCCTCTCTAAGGGAATAAAGGAGTAACAGCAAAATGAAATAAAATTTAAAATACCTAGAAAATGATGGTCCTATAGCTAAACACAATGGGAGTCCTTGGAGAGCACTTTATATTCCACTTCTAGTGCACTCTCCCAAACAGTACAGTGCTTTGCACATGGCAGAGGTTCTATAACTATACCTGATTGAATGATTGAAAGTGTAAACATATAAGGGATGAGATTACATCAAAGGATGTCAACAGATAACAATGAGACAAACACTGAAGACAGAATAAGTGTATATCCTTCCCAGATTAATTCATAATGGTTCCGCTAGCTGAAGGATCAATCAATCAGCAGTATTTATTGATTGTCTATTGTGTTCCAAGCCCAGTGCCATGCACTTGGGAGATAGCTATATCCTGTAGGTATAGGAGAAATGATCCCTGCTCACAAGGACCTTACAATCTAACAGGAGGGTCAGGCACATAATGATATACAGATGGGTGAAAAAAGTACTTAAATGGTAGAGTATATAAATTGACGAGTACAAAAGTACTGCGGGAGGTTGGGAGTGCAAAAGTGCTTAGGTGATGCTGAGGTGATCAGTCAATCAATCGTATTTATTTAGCCCTGTACTAAGCATTCGGGAGAATATAACAGAGTTGGGTAGACATGTTCCCTGCACTGAATGAGCTTACAGACTAGATGATAGCTGGAAGGATGCAGCATAGGGAGAAGAAAAATTCATCGGGGAAAACTCCCTGAAGTAGATAGGATTTCAGAAGGGCTTTGAAGATGGGGGAGAGCTGAGGACAAGGAGCTTTGAAGATGGAGGGAGTTCCAGGCAAATGGGAGAAGGTATGAATCAGGAGTCAGAGGGAGAATAGAGAACAAGTCACAGTGAAAAGATGAACCTGGAGTGCTAGTTGGGGAGAGTGGATAGGTGAGGGAATGTGAGCTGATGGAGTTTCTGACGTGAGGACAGAAGACCTTTGTGGGTGGGTAGAGTAGTAGTCTGCCACTTCTGAGGGCAGAGGGAGTTCCAGACAGGAGTGAGCGAGAGGTTCATGGTGAGAGAGAAGAAAACGAAACAGTGAGTAGGTCGGCTTGGGAGGAATGAAGCCTGCAAGCTGGGGTGTAGTAGAAGTGTGAGGATAGGTTAGAAGGACAGAGCTAATTGAGTGCCTTAAAGCTGATGGTCAGGATCTTCTGCTTGATGCGGAGGGGAATGGACAACTTGTGGAAGCTTTTGAGCAAGGAGATGTGCACAAGGACATTCCATCATATTGCATACAGAGTGTGCACCTGAGGACTTAATTTGCGGTCTGCAAGCAATCTGAGAAAAGCAATTCTCTGCAACATCTCCTTCACAGGGCTTTAAAAAATCAGGTTGAGTGTCTCCAGAGAAGTTAGTCGTGTAGACTGTGGCTGACTGGGCAGTGATTTTTCCATTTGAAGTAAACATTTGATTCACATGAAATCTAAGGAAGAGAGTAGAAGGAACTTTCCTTGCTTAGCACAGAAGGTGGGTCGCTGGGTCCTTGGGAACCTAAGATGGGAATTTTAGGCTCAATTATACCACCTGGAAGGGAATATATTTTCCTTGGGAGAGCTCAAAGAACTATAACATAGCTCACTGGTTCTCTCACCATCTCTAAGTGGTAAGCAGGGATGGCATTATGATTTCCATATTACTGAAAGGAAAATTCAGGCTCTAAAAGTTTAGTGATTTGTCAAAGTTGCACAATGAATCAGTGGAGAAACCAATAGAGTTTCAGGCCAGTACTCTTCCTTCTTGTTTTTATTATCCTGAAACATAGAATTTGTTCACTGACTTAAAACCGTTTCCACCACACTGTTTAATCATCCTCCTTTACTGTTCTTATGGAGTCATCTAGTAAAGGGTGTAAGGGAGAGGATCAACCCAAAGGCAAGTTTCAGAGGGAGTACACTGCTGTAACTTGGCATGTTTATGAAAAAAGTCCTTTGGACATCAGTGTTTTGATTGGTTGATACCCTTTCCTTACATAGGGGGAGGAGGCGAGCTCACAGAAATGAAACAAAGCCAAAGACAAGAATCCCACAGATTTCTGGGTGGCAGTTATATCAGTGTTCATCTTTCACTCTCGTTTTGGAGGGTGAGGCATGATGAGGTTATGTGTCAAATGTCACAGGGAATCTGGAGAAGTAATCAGGTGGTGTGGTGATCAGACAGGGATTAGCCCTGTGCCAACATCTCTTTTCAGAGACCAAAGGAATGGAACATTTCCCCAGAAGACTCAGTTATTTATCTTAATTACTCTGCAAATATTTTGATGTCTGTCTCCCCAATACAGTGTCAGCTCCTTGTGGGCAGGGAATGTGTCATTTGCTTATTTTGTACTCAAGAGCTTAGTACAATGCATTGCACCCAGGCTCTGAATAAATACCACTACTGCCACCTCCTCAAACCCTTGTGCCTGTATCAGTAACCTATACATAAATAGTGTCTAAATTTTATATAGCATTTTTATTCCAAGAGCCCTTCCACTTTACTTACCTCATTGTTTTATCCTCACGGCATCCCTGTGAGGCAGGGAAAGGCAGGCATTTTACAGATGAAGAAACTGAGGGGAAGAGAGGTTAGGTGACTTGTCCAAGGTCACACAGTAGACCAGTGGGAGAGCTGGGACTAAAGCTCAGTTCCCAGACCCATTCTCTTTTCATCATACCACACTGCCCCCAACCTCCCACTGGGCTCTTCACCCTTTGTCCATCTGATTGTTCAGAAAGCCTCGTGGCTGCTGCCCAACTCCCAAACTCTAGTTTGACAACCTTTTTAAAATCACATCTCTTCCAAGAGGACTTCCCTGATTTAGCCCTCATTTCCCACTCAATTCTGTGTCACCTTGCACTTGTATTTGGACCCTTTATTCAAGTCACCCCCAGCCCCACAGCACTTATGTTCAGATCGATAATGTATTTACGTTAATGTTTGCCTCCCCTTCTAGACTGTAAGCTCCTTGTGGGCAAGGAACATGTCTACCAACTCTGTTCTGTTGTACTCTCCCAAGCACTTAGTACAGTGCTCTGCACACAGTGAGTGCACAATATGATTGACTGATGGACAACCACAAAGACCACCAGGAATGTCAAACAACAGTAATGATTTTAACGACCTAAGCTTTCAGATCCTCTGTGGTCTCCGTATTTGTCAGCCTTATGTTCTTAGCCTCTAAGACCCATTCTCCTTTTCCCCCTAACTACCTTACTGCCCTCTTGGAAGCAAGTCTGGCCTAGTCGATGGCCTGGGAGTCAGAAGGACCTGAGTTCTATTCCCTTGTATGCTGCCATCTTACTTTTCTGAGCCTCAGTTACCTCATCTGAAAAATGGTGATTAAGACTGTGAGCCCCAAGTGGGACAAGCACTGTGTCCAACCTGATTAGCTTGTATCTACCCTTGTATCTACTATGTGCCTGGCACGTAGTAAGTGCTTAATAAATACCATAAAAAATGTTCAACCCCTATTACTTTTTTTTTTTTAGCCTTGGTTGCACAAGCAGCCAGAATCAAACCAAAATAAAAATAAAAGAAGGCTCTAAAGGCACCAGACCCAAGAAAAATTCCTAGGGTTAAGTGTTGACGTATACACTGTCCACAATATGGTCTAGCCTAATTCTCCTGGATCTCTCACCTGCCGTCAACACTGTACCACTCCCTTCTAGAAAAATTAACCTTGGTTTCACTGACACAGTTTTCTCCTGATTCTCCTCATCTCTTTGGCCAATATTTCTCAGTCTCTTTTGCTGTCTCATCTTCTAGCTTTCATTCCCTAAGAGTAACCCTCAAAGTCCCCTTCTCTTTTCACTTTATACACATTCCCTTGGGGAACTCATTCCCTCCCATAGCTTCAAGTACCATCTTTATATGGGACCCAAATCTACCATACTAGGCTCAAGCTCTCTCCTCGGCAAACTCACATTTCCTCCTACCTCCAGAACCTATGTGAATGTCCTGCCTCAAGTTTTAAATGTCCAAAACTGACCTTCCCTCCCAATCACTCTCTCTTCCTTCTACCTTTCCCTTCACAGTTGACAAGGCCATCATCTGCCAGACTTCTCAAGCCCATAACCATGGCATTATCGTCAACTGCTCCCTCAGTCTGCCACCAATTCCTGTTGGTTTTTCTCCATATTTCCATGACCCACCCCATCTCCATTCAAACCACCACTATGACCCAGATGCTTGTCATATCGTAGTTTAACTACTGCATCAGCCTTTTCATTGGTTTTCCTGCTTCCAGTCTTCCCCCTCTCTTCATTCCATACTTCACTCTGCTGCTTGGATCTCTTTTCTAAAATTACAATGTGCACACATCTCCCCACTCCTCAAAAAATGTGATTACCCATTCCTCTCTGCATCAACCAGGAACTCCTGACCATTTGCTGTATTTGAGGTACTCAATCAACTTTCTCCCTCCCACGTATTCACTCCTTCCTTCCACTACAACCCCACTTGCACTCTTAGTTTCACTCAAGCCCACTTACTCACTGTGCCTTGTTTTCATTTCTCCCTACATCGACCTTTTGCCCATGCTAACCCCACTACCTGAAGCTCCCTCCCCTCTCAAACTTCACAGACAATTGCTCTCCCCATTTTCCAGGCTCTTCTGAAGTCACATTTCCTTCAAGAGGTCTTCCCCATTTACTCTCTAATATCTTCAGGTTAACTACCCCCAACTCCCACCTCAGCACAACTCCCAAGGACTGTTGTACACACAACCACCCACAACACGTAATTACCCATTTTACGTAGACTATTATTTAAGGACTCACTCACATACATAACCCCTCTCAGAATCGCACCTGGAGAGTTTCCAGTACTCTACCAGTCTCAGCTACGGGAGGGAGAGTCAAGCGGTGGCATACTATTCCATTCCTAGTTTGGCCAGTGGCTAGCGAATTGAAGGCAATCTGCTACAAGTCAAAACTCACCTGTGCTGGGCAGCAGAAGCATGGGAGAGAGTCAAGGGCGGAGACTCGGGTTTATTGCATGGAAGAAGGCAATGGTAAACCACCTCTGTATTTTTACCAAGAAAGCTCTATGGCTACACTACCAGAATGACTGCAGATGGAGGTGGGGTGTTCTGGGAGTGATGTGTCCATTGAGTAGCTATGAGTCGCAAACGACTTGACAACATAAGACAAGACACACACATATCCCCATTTTCTTCTCCTCCTATTTGGTATTTATCCATCAATTGCATTTATTGAGTGCTTACTGCGCACTGAGCACTGTACTAAATGCTTGGGAGAGTATAACAGGTGATAGACACATTCCTTGCCAACAAGGTAGTTTAGCATCTGCCTTCCCTGTTAGATTGTACATGCCTTGAGAGCAGGGACTATGTCCAATAATTCTATTGTAATCTCCCAAGCCCTTAGTTCAGTACTCCGCACATAGTAGGTGCTCAGTTAATGATATTGACAGAATGATCAGCACGTGGTAGGTGTACAATAAATACTATCTATTGACTGATAAATCTGCACACAATAAATATTTTTGACTGATGGATTGACTGAACTGCTCAAATAGTCTTCTGCTATTCAATCTCCTCACATGGTTCACCCAATTAGTTTAGAGAAGCAGCATGGCCTAGTCGCAAGAACACAGGCTTGGGAGTCAGAAGTGGGTTCTAATCCTGGCTCTGCCACTTATCAGCTCTGTGACTTTGGGCAAGTCACTTAACTTCTCTGTATCTCAGTTACCTCATCTGTAATACGGGGATTAAGTCTGTGAGCCCCACATGGGACAACCTGATTACCCCAGTGCTTAGAACAGTTCTTGGCACACAGTAAGCACTTAACAAATACCATCATCATCATTATTATTATTATTATGTCATGATAGCATTCCCATGGTCCTTAGTGGCTGACTGTATTCTAGGATCTCAATTTTGATCACTCTACCTCATCATTTCTTGTTAAGAATGGATCATAGGTGACAGTCAATCAATTGATTGAGCCTGAGGTCACTGCCCAAGAAGCAGGATTGGTATCCGTGATTAAGGTGGAAAGTTGTGTGCGCCCACTTGTGTGCGCCCGCCATCAGCCTGGGTTCCTTCCTCCCGAGATCCACGGAAAGCCCACCTCCTTCTTCCCTGACGCCGTCCCCTGCTCGGAAGGCCTGGTGACTTCATAATTTAAAGTTTGCAGGGACACATTCAGATGGTTTTGTAAAGTGCCGCTTTATGGGTTCTTTGCCTGATTAACATTTAGTAGAGCAAAATCCGCCAACCTGCCAAGGAACCTTGCATACCAACTTCTGAAAGCGACTCTCCCGAAGAAGTATCCAGGACCGAACTCTTAAGCTTCTGTGAGGAAGTCTGATTTTGCTCAATAAGAGTCTCTATTTGATTAGCTTAGGTGCCATAATTCCTAGAGACGGCTACTCAGACACCAAGATGTGGCTAAATGGGGCTGTCTATTCAGCAACCAATATCCCAAATCACCTATTTGCATAAAACTTTTGCTTTGGGGTATGCCACACGAAACGTGATGCATTGTTTTTCTAGTGATATACTGTGTCCCCAAATTCTTGCCCAAATCCCCCTTTAATGAACTGCAAGTGCTTCAGGACAGTAGGCTGAGGTGGCAAATGGAGTTTATGGCTGTGAAACAGAGTATCTCATTCATTCATTCAATCGTATTTATTGAGTGCTCACTGTGTGCAGAACACTGTACTAAGCACTTGGAAAGTACCTGGCCAGCAGTAGATGGCTGCCAGTGCCCTCATCTTAATACACTGTGGTCAAGACAGCCACTGATATCTGCTGTCCCAGTGATTGACGTCTTTGCAATGTGCCCAAACTGCATCACGGGACTAACGCTGCCCATCACTGTTACACCAGGAACCTGCAATTTGCCTCAACCTGAAAAAGCAAGAACATAAAACAAGGGTGAATCCAACTTTAATCCCAGCAATTTCCAATCTTTTTAGGTGTCCATCAGCAGCAGCAAAATACAAGTCCCATACTTTGAGTCAGCCTTTTATGCAAAAAAACCTGTTTATAATAGAGTCCCTACCCTTGAAAAATATACAATTTACTACATTTGGAATTGGACCCTCTACCAAGAAAGATTTTCAGATTAAGAGACTGTGATGATGTGGTTTTAGTAATGTAATCTAGGCGGAGCATCTAAGTAAAGGGGAGCCCACTCACTCCATTGGTGACCTGGGGCTACTAACTTACGTTCCTCTCAGTCAGCTTCTCCCAATTTGTGAAAGGCTGTCTCCTAAACTCTAAATCCACTGGGCTATATGAAAAATTGGGTTTCATTAACAAGAATTAACAAGAATTAATTTAGCAATGAGAATGTAGTGTCTGTATGGACAACTTAATGAAAAAGACATGGCTCCCACCCCAATTTTCTTGTAGATGGCATGTTCACATTCAGAAAGAAGCACAGAGAAGCAGTGTGGCTCAGTGGAAAGAGCAACGGGCTTTGGAGTCAGAGGTCATAGGTTCAAATCCTGGCTCCGCCAATTGTCAGCTGTGTGACTTTGGGCAAGTCACTTAACTTCTCTGGGCCTCAGTTACCTCACCTGTAAAATGGGGATTAAGACTGTGAGCACCCCGTGGGACAACCTGATCACCTTGTAACCTCCCCCAGCACTTAGAACAGGGCTTTGCACAAAGTAAGCGCTTAATAAATGCCATCATTATTATTATTATTATTCAACTTTTCAAAGAATGTCCTAATGGATAAGTTTCATAAATGCCACTAGGAAGTCTCCTGTATGCCTTCAACTCCCATAGTTTTCCTTCAGGTCACATAAATGGGACTTAACTCTTTTATCTCAACTCCTGGAACAAAGTGGCTTCAATTTCTCACAGCACCTCTCAGAAACATGTCCATCTTAATTAATATTTACCATGAACGGAGGAGGCCACCGAACTGTCAACCTTGCTTGTGAGGCAAACTCTGAGCTGCTATATGTGCCCAGAAATGGATTTTATTTTTTTCACCAGTAGTTGTCACTGTAGCATCTGAATTCTGAGAGGCTGAAAACAGGAATGGAGAGGCAGGACATGAAAATGCAGAATCGGGAGACTAAATGAGTTCTAAGTCTTTATGGGTAAGAACATCAATTAAAAAAACAATGCCTTTTCCCAAGCTCTCCCTTGATCAGGAGATAATTAGCCAGAGACAGACAGCTAAAATTTAAAGAGCATCAGATTATAATAACAAGTGCTTCTTAAGATAAGAAATGAGACTATTTTCCCCCCTCTAGGATCACCATGCCTAATATTTTTTCTCTTTACCCCTTCTTCTTTACAGTTTCTGTGCTAGGAGAAACACATAAGTGATTGCAATTGGAATTCCTGAATTACTCTGAGACTAGGATAAAATTTGGGAACTATGGGCCCTCTCTTAGAATCAGTGTTTAAGAAAATGATCCTGCCTCAGAGCCACTATTAATAGTGTAGCTGGCCTCCCACATGCCACCTCTGCTGCCAGTGTAGTTTTTCTGCTGCCAGAACAAAACCACCTCAAAATGGGCTTTGAACCCTGTGGTAGATCTCACAGCCCACTTAGGTTTTTATTCACCTGGGAGTTGAAAGTTCAGCTATAGGATCTCTCCAATGCAGATTGATGTGGCAGCTGCTATGGGAGAATAAAACAAGAGATCCAAAGGATCACATGTGAGGGGGAGTGTGCCTGAATGTGTGTAATTAGTGGGGGGTGGAGGGAATTCTCCTTTAAAGTAAGAGTCTAGATACTTATAATGATATGGATCAAGTCAGTAGAAAACTACAAAAACACTGTTCCGTAAAAAACCTGAAATATTTTACTTTTTTAAACTTTGATCTAAGTTTACTTAGATTTCATGAACTTGATACAAGAACATTTGATATGAATTGGTAAATAAAACACTGTAATAGCCACAATAAACTTTGTTAGAAATGTACATGTTGCGAAAATAATAATAAAAAACAGCAATGATAACTGGATTATATTATATAAATGCTCAACAAGAACAGTGTCAAGGGAAGCTTAAAAAAACCTGTTCTGCATAAGTCTGGGGCCCTATTTAACTAACTTTCATAGACTTCTAGCATTCATAACCTATGTCCCACTATAACAGTATAAATGTTAGTTAATAAGGCCTCAGTTGTTTCCTGTAGCTGTTTTTTTATGGACATTACATCCAGGTAAATGGTATATAAACAAAGCTCATAAGAAATGTACAAATATAAAAAGCTACAAACATTAATAAATTACATCATCACAAAACACAGAAACACTTCACAAGGTGCTAGTAAAATAACTGTATCCCCCTCATAATACAAGAATTAAAACAAAGAGCTGGTATTAAAATTGAAGATTTATCTTCAAAATGTGTCTTAAATAGATTTTTTTGTACTATTTGATTCTAAGATATAGTATAAGGCTGCACAAACTTGGCTTGTTTTTCAGGCAACACCGAATTCCCAAAGGAAAAAAAAATTGTAGAATCAAACTAAAATACAACGGTTTATCATACTCAGCAAAAACTTGTATAAATGTTAATGAAGTATTCTATAGAAAGAAATTTCTAAAGATACTTTACTCTTATAAAAAAGAAGTTATTTAAAAAGCTATTTACAAGCTACATTCTATGAAAAATATGCCTTAGTAAACACATTGAAAATTAAAATAGGGGATTGCCTGAGAAACAAATTTAACCCCTCAGTGTTTATGTGCAGGCAAGCAATTTAATGTAAAATAAATGCACTCTACACCAAACACTAAAAGAGTTAAAAGACAAAAGTATCCAGTCAAATTGTCAATAAGCTCAACATTCCCATTTCAAACACTTAGCCCTAGTTCCAGAGCTTAAGCAAACATAACCACTAAGAAGTGCCATGATAAGAGCCAGTTATGAGAGTGGACCTCCTATCCTGCAGCGAAGTGCAGGCAGAGTGAGCCCCACACTGCCCACTGAGCACTGATTTCAGTACACAAAGTTCTGCCAGAAGGTGGGTTCTGACTGCCTCTTAGCTAGAACTTGGTTAAGGAATCAGGAAACAATCTTCCCCCAGCAAGAGCCTGTTTGGACATGGCGTGCCATGTGGCACATGGCAAGTACTACAACATGAGTTTTCCCAAACACGAGTGTTTGTGAGACTGCAACCCCTATGAGAGAGGAGGACTGGGCAAACTCACTTCTAGTCTAGCACATGTGTCAGGTGGCAAGAAACCTGGCCTCTGAGCTCAGGGGAACACAAAAGCCTTAGCTACAAACACAAACTACAGATAACCCCTCCATACTCTACGTGGGCTGGTGAAATGCTCATGCACCTATGCTCCCGTGCATAAACAAACACAATCCCTAGACTCCACGGTCCTCTCAAAATTAGTTTTTGAGAGGCGAGAAGTGCTCTTGTGCAGTTACAACTCTTCACTCACTCCTGTTAGCAAATCTAGTTAACAGGAAAGGACAATGCAAAATGAACTTATAAATTAAGTGGAGTGCTCTCCGCATTCTTTATAGCATCCAAAAAAAAAAAAAAAACCAAAAAAACAATTTGGAAAGAAAAAGAGGAGACCTCTTTTTGTTGTTTTTTTAACTCTGTTGGGTACGGAATTTTTCAAACTCAGACCTCATTGTATATGTTACTTTACCAGATACCTTTCAGAGTTGGTACACTCGTTCTTTCTTAAAGGAAGGGTAATTGAAACAATGTGCATTCTCTTAAAACCACAGTTTTGTACTTATGAACAAGTTCAAGGGATACTTTCCTAAAACTGGAATGATCCTCAAATTCTTGGATTAACTTTTTGCGAACTGTCACTCTCAGCAATTTGAGAAAGGACATCTCTATGAAAAAATATTTATAGCAGTATTCTGTACAATTTAACTGCTGAAAGTTAAAAACAATTATTAAAGTGGTGACAAAAAGTTAACTGGTATTGTCCCTATGATGATGCACAATAACACTCAAGTCCTCCAAGAGTTGAAGAATTAGTGTCAGCTCAAGAAGTCCTGAGCTTCGGAGAAAGTCCCAGGTTCCCAACTATTAAAGAAGTAATTTCCCATTCCGATGTATTTTCAAAATCTTCCCAAGCCTCTGTTTAGCTGTTGCCATGCCTTTTTTCGTGCGTTTTCCTGAAAATAGATTGAAATACAGAAAGTCAGCAGCAAATGATTCAAGCAACCCATCAAGCAGCCCAAAAGAGCTCGCCTTTGGAGGTGTTTAACTGGCCAGACATCTTCCAATGCAAGTGGTGCATCAACACAGCAGTCCTAAGAAATGGACCATTTCCAAATCCACAAACCCCTTTCCCTTCCCTCCCAGGAACCCAAGCCAGAAGTCCCCTTTCCTACCCATCCCGATGGTGATTTTAGCCACCCAGACTATAGAGAGACTAGGAGTGAACTGTGGTCCTCTCCCTACCTGTCTGCCCTTCAGAGGAGAAGATCTGCCTTTGTGGGAAAAGAGCGGGCCAGGATTTGGAATGCTGATAAGGTCGTGACCTTTTGGAGCTAGGATGTGGGTCATAGCCTGGAGCCATTATGAGCATCAGGGCTATTCCCTACCAGCAGTAATATCCTGCTATGCTTCTTGTTCTTACTGTGGTTTTTTTGTCCCTGAAATTCTTCCCCTGTCTCTCTTCCTTGAGCTTGCAAATATCCTGTGGGCCAGAATGGTCTGTGAGCCCGTTGTTGGGTAGGGACCGTCTCTATATTTTGCTGACTTGCACTCCCCAAGCGCTTAGTACAGTGCTCTGCACACAGTAAGTGCTCAATAAATACAACTGAAAGAATGAATGAGTGATCCTGGCCTTTCCAGGTCTCATTAATTAAAGCAGCCACATGGACTACAGCAAAGAGCATGGACCTGGGAGTCAGAGGAATCTGCCGCTTGCTTTCTATGTGTGACCTTGGGCATATCATTTCACTTCACTGGGCCTGTTTCCTCATTTGTAGAATGAAGATTCAATACTTGTCCTCCCTCACCCTTAAACTGTGAGCCCTTTGTGGGTCAGAGACTGTGTCTGAACTGATCATCTTGTAGCTGCTCCAGTGCTTAGTACAGTGTTTGGCACACAGTACGTGCTAAACAAATATCACTTTGCACATTGTAAGTGCTAGGTAAGGGTCAATGCTACTGCTACATGAAAGCCAGCAATGCCCTTCTAGACTGTGAGCCCGTTGTTGGGTAGGGACCGTCTCTTTATGTTGCCAACTTGTACTTCTCAAGTGCCTAGTATAGTGCTCTGCACACAGTAAGTGCTCAATAAATACGATTGAATGAATGAATGAATCTTCATTCATCCATGTGGGCAGACGTCAGGAGAGGCTGATCCATGAGAGAATTCCCAATGTTTTCATGCATTTATTTACGCAGGATGCTCCTGACTGTGCTGGTGCATCACAAAACTTGGCAATACACTCAGCTAGTTTTGGAAGTTCTAAATTACACTTGCTCTGTGGGGAGTGGAGGGGAGGAGGAGAGAGTCACTGGTAAGAAGAAGACACAGTTGTTATTTTTCTCCCACAACATGGACGTCTTTCATCAGCTGTTCCTAAACCGGCACTGAACAAGTGGCTCTTTCCTCATTAGGTGCCTAGGCCCACGACAAGGGAAGAGGAATAGTGCTGGTATGACTTCAAAGGCTCTCCTCCATGTCTAAGCTGTAACTTAGTGTGGGACTTACTCCCATCTTATTTTGTACAACTTCAGATGGATGGGACTCTCCCCAAAATGCCTTATCTGAATTGTTCTTCCTACCCCAAAACCAGTACTGAACTCTACAACTGCAATTTCTTTCTCACATTAATTCATGCCCAGAGAGCAAGGATTTGTCAGAGGAATGGGTCTAATGAGGATGAGTGTCTGTCCTAATACAGTAGAGAACAGCACTTAAATAACATACCACTGCATACCCAAGTGTGTTTGTTGTCTTCTCTGTTGACAGAAGAGGCTTCTTAGTGCTTGTTAGATCCGGATATCCAAGTTGCACTACCCTAACTTCTAAGATTAGGGACACTCTGCTGTTTTACAGTAGCTTACACTGGCCCTGAGAAGCTAATTTGAAACAGAAACAAGACAAGAGTCTGCTTCCAAAGTATTTTAAATGTCATGAATATAATCGCAGGCCCCTCTTTGCTAGCTGTGTAGGCCAGCTTGTAAAAGGTTAGAGTTGAAATGTATTCATGGATAAAATTACAGGTGGTGTTTGTTTATGCTGCCTGGGTTTCTCTGTCCAAGGCATGAGCATCTTTACTGTGGTTTCTTGAGTAACTAACATCTCAGCTGCACGCCCTGACTGGCACTGTTTACCTTCTGATGAAGAAGTCAACTAGCTTGAAACACATCAAACAGCCCCTGAGCAGTAAAGCAGCCAAATCCCCGGTGACTTTACTTTTCCATGTGTAACTGGGAGCTGTATAGTATTGTTTTAAGCACAGTAATGCTCATTATTTATTGTGTTACCATCTAGTGGGATGTGCTATGACAACATGATGAGCCCTAATCCATTGGTGAAACACCAAATTTAGTAGTTAGGTGTTTCACCAATGGATTAGGGCTCATCATGTGCTATGACAACATGATGAGCCCTAATCCATTGGTGAAACACCTAACTGCTAAATTAAATGTAGCCCAGCTTTTCTAGTGAGTATAGCCCACCATTCCCTCGCTCCCACACCCCCACCCCGCCCCGCCAATCCCTACAGGAAGTCTATTGGGAGCAAAATTAATAAAATCAACATGCTTTTCCATGGGTCTGGGAAAAGTGGTACTTGTCTTAAGGGACTGGATGACATGCTAGGCTGTCAGTTCTAACCAAGTAGCCCCTAAATTGTGTGGGGTAGCCTATAAATGAAGGGGGCCCAATGAAGGAATTCCCCAGAAGCACTTTCACCCAATTCCCCTCTCCTCTAGGTTCATATGCCCTTTTTCTCTGACTTTTTTAAAAATAGTACAGACTGCCCAGGCAGCAGCATGCTCCAGGCAGGAAGGAGGGGGAGGTTTATGCTAACACAGTCATCAGCATCTTTCCCATTCATTAGTGTGCTAGTGTGAGAGTGTGTATGTGTATGTGTTGGGGTTGGGGGGAGGAAAAGGGAAAGATACCAATTTTTAACTTGCCCTGGTGAGAGGCTATTTACAAGGCTATTAATTTTCTTTATGTACCTCAAAACTACCTTTCTCCACCTCTCCTTCCGTCCTCACCATTATCAACATCATGGACCAATGGTACCTTTCTTCTAAATTCCAAGAAGCCTGACCTGGCCTGGAACTTCATCGGAAGCCATGAAGGGAAGGGTTTGAACTTCTTTCTTCTTCTTCTTCTCTGATACTTTCAACTTTTCATTAGACATCATCAGTGCTGAATCAGTGCTGGGTTTCAGCCTGGGCAGGTGTGCAGGAGCCTTAGGTCCCGAGAGAAGAGGCTTGGGACCAAGAAGGTGCAAAATCTCCACAAAAAGGCATAATGAACCACAAACTCTCCTCTCCAATAATCATCAGAAGGAGCTTATTTCCTTTAACAAAACTCAGCTTTCCTCCTGCTGAGAGGTACGTTGCAAGATCTGGGACAGAGCACTCAAGCAGGATAAGCAGAAGAATTTCCACTTTCCCCACTACTTGTACCTTGAAACTGAAAGCCAGTTCACGGAGGGCAAACTCAGGAGAGATGGAGATTTGGGCCCAGTGCTCCAGCACCTCTCACTGAACACCTTAAGCACAAGACAATACATTCCCACCCACCTTTACATTCAGCTCCTTCTCTGACCAGCTGAGAAGAATCATTCCAGTAGGTCCACTGAGGCAGGGCCTGTGCGTACCCCTTTTTCTGTTCCTTTGGCCTTCAACCTGTGCCTTGGCTCTCGTCTTTCTCACCATCGATTCCTTGCTTAAGCTCTCCCTCCTGTCTGGAACTCACTCCACCTTCACATCTAGTAGACCACTACTCTTTCCATCATCAAAGCTCTACCAAAATCTCATCTCCCCCAGGAACCCTTCTCTGACTAATCCCTCATCTCCCCATCCTATTTTCCCTCCCCAATCTGTCACCTATGCACTTAGTCCTACCTCCTAAGCACTTAGGTAATTATCCTTATACTGAATTGCTTCCCTTACCTATGATTTATTTTAATGTCTGTAACCCCTGCTAGGCTGTAAACTCCTTGAGGGCAGGGATCAGGTCTACCTGCACTACTGTACTTTCCCAAACATTTAACACAGTGTTCTACACGTAGACCATAAGTGCTCAATAAATACCATTGACTGGTTGATTGATTGACTGAAAGAACTGTCCCTCTGTCCCTCTCTCACATGAATCCCTGTTTATCAGACTAAATACCATTCAGGGCTGGTTGAGAAGAGGGCACAGGCAAATCAGCAGGCACATATATTTTCCTGAATTCCTAATGACAACTCCTGGATCTTTAGGGCCTAATAAATCCAATTATTACTGCTAGCATCATTCATGCTAATGCCTTTATTCAGGCAGTTCCAATCCTCACCTCGATTCTCCTTTGTAGAATTAACTGTGTTATTACTCAAGCACGTGAATTAGAGCACTAATGAAATAAGGACTTTCTTATGAACTTCCATTCCCCAGCAGATAGTGTCAATGAGTAGATTACTGTTTCTTCACACATTTGGAGCAGTGATCACCTTCCTGTTCCAAATCATATGATATTTTACAACAAAATGTATTTTAGAAAGGGTAAAACCTTTACCATCATGTTCATTGCTAGTGACCTGACTTCAACTTTCCATGTTAGCATAGGATTCCTTGTGTAAAAATACAGCTCTCACACATTTCCATTGCATTCAATAGCATTGTCCTGGAAATGCAACATGTCTAAGACAGAAAAGCTCAAACTAAACCATCACTCAAGGTAATGGCAGATTCTTTTCAATTTCTCCTTGGGTTTCCTCTTTAACTCAAAAAGTGTTACTTGACAAAGTTGTCAGGTGAAAAGTGGCCTATAACTGTACTATCAAAGGAACTGAAGAAATAATCTTTGAAAACAGCCTGTTTAAGTGCCACTATTTGCTACAAAGGGGACCCAAAATGCGGCTAATGAAACTGCAAACTGCTAATTAAGAAAAAGGAAAAAAGGATTCCTCTACAATTTTATGTATTTTCAGGAAGCCATCAAACGTGATGGAGATAAATATGCTAACTATTCTGAGCAAGGTATTCGGCTTTTATTCATATGATGTGTTTTCTTTAACATATAGCCAGTTGACAAATACTACTAAATTCTTGAGTCAAGTGACTATGGGAAAGAGAGCCGAAGCAAAGGTAGAACAGAATGTAAGTACTGATAGGATGCAATCTCCCATTCAAAGTCCTTTAGACAGGAACTGGTGTTGGTTCTTTACCCTCTACAGGGCTCTGAGTACCTGTCAGCTTTGTGATTTTGGGCAAGTCACTTAACTTCTCTGTGCCTCCGTTACCTCATCTGTAAAATGGGGATCAAGACTGTGAGCCCCAAGTGCGACAACCTAGTAACCTTGTATCTATCTCAGTGCTTAGAACAATGCTTGGGACATAGTAAGTGCTTAACAAATACCAACATTATTATTATTAAGGGCACATCCTCAGGGATCTGCTTTCCCCCTCCACATTCCCCACTCAGGAGATAACCCCAATGGCCTCTTCCCAACTCAGGATCAAAAGCTGTTCAGCACTTTTTCATAGGTGGAGAAAAGAGATCAGGGGAGAAGCAGATGGAGGGAAGGGAGAAACGGTGAAGGAATGCAACTTTTTTTACACGGGAGAGTTCTGAGCACTCAAGTCCTGCACATGCTCCACCATATTACAAAACAGAGTTTTAGCAGTATGTGAACTCACTGTACCTTTGGCAGCTGCATTGTTCTGGGATGATGAGGACGGCCTCCTCTGTGTGAGGAAAACTCCAGGGGCCATAGGCTGAGAGCCTCGGTTGACCTGGGCAACTCCAAATGTGCTGGCTCCTGCAGTGTACTCGTGATCAGTTAGGCTGCTGGGATGGGACTCTAGCTTGGGCTCTGGGGAGCTGCTTTCCTGGGAGACCTTATTGGAGTTGTTGGGAGCCAGCTTCTTTTTGGCAGTCTTTTTCTTCCTTCCCTTTTGTTCCTCCTTTGAATAAAGCACATCATCTTCCATCACCCTTCTGGAAGAACCAGTCGCCATGGCTTAACAATGCTGCAGTTAGCATGTTGGAATCACATTATTGCCCAGCCTGACTGGGCTGCTAAACAGGGAATGGGGCTAGCACAGACAGACACCTTTTCTCCAAGCCAAGCTAAAGGGATTGCTTTTCATTGCCTAGCAGAAGAGCAGTTAAGGAAGGCAATAAACCTGCCTTTGATGGCCCCTGGAGGTTTTGTGCACACCATTCATTCATTCATTCATTCAATTGCATATATTGAGTGCTTACTGTGTGCAGAGCACTGTACTAAGCACTTGGGAAGTACAAGTTGGCAACATATAGAGATGGTCCCTACCCAACAGCGGGCTCACAGTCTAGAAGACTGTTAGCACACCACTGCTAACACAGAGTTTTGGACCTCATGTTGCCCCTGTGATCTAGCAGCCTTTATGCTTGATTAAAGGGAGAAAAACATGGAATTTCTCAGGTCTTTCATTTTAAAAGCCAGGTTCTACAGAACCAACTGATTTCTAAGTAATCATCCATTCTTTAGTTAAAGAATAAACGGTGGAGACTTTTGTAAACAAAACTTACTGCCACAAATGGATGCAAATAGTTCTTAATACTTGTCTTTTCTCAAGTAGATGGGCAAAGGGAACCAAACTCACACCTCAGGAGCCAGGAGTGTCCAATTTAATTTGTGATCAACTCCACTGTTTCATGGTACACTAATTATGCGAGGTACATTTTAATAAAAAATCCATATTGCTCTAGTCACTTCATGGCCATCTAGACATACACTACCAGTAATTAAAATTTCAGGGTTTTTATTTTTTAGAACGCGTTGATGGTTCTGCCTTGCTTCTTCAAAATACTCTCCTGATATGGACCCAGGAACCATTATGCAATATCATCTTGCTCTAAAATGGAACTAACTGCTGCATTTTAAGTGTGATTCACTCCTCAAGAGTGTCTTTAGAACACACTTTCAGCTTAGTTCTTGATTCTGAGAAGCTGTTTGTTCTCCATTTCCTAACAGGTTAAATTTGAGAAATGGGAAACTTGTCTCAAAAATTTTGACTTTCCCCGCCTAGCAAGTGATGTTTGGAATACCACTTGTCAAAATAATGCTCAAAAGCCTTGTAAAGTAGATTCATAGTCTTTAATGATGTGGTCACACACCTTCAGCTACTAGATCTCCTGCATTTTTCCCTCTGTTGATCAATCAATCAATCAATCGTTTTTATTGAGCGCTTACTGTGTGCAGAGCACTGTACTAAGCGCTTGGGAAGTACAAGTTGGCAACATATAGAGACAGTCCCTACCCAACAGTGGGCTCACAGTCTAGAAGGGGGAGACAGAGAACAAAACCAAACATATTAACAAAACAAAATAAATAGAATAGATATGTACAAGTAAAATAAATAAATAAATAAATAGAGGAATAAATATGTACAAACATATATACAGGTGCTGTGCGGAAGGGAAGGAGGTAAAACGGGGGGGATGGAGAGGGGGACGAGGGGAAGAGGAAGGAGGGGGCTCAGACTGGGAAGGCCTCCTGGAAGAGGTGAGCTCTCAGTAGTAGGGCCTTGAAGGGAGGAAGAGAGCTAGCTTGGCGGATGTTGGGAGGGAGGGCATTCCAGGCCAGGGGGATGACGTGGGCCGGGGGTCGACGGCGGGACAGGCGAGAACGAGGGACGGTGAGGAGATTAGCGGCAGTGGAGCAGAGGGTGCGGGCTGGGCTGTAGGAGAGAAGGGAGGTGAGGTAGGAGGGGGCTAGGTGATGGAGAGCCTTGAAGCCGAGGGTGAGGAGTTTCTGCCTGATGTGCAGATTGATTGGTAGCCACTGGAGATTTTTGAGGAGGGGAGTAACATGCCCAGAGCATTTCTGGACAAAGACAATCCGGGCAGCGGCGTGAAGTATGGATTGAAGTCGGGAGAGACAAGAGGATGGACGATCGGAGAGGAGGCTGATACAGCAGTTCAGACGGGATAGGATGAGAGCTTGAACGAGCAGGGTAGCGGTTTGGATGGAGAGGAAAGGGCGGATCTTGGCAATGTTGCGGAGCTGAGACTGGCAGGTTTTGGTGACAGCTTGGATGTGAGGGGTGAACGAGAGAGCGGAGTCAAGGATGACACCAAGGTTGCGGGCTTGTGAGACGGGAAGGATGGTAGTGCTGTCAACAGTGATGGGAAAGCCGGGGAGAGGGCAGGGTTTGGGAGGGAAGACAAGGAGTTCAGTCTTGGACATGTTGAGTTTTAGGTGGCGGGCAGACATCCAGATGGAGATGTCCTGAAGGCAGGAGGAGATGCGAGCCTGGAGGGAGGGGGAGAGAGCAGGGGCAGAGATGTAGATTTGGGTGTCATCAGCGTAGAGATGATAGTTGAAGTTGTGGGAGCGAATGAGGTCACCAAGGGAATGAGTGTAGATCGAGAACAGAAGGGGACCAAGAACTGAACCTTGAGGAACCCCCACAGTAAGGGGATGGGAGGGGGAGGAGAAGCCTGCAAAAGAGACTGAGAATGAATGACCAGAGAGATAAGAGGAGAACCAGGAGAGGACGGAGTCTGTGAAGCCAAGGTTGGATACCGTGTTGAGGAGAAGGGGGTGGTCCACAGTGTCGAAGGCGGCTGAGAGGTCGAGGAGGATTAGGATAGAGTAGGAGCCGTTGGATTTGGCAAGTAGAGGTCATTGGTGACCTTTGAGAGGGCAGTTTCCATGGAATGTAGGGGATGGAAGCCAGACTGGAGGGGGTCGAGGAGAGAGTTGGTGTTGAGGAATTCGAGGCAGGGCGTGTAGACAACTCGTTCAAGGAGTTTGGAAAGGAACGGTAGGAGGGAGATGGGGTGATAACTAGAAGGTGAGGTGGGGTCAAGAGAGGGTTTTTTTAGGATGGGAGAGACATGGGCATGTTTGAAGGCAGAGGGGATGGAACCAGTGGAGAGGGAGCAGTTGAAGATGGAAGTTAAGGAGGGGAGAAGGGACAGAGCGAGAGATTTCATGAGATGAGAGGGAATGGGGTCAGAAGCACAGGTGGCCGGAGTAGCACTTGAGAGGAGGGAGGAGAGCTCCTCTGAGGATACTGCTGGGAAGGATGGGAAAATAGCAGAGACTGTTGAGAGCCGGGGGGTTGGAGAAGGGCGGGGGAGTGACTTTGGGGAGGTCGGACCTGATGGATTTCATTTTATTAATGAAGTAGGAGGACAGATCGTTGGGAGTGAGGGAAGGAGGAGGGGGAGGAACTGGGGGCCTGAGAAGGGAGTTGAATGTACGGAAGAGCTGATGGGGATGATGGGCATGGGTGTCAATAAGGGAGGAGAAATAGTTTTGTCTGGCAGAGGAGAGGGCTGAGTTAAAGGCAGGATAGGATAAACTTGAAGTGAACGAGGTTGGCATGGTGTTTAGACTTTCTCCAGCAGTGGTCGGCAGCTTGAGCATAAGAGCGAAGGAGGCGGACAGTGGCAGTGATCCAGGGCTGTGGGTTAGTGGTATGAGAGCGGCGAAGGGAAAGGGAAGCGAGTGAGTCTAGCTGAGTAGAAAGGGTAGAGTTGAGAGCGGTAATCTGATCATCAAGACTGGGTAGAGAGGAGAGGGAGGCGAGGTGGAGTGTGAGGCGCTCAGAAAGATGGATGGGGTCAAGAGAGCAGAGATCTCTGTGAGGGAGTAATATGGATTTACAGGGGAAAGGAGTGTGAGTGAGGAGGCAGGTGAGAAGATTATGATCAGAGAGGGGGATTTCAGAGTTGGTGAGGGTGGACACAGTGCAGCGGTAGGAGATGATGAGGTCGAGGGTATGACCAAGTTGGTGAGTGGGTGAGGTGGGGTGGAGCAAGAGGTTGGCAGCGTCAAGGAGAGATAGAAGGCGGGCGGCAGAGGAGTCATCAGGGATATCCATGTGGATGTTGAATCTCTGAGGATCAGAGTGGGCATGGAAAAGGAGAGAAGGAAGGTGAGGAAGGGGTCAAAATCGTTAAAGAAGTTGGAGGTGGGGCCGGGGTGGGTGGTAGATGACGGCTACAAGAATCTGGAGGGGGTGGTAGAGGTGAATAATGTGGGCTTCAAAGGAAGGGAAGGAAAGGGAAGGGGGAGAAGGGATAGTGCGAAAGCGACATTGGGGGGCGAGAAGGAAACCGACACCTCCTCCTTTTCCGGTGAGTCTGGGGGAGTGGGAGAAGAAGAGGCCTCCACTGGAGAGAGCAGCAGAAGAGACCGTGTCATCCAGAGACAACCATGTTTCAGTTAGGGCGAGGAGGAGTAGAGAGCTGGAAAGGAATAGGTCCAGGATGAAAGGGATTTTACTTAAAACGGAGCGGGGGTTCCAGAGGCCACACTTGGCAGTAGCTGTTGAGGGAGGGGAGGGAGGGGGAAGGGTGCTAGGGGAGGGAGGGGGAAGGGTGCAAGGGGTGGGGAGGGTTTGGATTGGGATGAGTTGGCGGGGGCCTAGGCGGGGAGAGTGGGAAGAGGGGTGGTGATGGGAAAGGAGAACTGGGATGGGGTGGGGGCGGGGAGGAGGGGAGGGAGGGGGCTGGGAGGGAGGAGTGGAAGATTGGCGCTGGTACAGAGGAATCCTTGGTAGGGGGTGAGGGGGAGTGGTCTTGGTGGGGGAGAGGGAGGGGAAAAAGCTGGGTGGGAGAGGGGAAGGGGAAGGTGAGGAATGGGAATGGCAGTTGGGAGTAAGGGAATTGAAATCAACTGCAACTAAAGCTGCTCAGCATATGACAAAATATACAGGGAACAAAAAGCCAGAAAAATCCAAATCTTCTTTGTTGAAAATGTATCTCTGTTACTATTCTTCTGGGTGAACCCACATAGGAGATGTATGAGATCGAAGGCATCTTACCTGTTGGGATAACTTGGCTGCCGCTGCTGCCAACCCAGTTTCAATGGAGGCCACTCTTGTCCCCTCTCGCACTGGCCTGTCTTGCCGAGGTACTGATGGACCAACCCTTGCTAAATATGAAAGAAATGTTTAGCCTTACAGTTGGGTGGCAAATTCTGCTAGTCTTTTTGGTGCAGCCTATCAACTTTTTACACATGCTAACAGACTCCCCACCTCAGACTCTACCAGCCCATTTGCATTTCTTGCACCATCTGCTAAAAAGCCTCTTACTCCTCAGACCCTAATTTCTCACACAAAGGCCAGTACCCTCAAGCCTCAGTGAGAGTGTGGTTGGGGAAGGAGCTGAGAGGAAGGGACTGAAGAATCAAGTTCTTCGCTGGATCCAACTAGTAAAAAGTGAGAGGCATGAACTCATAGACTTGCTCTCAGTAGGCTGGAATATATTTCAAGGAGGAAGAATCCCCAGTCCCTTTCAATCTTGCTTGTCACTAAAACAGAACCCTCCTGAGTGAAAATGTAAGGTTCTTTGACAACGGGACTGGTCATTGTCAAGTCACTGCAGCATGGTGTAGTGGATAAAGCATGGGCCTGGGAGTCAGAAGATCATGAGTTCTAATCTCAGCTCTGCACTTGTATGCTGCATGGTCTTGGGCAAATCACTTCACTTCTCTGTGCCTCAATTACCTCATCTGTAAAATGGGGGTTAAGACTGTGAGCCCTGAGCAGGACAGGGACTATGTCCACTGCAATTTGCTTGCATCCACTCTAGCGCTTAGTAGAGTGCCTGGCACATAGTAAGTGCTTAACAAATACTATAATTATTATTATTATTATAACTACTCAAACCCAATGGCTTTATTCTAAAGCACACTGTGAACAGACCCAACAGTTCGTGCTACTAGACTTGGAGTCACTTTCCCTTCTCCCACTCTCTATCCTGAGGCAAGAGCCAGCAAATTTCACCTAGTATCCACTAGTCCTTGCCTATTGTTTCCAAAGCAAACATGCTTCATGATCCATTTAAAATGTGAACATTCTATGATGGCACTACATTCCAAAATGGCACTACGACAGACATGGAGGATGACACCATATTCACAAATGGGCCCCATTCTGCAGGCCATTCTGGAGGTAAACTTCAATTGTGGTCACAACAAAATGGTTCATTTCTGCCCACAGTGGGAATTTTGAGGAGTCATGTTAGGTGCAAAACAGGGCTACCAGAGGACTTCCATTTTGGAGAACTTTGAGAGAATGATATCTGTCAAATCCAAACATCAAAAGTTACCTGTCGGGCTATAGGGGGCATCATCTGAACTTTTTCTTTTCTTCGATCGTGATTTGAATACCGGATTGTCTTCATCTGATTCGAGGGAGGGGTAAACTAAACATAGGAAAAGATAACACCACCTCAGTCATTGAAAGAAGCAGCTACAGGAAAACTGGGTGCCACCTTTATTCTTGCAGATGATGCTTGGCTTCCTGCCTTCATCATAGATTGGAAACCAGGAGCTATGATTTCTGATCCCCACTTGGTCACTAACTTGCTGTGCACACTGGACCTTTGTAAAGTGGAAAAAGCAATACCATCTACCTCTGAGTGCCATTGTGAGGAGCAACAAACAAAACAAATCACTATAAAAAAACCCACACCATTGTTAATAATAGTATTAAGAAATGATACTGTAATATGAAGTCCACACAATTTTATTAAAGTCAAGAACCTTCCTGATGGTTCTTTAACTTTGGAAACATGCTGAAAACCTCCATTTTAATTAGCCTACCCAATGAGAAATCAAGCCCAAAACCCAGGTGAGTTGCTGATTTCAGAATGAAAACCTATCTGGAGTCAAAATTAGCCGGGAAATTTAGAAATTCATTCATTCATGCATGCAATTGTATTTATTAAGTGCTTACTGTGTGCAGAGCACTGTACTAAGCGCTTGGAAAGTACAATTCGGCAACAGAGACAATCCCTACCCAACAATGGGCTCACAGTCTAGAACCAGAATTGTACTCCTCCCCAAACATCATGTCTCATCTTGATAGGATGGGATCTGGGACTCCTTGACCTAAGAAGCTGGATAGTCAATCCTGGAAAGTGATAGCTCCCTACCCACCATGAGGTACAGGAAGCTCTAAAAGCATAGCTCTCTAGCAGGACAGGGAATGCTCAGGAAGCTTCGGAAGGAAATTTCTGGGTCCCATTGAACACTGGCTTCTGTGGAGCTAATGAAGTTGGGTTAGTCTGGATGGCTGTGAGGCTAATAATAGGTACCAGCGCATTATTCCTAGGCTTCACATTGTAACTTGATTCTCTGGCCTGTGACATGTCAGCTGAGGTTACTGGACAATAAGTAGAGTGCCTTGAAAATTCCACACAAATCAACCTCAACATACAAATACATCAAGTACAAAACCACATGAAAAAATACTGGGAACAAGTACTCCAACTCCCATCCCCAGTGGAAAATTGTTCACTTTGCAATTCCTGTATATTTTATAACATATGTAATGCCATTGGTCCATACAGCCCAATATTCTGTCTCTTACATTGGTAATAAGAAATTTGGAAGGACTGTCTGATGGTTGCTGTCCTTGACAGTGAACCTAATGTTTAGGGATGCACCATCTAGCATTCCTAACTTTCCCCCTAGTAACTCAGTATGAAGCATGTGCCCATTGAATTTATCCAAACCTTTCTCTCAAATCTGCTGAAATTTTCTGCTGGCATGACTTCCTATGGTAACAAATTCCATATGTTTATCACCTGCATGTATCTGTTTTGAAGCTACCACCATCAAGCTTCAGTGGGTGCTCCCGACTCGCGCTGTTGTGGTATTCTGTCCCAACAGTGAATCATCCTGAATTCACTCTGCCCACACTCTTCCAGATTTTGTACTCTTCCATCCCGTCCTCTCTCAGCCTATGCCATCCCAGACAGACAAAAGCTTCATAAGGAAGCTTCTCCATTTCCCTGATCATCTTGGTTGCCCTTTTCTGTACCTTCTCCAGCTCAATTATATCCTTCCTAAGAAGCCACAACCAGAACTGCACAATATATTCCAGGTGAGGGTGAACTATGATTTCATTTACTGACAAAACTGGGGCTTGAATTTTTTTTCTCCCTTTCCAAATAATGTCCAAAATTCAACTGGCCATTTGACTACTGCCACACATTAGACTGATGAGTTTTAAAAACAGTCAACGACAACTACAGGATCTCTTCCCAAAGTCACAACTGAGAGCTCTGGGCCCACCATCATGTAGTTCGAAATATTTTTCCCCCAGGTTCATTACCTTACACTTGCTTACACTGAAGCTCATCTGCCATTTCTCAGCAGGTCCTTCCTGAAGCTTATCCCCATCCTCATGACATTTCATTCATTCATTTATTCAATCATCTTTATTGAGCTCTTACTGTGTGCAGATCACTGTACTAAGTGCTTGGAAAGTACAATAAAGCAACAAAGAGAGACAATCCCTACCCACAACGGGCTTACTGTCTACAATTACCACTTGGGGAAGCTTAGTGCCATCTGCAAACTTGGACATTATATTGTGACACTGCCTCATCCGTATCCTCTATGAAAATGCTAAAACAAATCCAGTCCTAACACAGATTCCTAGGGTGTCCCCTATTTACACATCACCATTTTGAAGAGTGTTATTTATAAATGGCCTTTGTTCCCCTCTTTTAGTGAGTTTGCTATTCATGACAGAACCTTTCTTCCAATCCTGGTTACTTGTTATTTTCAAGCTCCTGTCAAAGGTCTTCTGAAAATATGAATATATTGTGTCTCCCAAGTCCCTTTTAAAAACGTTTGTTGATCCCTTCAAAAGAATTCCAAGAGCTTGAGGCAAGGCATGATTTTCCCTTATAGAAATCATTTTGTCTTTCTCCCAACATATCACATTCTACTAAATGGTCACTTAGCACATCTACTTTTCCAAGTATAGAGTGAATTTATAGGTCGAGAATTCCTCTCGGCTCCTTTTTATATATGGAAGGTATATAGGCAATCCAAAAGTCTTCCGGTACAGTGATTATTTATAAAAATGAGTTACACACTCTTGCCTGGAGTGCTACAATTTCTCATTCAGGTTCCTTCAAAACTCTTGGGTGAATATCATGGTTCCAATGATTTGGAATCAATCTATTGTATGGGAATCTTTCAGCCTTCTCCTCCTAGTTGGAGCAGTTTTTCTCCACCAGTCCCACTTCTGTAGAAGCAGCGTGGCCTAGTAGAAAGAGAATAGGCCTGGGAGTGAGCGTAGGACCTGGGTTCTAATCCTGGCTCCACCACTTGCCTGTTATGTGACCTTGGGTAAGTCACTTGACGTCTCTGTGCCTCAGTTTCCTTATCAGTAAAATGGGGATTCGATATCTGTTCACCCTCCTAGACTGTGAGCCCCATGTGGAGAGGGGACTGTGTCCAACCCGATTAACTTTGCATCCACTCCAGTTCTCGGTACGGTGCTTGGCACGGAGTAAGTGTTTAACATATAACACAGTTGTTATTATTATTCTACCTACGCATAGGCCTTTCAGTGAGCTAAAATATAGCATTTTTCTTCCAGGCAGATCCAATATGAGGTAACCCCATCTGGCCCCCTTGTTAGAACCCATTCCCTCTACAAAAACACATCCATCTGATTTTCCCTCAGTAAATGGATCCCTAGACAAGGAAAAGGGAGGCGAGAGAAGGAGGGAAGAGCTGGTTGCTGTTCATGGGCTCTCTGAAAATGATTTTCTTTGCTGTTAGTGGTAAGAGGCCCTATCCCACATAGATGGGTTCCCCCCACTGAACAGTTTACAGCTGCCTGAGGTAAACGGCCACATATTGTTTGAGTTTGTTCAATCGTCCCTATATTGAGTCTACCTGATATGGCTCTAAAAATGTGCATTTCATTTTGCTTTCAGTTTCTGTTTGCTAAACCAATATATGGCCTTAAAGTAACTGCATAATTCAGCCACTGAACCAAAAATCTGCTGACCAGATGCAGAATAAATCCAGTCTTTGTAAATCAAGACTGCATACAAGAAAGGAAACGCATTAAGCAGTAGCATAAATACATAATTAACATGAATTCCAGTGTTTAAAACATATCCCTATCCATTTTCACAGTATCATCTGCAGATCGTGTCTATGAATTATACTTTCACAAGATTTCCAATATAATTTAGCTTGACTGATATGCCTACAGGTGCTGTAATTGCAAACTCTCAACAAACATAAAATCTTTGGAACACACAACATTTTGTAAATGGAAATAAGTCTTGCTTTCATTAACCTTCAGAATATTCCAATTCGCACTTCAATATATTTCTGTGTACCAAATAGTGAAACCAGATATTAATTCAAGACAGAAATAACTTGTATTTTAAGCTGTTGTAGCCGACAGCCATACTTTTGGAGTTACATTTTCATTTCATTGCCCAGGAATGTATATGATTCCCGAGACCAATGTACTGCCATCCTGGGCTCCTTTGCCCTTTTCCCTTGGTTGTTTTACCTGTTCTAATTATATCTAATAGGAGACCACGGTCTGTCAGGCTAAGTATGGTCCTGAAGAGAACAAACACATCATTTCATTAATGATGTGTATACATCTAAAATTCTATTTATGTATATTGATGCCTGTCTACTTGTTTTGTTTTGCTTTGTTGTCTATCTCCCCCCTTCTAGACTGTGAGCCCATTGTGGGCACGGATTGTTTCTATTTGTTGCCGAATTGTACTTTCCAAGCACTTAGTACAGTGCTCTGCACACAGTAAGCGCTCAATAAATAAAATTGAATGAATAAATGAATGAGGTGGGGAATCAGCAGTCACAGAGTTTTTTTTGTTTGGTTTTGCTTTTTCCAGGCTGGGCTCTGGATCATTTTGATCAATTCCATCAATCAAATGGAGAGGGTGATACTTTCATCCTCTGATATAAAATCACTGGGAAAGGCTAAAGAACTAAATAGCCTTTTGACTATTCAGAAACTCCTCCCAGAATGTAGTAATGCTGTTCCACTAACTCTTCTCCACAACATAGAGGCACCTAAGCCCTTCTGGCAGAAAGCCGCAGACTCAGAACACTATTAGATGACATTCAAAAATATTGCATTCCAAACAGATTCTAAAAATGAACAACTTGTTAAACTTAGAGGTGAAGTGAGAAGAGATGATTCAGAAGAGAGGGAGGGGAGAGAAGGGAAAAAAGCAGTGAAGATACTTATTGTCATCTTGAAGTTTTAGTGAATCTTAACCCCTCCGACTCAACTTTTATGCACACCAACCTCTGCCACCCTGGTCCAGACCCCAAGAACTGTGCTTGGCTTTCATCTCGAAGAAAACAGCAAAATGTCCTCTCAGTAGTATAGGCCACATCTTGGGCAAATGGCCAAGAAAAAGAGACTTTTTGGGGAGTCAGAGTAGAGCAAGGCACGCAGGGAAATAAGGATCCAGAGAATGAGGCAGTTCTGCTCCCTGGAGTGGACCATCCTCCTCCCACCATGTCTCTTTTCCCCTCCCTGCCTTCTATGGCACAGAACTTTACACACTGGCAAAGCCTCTGAAATACATATTAGCTGAACTGTCAACTGGGTCTTGCTCATTAAACACCAGGAACTTCTGTTTGGCTTTAATTACATGTGAAAATTCTAATGGCACTAGTCAAGGTCTTGCAGAATATTTTGCAATCTCTTCAATACAATACTGTCCAATGACCCCTGCTGATAACCCTATATTGAGGAGGGGGTGACCCCAGTGGTCTTCTCCCAAGAGCTGTGCTAACCTCTAATGATTAATGAAGAGAGAAGTAGTGACCTTCAGAATATTCTAATCTTCAGGTCAGTATATTTCTCTGTACCAAATATAAGTGGGGGGACCATGGCCTGGTGTCCAGGTCATTTTTTTCCTTCTTGGGTTGGAGTAATAATAATAATAATGATGGCATTTGTTAAGCGCTTACTATGTGCAAAGCACTGTTCTAAGCGCTGGGGGATACAACGTGAGAAGGTTGTCCCACGTGGGGCTCACAATCTTAATCCCCATTTTACAGATGAGGTCGCTGAGGCTCAGAGAAGTTAAGTGAGTTGCCCAAGGTCACACAGCAGCCATGTGGCAGAGCCGAGATTCAAACCCATGTCCTTCCGACTCCCAAGCCCGGGCTCTTTCCACTGAGCCACACTGGAGTAGCTATAGTAGTAGTCGTAGTAATTATTTATTGAATGCTTACTTTGGAGCACTGCACTTTACTAGGGCCTTGGAAGTACAGAATAATAAAGTGACATGTTCCCTTCCCACAAGGAGCTTACACTCTAATGTGTGAGACAAACATAAAACTATTTACCACATTTATAAATTGAGCAGACACATATACATGAAGGTTAAGGAGGGTGTGATGAGTTCCTAACTGCTATAGGTGGCTGAAGGGATGACTCGGGGTCTTGGGAAACTGAAGGACTTGGGGAAGGACAAACCCACACTGTGCCTCTGACCAGACTGCAGCGTGGCTCAGTGGAAAGAGCAAGGGCTTTGGAGTCAGTGGTCAGGGGTTCAAATCCCAGCTCCGCCAATTGTCAGCTGTGTGACTTTGGGCAAGTCGCTTAACTTCTCTGTGCCTCAGTTACCTCATCTGTAAAACGGGGATTGACTGTGAGCCCCCCGAGGGACAACCTGATCACCTTGTAACCTCCCCAGCACTTAGAACAGTGCTTTGCACATAGTAAGCACTTAATAAATGCCATCGTTATTATTATTAGATAGAGTCATCCCCTCTCCAGCCCTGTCACAAAGCACATCAGTCTGTGCTTGACATTCCCCCATGCCCAGGAAACTAGGCCAAGGGCTCTAGGTTCTCGACACTCACCATAATCCGAGTCTTTAAAGCAGGCATCCAGATGATCTTGGTCCTCGTCGTAATCTTCGATATCAATGCTGTTTTTTGTGCTTTTCTTAATGAGTCGCTTTCCCGTATTCTTGTTGCTGCCACCTCCATTCTTCTTGGAGTTCTGGGCTGAGATGGAGTTGTTCTTCGCTTGGCTGGTGCTCCATGAAGTCTGCAGGCAGGAGTCTGAGGACTGGAGGTTTGCCATAGACAACATTCCCTGAATGGCTTCCTGCGTGCTGGGGGAGGCAGGTGGCTGGCTGAGGGGAACATAGGAAAAGATAAAGCACTTTCAGCTAATTGCCAAAGCAACCCAGCAGAATAAATAGCCCACTGTCTCCACGGCTGGCCAGAAGAGGCCTGGTGTTTTGATTAATGTCCTCATTACAATGCCAGTGCACCATACACAAAATCAATTGCTACCAATTATGAAATCAAGGACCAAGCGCTGCAAGGCAGATCCAAGTTTGAGATGAAACAAGCTGGAAATTCAGAAACCTCAAATGCTTTAGTTTCATGATTAATCCGCCTGCCTTTCATGACATCACACCACCCAAGCTGGTTGATGAGGCAGGCAGCCAGATGAGACTCCCTCTGCAGGAGAGTAAGCTGAGACCTCACAGAGATAATGCCTAGAGGGTAAAGGGCCTGCGTTTTTTCTTGAGAGAGAGCGCATACACAAAATGAACCCTTTGACTTCCACCTCTATCTCTATCATTATTTGGTAATGCACACTCCTACTGCCAAGACCACCTGCTCTTCTGAGAATTCACCTAGAGAAAACAACTACTGAAAAGGTTAAAGGGAGTGACACACATTTTCATCCTGAATATCTGGAACCAAATCAACAAATGTTTTCTGGAGAATTTAGATCCTCCCTTCCACTTATAGTGGACTCTGAATCATTTCAAATGCCCAAGTGGAGGGCGACACAAAAAAACAACCACTTCTCAAACAATGCCACCCAGTTCAGGGACACAGTACTAGAAATACAAATATCCCACTGAACCCGTAGATAAACAACACAGCTGTGCCGGCGCCTTCTGCTGCTCTATGCTCCCTGCAGATCACCACAAAGTTAAATGTCTAGTTCTTGGCATCCAGGGGTAGGGGTGAAGGGAACAGAGTACTCCCCATCCTATTCTCTCTCCCTTCTGAATCACTAATGCACTTAGCTGTGCACCCCTTCAGCACTTCAATACTCACTCCACCCCCACAGCTATGTGCATATCCTTATTCTCTGCTGCTACCAGAACTGTAATTTCTTTCAATATCTCTCTCCTCCTGTAGGCTGTTAGCTCCTTGAGAGCAGGGATCATCTTGAATTGTATTCTTCCAAGCACATTCATTCATTCATTCAATTGTATTTATTGAGCGCTTACTTTATGCAGAGCACTATACTAAGCACTTGGGAAGTACAAGTTGGCAACATGTGTTCAGAGCACAGTGCTCTGAACACAGTAAGAACTCAATAAATACCACTGACTGACACTGCTGGTGCTTCCAGAGCTTTATCAAGGTGCCAGGCATGATGGAGAGCCAGGAATTCTTCTCTTCACTGCTTCCGGAGCTCAGTAGTGGGATGTGAAGAAAAATGGAATGCTCTTGCCACTAAAAATTGAAAGGGGTTGGGTGAAACTGTCAGATGTCCCAAAAGCTTGTTAGGAGGAAAGAAAATCGGGAACCTTAGTTCAGGTGCGATCTGGAAAATGAGTCGTGCCACCCTGATGGGTTCTAACAGCTACGGGGTAACCGAGCCTTTTCTACTGTAGGTTCCTATTTAAATCCAAAGTATCAGTAGTAATAGTAGTAACTGAAACTTGTAGTACCAGTAGTGCTAACTGATCTGATGCTGCAAAACAAATCATAGAGTAAATCATTTTACTAACAGGAAAGCCAGCACTTTGGCTATTCCCCAAACAAGGGCAGTCTTGGCTGACTCCTTGTTGAGAAAGAATTTACAATATTTGAATTGCCCCTGGCATGCCTCTCCCTTGAGGCATTTTAATAAACTCTCTGCTATCTATTAGCAAATCGCTTCAGCTCAATCTGTTCAGAGTCCTGGCTGGGCTTGCTCTTCTGGAAGCAAACAGTACTAATGATGGCATTTAATGATGGCATTTATTAAGCGCTTACTATGTGCAAAGCACTGTACTAGCATGGTTACACTCTTCTCATGTGATTAGCAAAGTCTTCTCCCACCCCTCATTGCAACCTTCCAGGAATTTCCAGAGGAACATTTTTCAAGCTCATGATGTGATTACACAAAACTCCTTACTGGTCAACCCTGATTCTTAGATACCCAGCATTTTGCACAAACTGGCATCTTCTCCTCTAGACTGTAAGCTTGTTATTGGCAGGGAACGTGTCTGCACAGTCCACTGTATTGTACTCTCCCAAGCACTTGATACAGTGCTCTGCACATTCATTCATTCAATTGTATTTATTGAACACTTACTGTGTGCAGAGCACCGTACTAGGTGCTTGGGAAGTACAAATCGACAGCATACAGAGACGGTCCCTACCCAACAATGCACTCACAGTCTAGAAGACGGGCTCGCAGTCTAGAAGCACATAGTAAGTGCTCAATAAATACCATCCTCTAGACTGTAAGTTCATCGTGGGCAGGGGGTGTCTTTCATATTGATATATTGTACTTTCCCAAGTGCTTAGTACAGTGCTCTGCACACAGTAAGTGCTCAATAAATACAATTGATTGATTGAGCTTCTGTTCCCCCAGCATGCCCAATAACAAAGCTTTGCTTCTTTTTTTTAATGGGATTTGTTAAGCACTTACTATGTGCCAGACACTGTACTAAGTCCTGGGGAAGACAGAAGCTATTATTATATTGTCATCCTGGTGTTCTTCCCCTAATATATAAAGTTCTGATTGCCTTAACTGTTCCTCATCATATCTGGCTTTGATCTGCCTCCTAAGAAAGTCACACTTGCCCTAGAGAATAATGAAGGCAAAGGTGAATATGATGAGAATACTTCACAGAGACAGAACATTCCTTTAAGTAGCAAAGGCCTGGGAGTCAGAGGACCTGGACCTGCCAACTGCCTGCTGTGTGACCTTAGGCATGTCACTTAACTTCTCTGGGCTTCGGTTTCCTCACCTGTAAAATGCCTACCTGTTTCTCTCTCCTACTCTGATTGTGAGGTCCTTGTGGGACTGGGACTGGATCTAATCTGAAGAACTTGTATTTATCCCAGAGCTTAGAACAGTACTTGACAGAAACCATAAGATAAAATAAAAACCCACAATTGAAGCCACCAATCCTGAAAGCACAAAACCCTGCCAGCCACTAAAGGAAAACATGTTCAAATGTGGTCACTCCTACATGCAGCCCATTTTTGTACCTGACCTCCCTTTGCTGAAATGTGGTATGTGGCATTAAATCAAGACAGCAACATCATTCTAAGGGGTAGCAACATAATAGGGCTAAATACAATCAGCACCCCGTTTCCCATCAATGCAATGGGAGAGGGCACACACATACCAGGCAAAAATAGTCAGTCCCTAAAATGCCAAAGTCAACTTTTCTTTCATTCCCCAGATGACTTCTCCAAGAGCAGATATTCCAGACAAATTTCTCACACTCCAAAACTCAAGCCAAGCATCAACTATGGAACACTGGGACCAATGAACAAATGAAATGCAAAAGGTTCTTTAATGTATAATAGCTAATTCAAATGACTCAATTATTCAGAGGCTCATTTTTCAGTTTAATTTTATGCCAGACCCAGTGCTTCTCCTGTTCCCTCCAGCTCCCCACCTTTTGGCCATTTGAGGGTTTATTAGCAGCTCCCCCAGAGGGTAGGCAGGGGAACAACAAAAAGATGAAACCCATATCAGTCCATTTTCTTCTTTGTCAACAGCTCTGGAAGAGGTAATTGAAACTGCTAACTAAACTGAGTTATTTGGATTATCTATGGATTTCCAACAATCATACTTTCCCTGCCCTTATCCCCATGAATAATGGAAAGATGTAAAGATGGAGCCTTCCTTGGATCAATTCAAATAAGCAGGATACACACTTTCTTTTCCAACCCTAAAATATTTTACTTTTTAAAATCTGTCTGAAACAGAATTCTTCATATTCCCACCCAAACCCTATCCTCCCCCTGGCTTTCCCATCAATGTAGATAGTACCACCACCATCCTTCCTGTCTCACAAGCCCATAACCTTGGTGTTATCCTCAACTCATTTCTCTCATTCAACCCACATATTCACTGTCACCAAATCCGGTTGGTTCAACCTTCACATCACTGACATCTGTCCTTTCCACTTCAACCAAACTGCTACCTCATTAATCCTTGCACTTATCCTACTCCTCCTTGATTACTGCATCATCCTCCCTGCTGACTGCCCTGCCTCTTGTATCTCCCCACTCCATTCCAAACTTCACTCTGCTACACAGATCATTTTTCTATAAAACCACTGGGTCCATGTTTCCCCACTCCTCAAGAACTTCCAGTGGTTGCCCACCCAGCTCCACATCAAACAGAAACTCCTTACAACTGGCTTTAAAGCACTCAATCACCTTGGCCCACTCCTACCTTACCTCCCTGATTTCCTACTACAACCCAGCCTGCATGCTTCACTCCTCAAGTGCCAACCTACTCATTGTACCTCGATTTTGTCTATCTCACTTCTGACCCCTCACCGACTTCCTGCCTCTGGCCCAAAGTGCCCTCCCTTCTCATATTGGACAGATGTTCACTTCTCCCCATCTTCCAAGACTTATTTGAAGGTATAACTCCTCCAAGGGGCTATCCCTGACTAAGCCCTCATTTCCTCCTCTCCCACTCCCTTCCATGCTTCCCTTGCATTAGGATTTGTATTCTTTATTCATCCTTTCCTCAGCCACATAGCACTTATGCATATATCCATAACTTAATTTATTTACTTAGTGTCAGTGTTCCCCTCTAAACTGTAAGCCCATTGTGGGCAGGGAACATGTCTACTAATTCTGTTGTGTTCTCCAAAGTGCTTAGCACATTGTTCTATATTCAGTAAGCACTCAATAAATGCTGATTGATTGAATGACAAATACTGCAGTCTGGAATCCACATGTACCTAAAGTATGTGCTCAAACACTACAGAACCCACTGTTATTCAGCTGTCATTCTGAGAATAAGATAACCCAATTTTAGCAACTGCGGGCTCAATTAATGCTTATCAAATTAATACTTTAATCTTCCAATTACACCAAAGTCTTTAACCTGTTTCCTCAATATTAGAGGGACAGCACACAGTATAGAATAAATTACCATATTTTCTTCCCATTTTCTTCCACTGTTTTCTCAAAACAGTGAATCCTTAAAACAGTGGAAATGGACCATCAAAAACTGACCCTAAACACCAAATGGTAGAATTATGAAAGGAACTGCCTTAAGCAACTCGAGCCTCAGCAAATAAATTGTGGAATCTGATCAAAAAACCAAGTCAAACCACAGACCTGAAGTGTGTGTGTAAAGACCTTTTAAAGAGACAGGCGGGTAAGTAGAAGGCAAAGTGTTTCTCATTAGGGTATTTATCTGCAGAACTGCAGGACTCCTTTCCTGGTTTCACTTTCTCAAATATACAGAATAAAGACAAGAAACAGGAAACAATCATTATGCTTTTGAAAGCTATACCGTCCTACTATGGCTCTATAAATGATTTTTTCCCCCTGTTGTTTGTAAGTCTTAATTTTCCCTGGTTAAGTTCATGAACAAGATTTATTAAGTCCAATACATCAGCCTGCTAGACTACCTTCCAAACTTGGACCCTCAGACTTAAGTGGACCAGGCAGCTCCAGGGTACTGCTGGAAGAACAATGCAAAAATGTTAAGGAATGAGACATGAAATGATCTCTCCCCACTGCTTGCGATTAACTAGTTTATCTTTCTGTTTACTCTGGGACAAGGGGGGGAAAGCTTGGATGGTGAGTGAGGTGGAACAGTTGTTAGGGAGAGTCTGGTTTTATGTTTTAGAAAAGAGGTTTCATTTAAGCATTTTCTGACTGCGGAAGCAGATCTTTGTTTTTGTAACCTTTTAAGTGTAAAAAGCACCATTCTAGGACATGGAAAGTTGTCACCCTTGGAATCACAGGGGAGTTAGCTTACTTCAATAATTGTTCACTGTGTAATAAGCATCTGGTGATTTTCAGCTGCTTACATCTCAGCAACCGAAAGTGGGACTGCACTGAAAATTGTCAGCTCACACAGAATCTTGATCTGGAAAACATAGCAAAATTTAGTAAAATTTGGTTCAGCCACTGCAAACTTCACAGCTAAAGGAAATCTCCCACTTGGTGTTTAAAAAAAATAATAGAAAAAAAAGGAGGCACGGAAGTAATCTGTGTCACAGCATGGAATAATAAAATGTGCTCTGCAAAACTCTGATCAAGATGGAAAGGTGGGCTGGGAAGGGGGAGCTCAAAATTTAAATTGAAGTTTCATATGACAATAAGCGCAACTACAGGACATTACTGGATATTGACGTAGGTAATATCCAAGGTAAAGATGGCTTCTTTTGTGGTTCCTTGTTCAAGAAAGCCAAACGAAACAAAACCGCTAACACCTGGCAGAAAATCTCCCAGTCCCCACATTCGTATTGCAAAACACTAAAAATGTCCCTGTCATGTCTCTTTCCCACTAAACTAAAGCATGTTATGGCTGCCCGTAAGTACATCTCATAAAAAATAGTAATTTATGATATGAAATACAGTCATTTCATTTAGTATGAGCTATTTTCAATCAAGATCTTAATCCATATTGCCAGAACCCAACTGTTTATTTAACAACAGGGAATGATATGACATATTCTCACCAAGCTACCAACCACACACAGTACTGGATTTCATACCAAGCTATTACTGCTGTTTGGACTTTGATTTCAGAAACCACAAAGACTCTGAAGGCAGAGTCAGGGATCAGAGTGAAAACGACAGGAGTTAAGATGCTTGCAGATTCTTTGTAACTCACAAAAAACATTTCTGTCTTCCTTGTTTCAGGAGGGAGCTGAACTGCAAGCAAAGCCGCAAACCTTCCGAACTGTTTCACCTACTCTACCCACTTCAAATGGCTGAACCAGATTGCACTAAGGATCAGGATGGGTTTTTTTTTTCAACTGAATTTTGGCTGAAAGGCCAAATGCCCAACCTCACACTACTATCTTTCCCAGAAATCTGTCAAGACAATGCCTGCAACAGCAGGGTGCTTGGCACTGCTCACTCTGGCACTGATTGTCAGAGAAGTAATTAATACCAGCCCCATGCTTGCTGTAAAATAAAAACAAAATGAATCAAATGTTCCTGTCTAATCAAATGAGGCAGTATGGGGCAGTTCTTGGCCACAAAGTTGCCTTGAGCCAAATGGGATAGAAAAGATGAGCGGAGATGAGAAAAAGGCCAAAATCATCCCTGAAACATGGAGTTTAACGACCATATTTCCAAGGGCTGAAAGACAAAGACCTGCAGAAACTTGGCTATGGCCAGAATGACACAGAGTCTCACAAGGTGGTCGTAGAAAATTCCAGCCCACTGCTTTCAACTGGAGAATGTGCATTAGTTAGATGTCTCAGATAAGAATCTAGTTAGTACCAGATTTTCCCTCAAAGTTTGTGATTTTTCCAAGTGTAGTTAGGATAAGTGCACTCAAGGCATCCTGGGAAACTGATGTTTGGTGTCATGAGTAGCTCATTTTCTTTGCAACCAGGTTTACTTTTGAATTCACACAGACCTAGTAAGTAAATGAATAAATGTTCCCAGGTGAACGGCTGGCCTTCAAAAAAAATCCACATTTCCACAGATGCATGACGGCTGCATGCATGGGCTTGATTTGAGTTCCTTGTGGTGGACAGGGAATGTATCTACCAACTCTGTTATATTGTACTCTCCCAAGTAATCTGCACATAATAAGTGCTCAAAAAAACTATTGATTGATTGAAATGAAAGGTGTTTGGTCAACATTTTAGACTCAAGTAACACTAGGCAGAGCAGTTTGATTTTTGACTTGGCAAGTAGTATGTCCCCGGCCTGCTCCCAGCCCATTCCCCGACTCTGTCCCCGGCCCCCACACACACTCAATTTCAGAGTCTGACCTCCCAGTTCCCAACCCAGCTTCCATGGGAGGGTCTGGACTGGGAAGAGGAGCAAGTGCTCCAGGTGGTGGGGGAGGAAGAATAGAGTTGGGGGGTGATGGGATGGGAAGGGCAGAATGCTTCCTCCTGGCTCTCCTGCTTCCAGAAAAATAGGATGAGAGCGATCCTGTAATCCCATAAGACACTCCCAGTGTGGAAAAGATGGGGAACCAGCATCTCAGATCAGGCAGGGAGGGCAACTGGCAAAACTGGTAGTTGCCAGCCACCCAGGGGGCTAAGGGGCTATGTTGAGGGGTCTGGAGGGCTGGGGCAACAGTGTAATTCTTTCTCCCCCAGGGAAATGTGCTTAAATTAAACCTGAGAGGAGCTGCTGTCCAAGAGAAGCAGAGTTCAGAGTGCTTCTTCCAGTTTCCCCTCTTCTCTATCTGAAATGCTGTTTCCCTCAACGCAAGGAGGCACCATCATATTATGCAGCTGCCCTTACCCCTGAGGAGGAGCCTTCTCCTGAGGGATGGGGATCAGGAGGTTTGACCATTCCTTCCCCACTCCCCAGCAGGAAACTGATTCCCCAGAACTTGCTGCAAGCAGGAGAGTCGAGGGGAAACAATCCGCTTCTCCCCACACCAGGCCAAGCACCCTCGCCCCTCTCCTCAAGCCAGCAGATCCCCTCTTCCTTCCCTCTGTTCCCACCCCTCCCAACTGGTGGCCTGGAAGAACAGATGGGAGGGAAAACAAAATAAACTGTACCCTGAAAAATTCAGAACTCTTAAACATTTTTGCTGAAATAGATGTTTCTTACGGACAGCTGTAGCCTGAGCAAAGGAGAAAAAGTTTGTGTAAGCAAGGCTGAGATGCCAGCAGATGGGGGAGGTGGGATGGGAAACATCTCATTGACCTGGGAGGGGGGAGCATCCTGAGCAGAGGGGGGCCAGTCCCTCCTATCTTGAAATCCTCCCTGCCTCCTCCCCCATCCTGCCCCCTGTTCTCTAGGAAAGCCAAGTTGTCTCAAAATCAGTCTATATATGAAAATTAGACTGGCATGATGATCACTTAAACCAAAGTCAGCTCTATTTTCATGGAACCATTTCCATAGCTCCCTTCATACAGCTTTCTTTTCAAACAGCTTCCTGACCTGCTTATACTGTTTTAGGTTCCCTGTTTCCTAATGAACGTACTAACTGGCCATCATCTAAACACCTCACTGTCCTCTATAGCTACACAGTAAGTTGACAGTAAGGAACAGAGGGTTGATGGAAGGCACTTGAGTAATATCTGGAACGATGGGAAGGCTGTGGTGGTTTGGACCAAGGTCAATCCTACCTAGAGAGGTGAGGAAGTGGAGGGCTCTTCCTGCCTAGCAGTAACCAACTGTTAATTTTTTCTGTTATACTATTTGTGTTGTTGGATTTAGCTTCTTGGTTTTTTTCACCATATATCTGCCCTCCTCTCCGGCCCCTTTAAACTGTGAATCAATCAAAGTAACTTGGCCTATGGGCCTGGGAGTCAGAGAACCTGAGTTCTAATCCCGGCTCTACCACTTGCCTGCTGTGTGACCTTGGGCAATTCATTTAACTTCTCTCTGGCCTCAGTTTAAATGGGGATTAAATCATACTCCCTATGTAGAATGTGAGCCCCCTGTGAGACAAGGACTGTGTCCAACTGAGTAACTTGAAGCTACCACAGCATTTAGCACAGAGCTTTGCACATAGTAAGCACTTAAATGCAATTAAAAAAAAACCCTTGTGGACAGGGACCATTTCTGAATCTGTGTCCATGTATTTTTCCCAGAATTCAGTTCAATGCTTTGTACACTGTGAGCACTTAATGCTGTAGATTGATGGAAGAGCAGTAGTTGTCCTTAGATTTGAAGATGACATTCCTAAAAATGAGACTGTATCCAGAGGTGTGAGTGTCTTAAGAGAGCATCTGCACACTGTGCCCATGAAAATACAGCAGTGTAGCCTTTCTGTCCCCTTACCGCTCAGGATGAACACTGCTCCAACACCAGTGGTGAAGAGGGAAACGAGGTGTCCTACAAAGATATGTCCTACCACCAACCAGATATGCACTTGAGACAGTTTGTGCTGAGCCACCTGCACTCTCTCGTCCGGTCCGTCTATGCCCAGCAGCACTCACTATAAGAGGGTTGGCAAGGAGAAGAAGCATGGTTTGTGGTCACAGAACAGAGATACTGGGATCTCATCAATGACAGGCACCCCTGTATCCTCACTTGTTTCAAAAGTAATCATTGAGTATGACATTCAGAGAAGCTTAGCAAGAGTTGGAGGAACTTTACCACTTTTTTGAGAAAACCAGGTGAAAATCCAAAAACGAAGAAATGGAAAAATACAACAAGAGCAGTAGCAACACAAGTGTACAGTTATTCTTCACCCAACCAGCCAGACCGGAGGCAGAAGACAGCAGGCATACAAGGGCAGGGTCTCCGCGGGTCTGGGTGGTTTCAGAGGGCAGCACGGCATTGCCAGGAAGTCAGTTTCTCTCTCTGGGCTGATCGGCAAGGCTGGATCCCCAGAGACCATCTCGCTGACTGCGAAACCACCCGCCACAGCCACCATTCCCGCACCCATCTCCTTGAGCTGGCCTTCCTCAGCACTGGGTGAGGGCTGTCCACTCCACATCTGGCCAGCCCATACAAGGCCATACATGGGCCACCACCCTTTATGGCCAATGACTGTTCTCATTGTCACTTGGCATCCTGATCACAAGAAAGAAACAATATGGATGCAGATTCTCACAGAAAGTGAAAGAGTGGGATTTTTAAAAAAGTGTTAAAAATCTTAAAAAAAGAACCTAGCGAACACTACACCACACGTGCAGGGGAACTTCACTTCCACAGAAATCCCCTTTTCTGGGTCTGGCCAGTGGAAGAACACACGAAAAGATAAATGGCTTACCCTGCTTACTGCCCTCCTTTTGCCTGGAACCAGTCTGTACATTATTCAATATACAAAGTCTTGGCATTTACAGGGGGTTCAGTAATGGAAGTTCCAGGGGGTAGATAGTGAAAGAGTGGTAAAGAAAAATCTGAGTTTAAATATGCAGAGTCTGTACACAGTTGAGTGTGCTCAGAACTTCACACTCTTCTCCAGGTTAGCCAGGAGGTATGGGACAGGGGAACCCCTCTTCCCCAGAAGCCTCCCACTTCTCTGAGCTAAGTCAGTGGAAGGACATGTCAGATCAGAGTATGCAATGAAAGCCGATCTTTCAAGGTTCCCCCAGGTTGCACCATGTCTAACTGACCTCCCCAGTGGAAGTATCAAGACAGATGCCATCCTTCATTCTGGCTGAACACGAAGGGTTTAGCTTTTGTGCATCTATACCTCCCAGAATAATGACTGCACGTTTATACCTGCTAAACTCTGAAGGCAGAAATCAAGGCTACCTGGCCTTGACTTTCCAGGGAGGTATAAAGCAACAGGGGCGAAGAACTGAAGAGGGTAGGTAATGATAATAATTATGGTATTTGTTAAGCGCTTACTATGTGTCAAAGCACTGTTCTAAGCGCTGGAAAGCAGGGACCAGAAAGGAAAGACTTTCTTCAATTTCTCATTCCCAGCTGCATTCCCATCCAGGGTATGCAACAAAGATGCAAAAGGAAAGGATGGGTGACACTTAAAAAGTTATCGTGGTCTGGAGTGTCATCTGTAGAACTGTTTCATTAGATTTTAAAGTACAATTTGTAATTGTTTACGCAATCAACAGATTTTGATGAATGGCTTCCTTGGAATACAAATGCAGCTTGCTTTGAAGTTCCGTTTCTTATGTTTCTGGCCATGCCACCTACAACTTAGAAGATCCCATTCAGTTTATACCATTTTTCATTACTATTTGAACTGCAGGATTTTGATTTTATCAGCACATTATGCTTTCTCCCTTTTTATGACTGAGTCAAATATTTACTGTGTATAATGTACAAGCAGCTTGAACTTGCTTAAGATCTATGAAATTAACATTCCCAAATGTCAGCCATTTTCAGGGTTAATGAGGTACCCCCAAAGCTTCAATAATCAGGAGGAGCAGAATGGAAAGAAGACAGGCCTGGGAGTCAGAGGGCCTGGGTTCTAATCTCAGCTCTACAAGATGCCTACTCTGTGACTTTGAGCAAATCACAACTTCTCTGGGCCTCACTTTCCTCATTTGTAAAATGGGGTTTCAATGCCTGCTCTCCCTCCTACTTAGACTGTGAGCCCCATGTGGGACAGGAATTGTGACCAACCTGACTAGCTTGTACCTCTCCTAGTGCTTAGAAGAGTGTTTGACACATTGTAAGAGTTTAACAGATATAATAATGATAAGAGTAATACAGGGAGTCTTGCCAAACTTGATTAGAGAAAAACCTGCTGTTGGGTACGGACCATCTCTATATGTTGCCGATTTGTACTTCCCAAGCGCTTAGTACAGTGTTGTGCACACAGTAAGTGCTCAATAAATACAACTGAATGAATGAATGAATGAAAAAAAAAACCAAAGCAGCTCTAGCTGACTAGTCTATCCAAATGAATCTGCTCTCCTATTGTTCTGTCATTGTCATATATACATCTTCACTATGCACACTGGGGATAGTCTGTACTTTGTAATTATTCTACCACGGCCACCTTTTACCAGCTGTTCTTCCCCAAGGCATACCATGTGAAAAATGCATTGTGCTGGCAGGTAAATCAACATCTAAATTACAAACGTAACTATTTAACTGCACACGCTATAGTAACTCTGGGTTTCCAGAACGTTCGATGAAGATGTGGGAGGATTGAGAATGTGTAAATTACCATGGCCTACCTGTTCGTGTTATACTCTAATCCGCCCACTTCTTTGCTCGCCTGTAAAAGATCGAGAATTCCCGCTGAACTCCCACTCTCCTTCTTTACTTTGGAATTGCGGCATGGCTTTGCCTCTGTGTCGATATGGAGAGAGTCCTCATCCGATGAGTCATCGCTCTATTAGAACAAGGGAAAGACCCAAAAACGACCCCAAAGCAAAAAAAAGCACTGTCAGTGAACTGCAAAATATGACTATTTTGTATAAAGGGAAATCTTGTTTTCTCTCTGGAAAATAATTGAGCCATGGAAAAACAGTTTTCAAACCCAACAATAGGCATGAAAGCTTTAACTTTGGTATCAGTATGGCTACTATGCAGTTTAATACTATTGTTGTTTAGTTGAGCTCCGAGTGAAAAATGACCCAAAAGAATAACAATGTTGCTAAAGGAATTTTCTCGCTGTTGTCGACAGCTCCCTATGTCTCCAAACCAGGACACAAACTTTCTTCCAAAAGCCATACTGCCTGACTGGAAAGGAGAATGCCAACAAGGTGGGGAATTGAATGTCCCGACTTTTCTCCATGCTCAAAGAAGCTTCCCTGAGTTTGTGTCCTGGTTTGGAAACATCGGTAGCTATCGCAGCTACTCAGAGAGAAAACTGGGTGGCTTCCCTTTCATTCAAGAGCAGCATTCCAAAGGGAGACAACGAAAAGGTGCTTCTCCTTAATCAGCTCCTAAGACTTGGGCAAAGGCTTCTCCCCCCCGCAAAACAAAAAAGCTATCCCTAGCACTGCTGGCTCAGAATTTGGATCAGTCTGGTTTCACAGTTTAACTAATGGGCGGACAAAGGGAAATAAAAGTCAATTAATGGGAACGTGACAATGATGCCAAAACTGGGAGAAACGTTAGGGCAGAGAAATGATATCATGAGACCTAGAAATCAAACTGCCACGTGGACAAATGCAAATGCATTTGGGGGAACAAACTGATCTAACAGGGGAGAGAAGAGAACTGTTTCAATGACCAATTATGCATGCGGATGCCTAGAGAGATAGTGGCCAGTGATAGTGCCATTTGAGATGCTGGCACAATGTTCCTAGTCAGTTTACTGTGTGAGGACAAAGGCTGGCTGAAGAGTGAGATGCAGCCAGGGCCGGGTTCTGTTGTGGGGCCTAAGAAGAGTAGATGGGTTCGTGTGAGAGGGTTGCTTCCAGTCTGGAGAATGCTAAGGAGGGGATGGGGATGGCTGAATGAAGTGCAGATGTGCAGTTTCCTGCCCACTGAGGCTGCACTACTACATATCAATGGCACAGAAAGACATTAACCCCACCCTGCACATTCTAAAACATCTTGGTAGCAGGACTGGCCCTGTCCAAACTGTGGGTCTCCACTTTGCATGGGGTCAGGGGTAACTGCACAACTTCCCTTCCTCCTTCCTTGGTCACAGTTTTTGAAAGGTGTATTCACATATGAGAATTCCTCGCCTACCTTGTATAACATTGATTCGACCTTTGGCTTCTTAACTGGAGTGTGCTGTAAAGTTTCTTTCTTATCTGACAGAACTAAAGATGAAAAAGAATCAAATCATTAGGTTTTCCATGGATAAAGCATAGATCTTTCACTGACTGAAGGCACGATAAGACTATAATGATACACGAACCCTGACTTTAACTCGATAAAATAGGATATAATTGCATATTGGTAAGAATATTTTGGATTAACGTTGACATTATTTTATCATATGATAGAACTGTTCAGATTATAAAAACAGAAAGAAGAGACATACAGGACAAATCTCTTTTTGTAGTATTTTTCTTCCTTCTAATTGGAAATTCATCGATTTTCAGTTCTCCATCATCTGAGACATATTCATATTCATCCCGTACTGGCTTTGTTTTGTCTTCTTTGAAATTTTGTAAGGAACCAAACAGTCCAGGACTCATGTGGGTTTTCATTCCCTTGGAACTGTTCCAACAAAGGATAAACAATAATCAAATACTGTAATGTTTTCAAACAACAAATAATTTCATGGTCTACAACAGGAACCTATGCTGCACATGGCAACACAGTGCCTCCTCCTCTTCACTCTCCCACCATCACCCTATGAAGAATTCACTTAGGTTTAAACACACACAAGAACGTTAGCGATTACGGTGTAGACTTCCTGGAAAAAAGAAATATACAGGAAATACTCTCAGAGTTTCTACAGCACCACTTAGAAGCAAGAGGAGGTCAACTAGTAATTCTGTTGACCACCCTGCTGTTTTTCTGAGTTCTCCTGTCCTTCCATTACTCATTGACACTTGTTTAGTGAGTCAGATAATTTTTTAGATGGTACAATTGCAAGGAAGAAATTGAGAATGATTTTTCTTTCTTTCAACTACTCAAACTACTCTGATTAAACTGGGGTGAAAATGAGCACAGAGGTTGGAATCCGACAGTGTGCCTACTACCAGGTCACACGCTGTAGGAGCTCAATAAATGATTGGCAATGGTAATCATGACAATGGTACTAGATGTCTAGATTTCTAGACATTTTATTGGCATGATTTGGTTTGTGTTGGGCATGAGTTTGCTTTGCAGAGCCTGTAGGTCTGCCTAACTATAAGGGTGAATGGTAATAGAATTTTTCTGAAAAACAAACATGCCAATAAAATGTCTAGAAAATAGAAAGCAGGTTTTACCATCCAATACTGTAGCGATCATCACCAAGCACTTATTGAATGCCTAGTAGTAGTAGTAATGAGTGCCTACAGAGTGTGATAATAATAATAATAATGATGGCATTTGTTAAGCACTTACTATGTGCAAAGCACTGTTCTAAGCGCTGGGGAGGATATCAGGTGATCAGGTTGTCCCACGAAGGGCTCACAGTCTTAATCCCTATTTTACAGATGAGGTAACTGAGGCCCAGAGAAGTTAAGTGACTTGCCCAAAGTCACACAGCTGACAAGTGGCGGAGCAGGATTCAAACCCATGACCTCTGACTCCCAAGCCCGTGCTTTTTCCACTGAGCCACGCTGCTTCTCATATACACTATGCACCATGATAAAGCACATGAGAGAGTATAATAATAATAATAATAATATTTATAAAGTGCTTACTATGTGCCAAGCACTGTTCTAAGCACTGGGGAGGTTACAAGGTGAACAGGTTGTCCCATGGGGGGCTCACCCGCCCCCTCCCCCTCCCCACACCCCACGCACGCCCCCCCTGCGCACCGCCACCTTTGCCCTAGTTTGCGGGGCGGGAGGCGGGGCAGGCGTGGGCTCCGTCTGTCCGTCCGTCCTTCGGTTGGTCCGTCCGAGCCGCTCACAGGTGACAGACACATTTTCAATCTGCAATGACCCTATACAGTGTACCGCTTGCTCATAATCTGTTTAGATAGGCAGAAAATGATGAAATATTCACCATCAGTATTAACTGAACCTATTGTTTGCAGAGCACTATACTAGGACTTTAGTAGAAGTAGAGGAAAACTGACTCAACTGGTAAAACAAGTAAACTAAAAAAGGAATTCAATACATAAATAAGTATAAATTATATATTATAAATTATTTATATTAATGTCTGTCCCCCCTCTAGACTGTAAACTCATGGTGGGCAGGGAATGTGTTTATTGTTATACTGTACTCTCCCATGTAATACTGTACTCTCTCAAGTGCTTAGTTCAGTGCTTTGCACACAGTAAGCCCTTAATAAATATGACAGAACAAATGAATGAGGATGTGTGCACTAACAATAATATTAATAATAACAGTAATAATAACTGTGGCATTTGTTAAGTGCTTACTCTGTGCCAGGCACTGAATTAAGCACTGGGGTAGATACAAGCAAATCGGTTGGACCTGTATAGTCCCTGTCCCACATGGGGCTCACACTCTTAATCCCTATTTTACAGTTGTGCTAAGTGAAGCACAGAGAAGTTAAGTGACTTGCCCAAGGTCACATAGTAGACACAGAAGAGCCAGCACTAGAACCCAGGTCCTTCTGACTCCCAGGCCTGCGCTTTATTAACTAGACCACGCTCCTTCTCAACAAATACCACTGATGATAATGAAATGGAAAAAATAAACTGACTTACACAGAAGTGTTTCTAATGGGATGACCTGATTAGGGAAGTGGGGATAAATCAGTAGGTGTCAGGATGGCCAAGTAGTCTAAGGTGCCAGACTCAAGTTGTTATTCCCTTTATCGAGAAGCAGCATGGCACAGTGGCTTCAGCACGGGCCTGGGAATCAGAAGTTCATGGGTTCTAACCCCGGCTCCGCCACTTGCCTGCTGTGTGACTTTGGGAAAGTGACTTCACTTCTCTGTACCTCAGTTCTCTCATCTGTCAAATGGGGATTGAGACTGTGAGCCCCATGTGGGACAGAAACGCTCTGGGCATGTTACTCCCCTCCTCAAAAATCTCCGGTGGCTACCAATCAATCTGCGCATCAGGCAGAAACTCCTCACCCTGGGCTTCAAGGCTCTCCATCACCTCACCCCCTCCTACCTCACCTCCGTTCTCTCCTTCTACAGCCCACCCCGCACCCTCCGCTCCTCTGCTGCTAATCTCCTCACTGTACCTCGTTCTCGCCTGTCCCGCCATCGACCCCCGGCCCACGTCATCCCCCGGGCCTGGAATGCCCTCCCTCTGCCCAACCGCCAAGCTAGCTATCTTCCTCCCTTCAAGGCCCTACTGAGAGCTCACCTCCTCCAGGAGGCCTTCCCAGACTGAGCCCCTTCCTTCCTCTCCCCCTCATCCCCCTCTCCATCCCCCTGCCTTACCTCCTTCCCTTCCCCACAGCACCTGTATATATGTATATATGTTTGTACATATTTATTACTCTATTTATTTATTTATTTATTTTACCTGTACATATCTATTCTATTTATTTTATTTTGTTAGTTTGTTTGGTTTTGTTCTCTGTCTCCCCCTTTTACACTGTAAGCCCACTGTTGGGTAGGGACTGTCTCTATATGTTGCCAACTTGTACTTCCCAAGCACTTAGTACAGTGCTCTGCACACAGTAAGCACTCAATAAATATGATTGATTGATTGATTGACAGGGACTGTGTCCAACCCGATTTGTTTGTATCCACCCCATCGCTTAATACAGTGCCTGGCACTTAGTAAGCACTTAACAAATACCATAATCATTATTATCATTATTAAATCAGGGAATGCCTTCTGGAAGAGGTAGCTTTTTGAGATGGGAGGGATATAGTTTACAGGAATTGAGGGGGAAGGGAGTTCTTTACAGGGAGAGGGATGTGTGCAATGGGACAGTAACGAAAAACAGTTAAGAGTCAAGTACAGCTAAGAGATTAGCTTGGGGAAAATGAAGAGCATGAAGGGGGAAAACAGTGTCATTTTTAAAGTAATAAAGAATACATATGAATTAAGTATGTTGCTTATGTCTAAGCATGAGTACATGGGTATTTGAATATTTACTCCATATATATGTAAACAAATCTATATGGACATACTAGAGCCATATACAAATCATGTCACTGAAATAAGCTGCATTTTTAATAACTCCACTAAAATACAAGGTGCCACACTACAAGCCACATTAGGAGACTACCAAATAATTAGATGGACTGTTATGTCAATCCTGGCGTGTTAAAAGCATGATTTTCTAACTTAATTGCTTCACTTTTTGCAGAAAAAAAAAAAGAACCAAGCAAACAAACTCACCACAGTGTTAGAATAATAGGCAGGAAACAGCCATAGTAAGTCACAAAGCTATTGTAAACAAATGCATACAAACATTGATTTTTAAAAAATCAATAAACATTTACCTTTTTTCACTTGCATAAACTTAAAAATGCAAATTTCACTTCAGAGTATTAAAGAAAATGATTTTTGGCCAGGATATGAATTTTGCCTTAAAGCAAATTTTATAAACTTTTGGCACTGCAAGTTTGCAACCAACACAATCCCCACTCTAAAACAAATGCAAAGACTGTACATAAACTGTACATGCCAAAAATCACAACTACCACAGTGTCATAAATCCATAAAATGACCTATCTTATTCAATCAACAACATGATTTTCATGCACTTGTGAAGCACTTTAAATATGAGCAAAGTTTAAGTTTTTAATAGCTGGACTGAAGTTTTAATCATCCTTTCTGAGATAGTACAGTGAAGATAGATGTTTAGGTTCATTAATATTCAGGTAACTAACACATTTTACATACCCTAGCAGTTTTTTGTTGGTGAAGGAAAAGGTAAATTTATTGTCCTTATTTGCTGTTACATAATTTTTTTCCAACTTCTGTTCTTCTTCCATTTTTAATAATGAATCGGGTTTGCTGTTCTGAAAAGCACAGAAACAGAAACATGACAAAGCAGCCCAAATCAAAGCCATTTTCAGATTAATGTACAAACTGACAGATTTAATGTCATTTATAGGGTGGGGAAGAGATTGCAGAACCACCAGATGAAGCACTTGCATCCCCCTCACACCCCACCTTTTCCAGCTCCGAAATGTGTGGCAATCAAAATGAACAGTTCACTTGCTTGAAAACTTCATGAATAAAGCTTCAAACACCACAATGGCAGTTTTCACATGGGCAAGCTGAGACCACCCAAAAAGGGTTCGGGGGCACTTGGGAAAAATCCCATCAACTGAACAAGCATAAAACCAATTATTGGGATCTAGGTGTATGGCAAAGCAGAAATGTGAGAATATTAACAACTTGCCCTAACACAAAGGGACGGGCTATCAACTGCGCCTTCCCTCTCCATCTACCTGTGACCCCTAAGCACCCCCATCCCTTACTCGGGTTCCTTCGTACACTGCCCAGTACCAGGCTAGTTCAACATTCACTGATGGATCCAACTTTCAGGTGGCTCATTCATTCATTCTTCAATAGTTTCACCAAGTGCCTGTCAGGATCGATCAATCAATAGCATCTGTTGAGCACCAACTGTGTGCAGAGCACCAGACTTTTTGCTTGGCTCGCAAGGGACTCACAGTCTAAGACTGAGGTTTGGAGAAGTTGGTGATGGACTCAAAGGGAAAGACTGCAATAATAAAAACATGAATACAACCTAAAAAGCCCAGGACAGCGATGAATACAAAAAGAGTGACAGAACATTGTGACTAAGAAGGAGAGTTTCAGGCTTCTCATTGCTCAGAGTCCAACAAGTCCTAACAGTCTTAAAGTTGGGAATGCACACTGCTTCTGCAATCATACCCTGCTTGGCTGGAGAAGGACTCAAGTAGGAGGTCCTGGGCCTCATTTCTCCCAGGCAGCAGGTGACTGGGGCCTAAATGCCACCACTGCCGCTGCATCTTCACCCTGCCCAGCTGGAGACTGGTCAGCAAGAAACTCGCTTGCATGCACTCACAAATCTTCAACCAAAACAATGAAATATAAGGCTCTTATAACCAGGGCTATTACTGTAGGACTTAGAGGCAATGTTCCAACTTGGTCACTGGGGCTTTACCAGAAAAACTGTTGCTGCAGTTATGTCGTAGGCTTAATCATTTTCTCAGGGATGAAAGGGCAGGTGGCCAAAACACTGAAGGCCCAAATTTGGTAAAATAACTACTCAGTTCTGTTAGAGGCCAAACTGCTCCTTGGGGAAAAGTGCAGGACTAAATGCCTGCAAACTAATTCCTCAGGCCCAAGAAACAGAGCTGGACACAGTCGAATAAGGATATGAAAAAAGTTAGAGAAGCAGGAAATCCAAAAAGAATATTGTTAGAGCTCACTGAATTATGTTAAGTTTTAACACAGAAGGATAATGAAGATGGGTAACAAACTTTTATGGCCAAATGAAATGAAAGGAAGAAGAATGAGGGAACTCCTTGTGGGTAGGGATCGTGTCTACCAACCCTATTGTATTGTACTCTCCCAAGCGCTTACTAGAGTGCTTTGCTCACAATAAGCGCTCAAATATGATTGACTGAATGAATGAATGAGCTTACAGTCTAGGGGGGAGACAAACATTAATATAAATAAATGAATAACAGGACATTTAGATCCCTGCTGAAGGGCTGAGGAAGGGATGAAAAAAGGAACTAATCCAAATGTACGGGTGATGCAGATGGGAGTGGAAGAGGAAGAAATGAGGGCTTAGTTGGGGAAGGCCTCATGAAGGACATGAGCCTTCAACAAAGCTTTGAAGCTGGGGAGAGTGATTGTCAGGTATGTAGTAGCAACATGGAGTAGTGGACAGAACATGGGCCTGGGAGTCAGAAGTCATGGGTTCTAATCCCAGCTCTGCCAGTTGTCTGCTGTGTGACTTTAGGCAAGTCACTTCACTTCTCTGTGCTTCAGTTACCTCATCTGTAAAATGGGGATTGAGACTGACAGCCCTGACAAGGACTGTGTCCAACTTGATTTGCTTATATCCACCCCAGTGCTTGCTAAAGTGCCTGGCACATAGTAAGCACTTAAATACCATCATTATCATCATCAAGAGGGAGAGCGTTTCAGGACAGAGGTAGAATGTGAGCGAGAGGTTGGCGGCAAGATTGACGAAATAGAGGTACAGCGAGTGAATTCGCATTAAAGGATCAAAGTGTGCAGGCTGGGTTGCAGTGGGAGAGCAGCGAGGTGCGGTAGGAGGAGGCAAGGTGCTTGAGTGCTTTAAAGCCGATGGTAAAGAGTTTAAGTTCGATTCAGAGGTGGACGGGAAACCACTGGAGGTTCTTGAAGAGGGGGGAATCCTGGACTGAATGTTTTTGTAGAAAAATGATCTGGGCGTAGAGTGAAGTATGGAGTGGAGAGACACAGGAGGCAGGGAGGTCAGCAAGAAGGCTGCTGCGGTAATCAAGGTAGGATAGGATAAGTGCTTAGACAAACATGGTAGAAATCTGCAAGGAGAGGAAAGTGCAGATTTTAGTGATGTTGTGAAGGCTGAACCAACAGGATTTAGTAATAGATTGAATATGTGGGTTGAATGAGAGAGATGAGTTGAGGATAACGCCAAAGTTAGGGGCTTGTGAGACAGGAAGGATGGTGGTGCTGTCTACAGTGGCGGGAAAGTCACATGGAAGACAGGATTTGCATGGGAAGATGAGGAGTTTTGGACATGTTAGGTTTGAGGTGTCAGCAGGACAACCAAGTAGAGAGGACTTGAAGACAGGAGGAAATGAGAGACTTCAGAGAAGCAGAGAGATCTGGGCAGAAGATGTAGATTTGGGAATCATCTGCATAGATATCAAAGTTGGAGCCATGGAAGCAAATGAGTTCTCCAAGTGAGTGAGTGTAGATTGAGAATAGAAGGGAACCCAGAACTAAACCTTGAGGGACTCCCACAGTTATGGGGTGGGAGGCAGAGGAGGAGCCCACGAAAGAGACAGAGTGAGCGGCCAGAGAGATAGGAGGAGAACCAGGAGAGGACAGAGTCAGTTAAGCCAAAATATGCCCTGGGAGCTAGTTCAAGTCTAGAAATATTCCCCAAACCCATCTCACACTCAGCAGTATCTCAATAACCAGAAGGAGGGATGGATCTGTGCTAGGGTGGGAAGGTCATATTTTCATTTTACATCAGAAGTCTTACTTATCCACAGACTGATTTAACCTATTTCATCTCTTAGCACTTTGTATTGCTCATAGTTGGCTCTGGATACTGTTTTTATTCAAGCTTTGAAAAGCTGAATTGCCTGGATTTCAATTGGCTGCAAAATTAGATATCTTCAATCAATAGTCAAAGACGGTATGTACAATGAGAGGGAATTCATGACATTTGAGGAATTGTCTCTGAGTCAGTTAAATGTACTGGCTTTTTATTTTCCAGTTAGTCCCTCAGTCTCTGTGGGAAATAGATCTGACAAATGAAAACTTGAGTATCATCTCCTAGAACCAGCCAATTCAATGACAACAAAACTGACCCCAAGCAATTTTCATGCAACTTAAAATAATAGCATGAAAGTAAGAAATGGAGAATTTATTCTGAATATCATAAAAAGCATTCTCTTTCAGTAAGATCTACAATAGGCTCTTCCAATACCTCTCTGGGAAATGACAGATGGGCTCATCCCTGGGAACATTTTAAAATGGGATGAAAACAGATAAAACTACAGTACTTCTTAAAGTGCTTAGTGACCATGAGTCAAGCACTGTGAAAAGCTGGAGGAGACCCAAGAGAATCAGATCAGATTCAGTGCACATCCTACACAGGGCTCACAATCTAAGATGTAGAGAGAGCAGGAATCGCTGCCCCATTTTACAGATGAAGAGACTTAGGCAGAGAGAGGTTAAGTGACTTGTTCAAGATCACACAGAGGTCAGGGGCAGAGCTGGATTAGAACTGGGTCTCCCAACTCCTGACTTTCAATCAATCAGTCAGTTGGTAGTAGGTGACTACTTACTATGTGCACAACACTTTGCTAAACACTTGGGAGAGTACAATATAACAGAGTCGGCAGACACGCTCCCTGCCCACAAGGAGATTACAGTCTAGAGGGGGCACAGACATTAAAATAAATTACAGAATGTACCTAACTGCCTTGGAGTTGAGGGTAGAGTGAGTATCAAGTGGTTAAAAGGGTATAAATCCAAGTGCAAGAGTGACACAGAAGTTGCCTCCCATTCTAGGAGGATGTGAAGTCTTGAACGTCTGAGAATTCTGAATGGCACCATTAGCATTTTTGACAGCAATGAATTTCTCAATAGGCTCTAAAAGTCCTGGTCCACAGGAGGTGACAATTTTTCAGAAAAAAAGAATAAACTTTCACAGTCCTAATACAAGGGATCTGTGCATCATTTTTTCAATCAATCAATGGTATTAATATTGCATGCGTACTGTGTGCAGAACACTGAAGTATTGAGAAAGTACAATATAATAGAGTTGGCAGACACAATCCCTGCCCACAAGGGCTTACAGCCTAGTTGGGGGGGGGGGGGGGTGGTAATCCACACTGAACTATATTACAAATAGGGGAAATAGTAGAGAAAAAACACATGTACATAAATGCTTTTGTCTGAGTTGAGAACCAAAGTGCTTAATACATGGGTGATACAGAGGAGAGGGCAGATAAGGGAAATGAGGGCTTAGTCAGGGAAGGCCTCAGAGGAGATGTGCTTTTAGGGGGGCTTAAGATGTAGGGAGAGTGGTGGTCTGTAGGATATGAAGTGGGATATGGTTCCAGGCCAGGGGGACGATGCTGGCAGCAGACTAGACAAGATCAAGATACAGACAGTATGATGGTGTTAGAGAACTGGAGTATGTGGACTGCATTGTAGGGGGAGATCAGCGAAGTAAGGAAAAAAGAAGAGAGCTGATTGAGTGCCTTTAAGCCAAAGGACTCTGCTTGATGGGGAGGTGGACGGGCAACCACCGCAGGCTTTTGAGGTGTTGGGGAGATACAGATGGAATGTTTTTTTCAGAAAAATGATCCGGGAAGCAGAATGAAATAAGGACTGGATACGGAAGAGACAGGAGGCAGAGAAATCAGCATGGAGGCTGATGAAGTAAGCAAAGTGGGATATATTAAGTGCTTGGATCATTGTGGTAGCAGTTTGCAATGGAGAGGAAAGGGAGGATTCTAGAGACATTGGAAAGATAAAATTGAAAGGACTTCGTGACAGACCAAATGTGCCAAATGTGAGCGAGATGAGTAAGGGATAATGTCCAGGTCACAGGTTTGTAAGACAGGGAGGAGGGATGGTTCTGTCTACAATGATGGGAAAGTCATGGGGAGAACAGAGTTTGTGTGAGAAAATGAGGAGTCGTGTTTTGGACATGTTCATTTTGAGGTGTTGGTGGGACAGCCACGTAGAGATGTGCTGAAGGCAGGAGGAAATACTGCAGATGAGGGCAGTCAGGGATGGAGATGTAGATCTGGGAATCATCCACATAGAGATGGTAGTTGAAGTCATGGGAGTGAATAAGTTTTCCAAATGAGTGGGTGTAGATGGAGAATAGAAAGAGGACCCAGAACTGAGCCTTGAGAGGCCCCAAAATAATAAGATCCTTTCAACAACTGCAGCAGTTTAAAAGAGAAGATCACCTCAAGAACACTGAAGACAAGTGTGTGAAAATATTGGTGTCTGGCTGTTTTTATTTTAAGCTAAGGGGTGGAACTAAACTTGGTCCTTATGGTGATGCAATTACACACCTGTCCCTGATTACTGGCATAGGTAGATGCTATTGAAGCAGGTTTCTCTATTAATCCTCATAAGCTCCTTGTGGGCAGGTACTTCCCAAAGTGCTTAGTACAGTGTGCTACTCCAGATGCATGCTCGGTAAATGCTACTACTATTCATTCAATCGTAATTATTGAGCATTTACTGTGTGCAGAGCACTGTACTAAGCGCGTACAAAATAATACTAATACTACTATTACTCCTAGGTGTCACGGCTTCTATGGCAGTGGGTAACATGACAGAACATGCACTGAAATTCTTTCCTCATGTCTTACTAATGGGATGCCTGCTGCATTGGAGAGCTTTAGAAAGGCAGATTGGCCCACACTAAAGACCTAAAAACAATCAGTCAGGAGAGTTGATTGCCAAGTCAATGAATTCTAGTCTCTCTATACCCTTGGAGTTTGCATCTAATACACAAGGATAGTATATAGTTCAAGTAGCACTTTTTCTGGAGAATACAATACTTTCTTTCAATTATGCTTTGGTTCAGTCACTTTTCCTAACTTGAGAGAGGAACACATTGAAAAGACAATTCATTTTTACAGACAGTAACAGCCTAAAATTATGGATCAGAACATACTACTCAAATGTTCTAGTTTTCTTTTGACAAAGTACAAGCTAACTTTACCTTGTATTTCCACTTGGCTTCTGTTTTGCTCTTGTTCTGCTCTCGAATTTCAAATCTCTCCACTTCACTCTGTTTATTAACAACTTCCTTACTAGGAACACTTAAAACATTCTTTGCAGTCTGTAAAGAAAGAGAGAGAGAGGGGGAAAAGGGAGAGAGGGAGAGAGAGGGAGAGAGAGAGAGAGGGAAAGATCACACAATCTTAAACAGGAAAGGAAGGATGTAGTGTTTTCTCATGTCATTTTTCCTCCATAATATCTCACATACCTAACAATACTATTAATAGTATTTAAGTGCTTTCTACATGCCAGGCAGTGTCTAACCACTTGAATAGATATAAGAAAATTAGGTTGGACACAATCCCTGTGACAGTCTAAGTAGGAAGGAAATAGGTATTGAATCCCTTTTTTATAGATGAGGAAATTGAGGCACAAAGATGTTAAGTGACTTGCCTGAGGTCACACAGTAGGCAAGTGGCAGATCCGGGATTAGAATCCAGGTTCACTGACTCACAGGCCCATGCTCTTTCCACTAGGCCACACTGCTTTTCCAGCCCTTTCACCTGCTCCTTCACCTACACCCTTCTAACCACTACCCCAGTTTAAGACCTAAAAACCTCCTGTCTGGATCGTGTCTCCCCTCTCTAATCTAACCTACATATAGATGCATTAATCATCTTTCTGAAATTGGAATCAGATCACAAAAACCTCCATTTGCAGCATTATGCCTCATGAAACACAAACTTTCTGACTACTGGCTTCAAAACTCTCTGCCAATTGGCTTCCTCTTTCCTATTTGCTCTCTTCTCACAGACTGTATTCTTTGCTCCTCCCAAGCAAACCTCTGAACCCTGGACCAAGCTTGTTTCACATTGAACACATTGCTCATGCCATTCCCCTTGCTTGGAACACCTCTGTCTTCAATTTTAGCAAACCACATTTCTCCCTTTCTTCAAATTCCTTTGAAAAGGCATCTCCCTTATGTGGCTGATTAATCTTCTAATTATTATGATCATACTATCTCTTCAGCTATCTCAGGTCTTATGTAATCAACCTTTCGTACCTTTGTCATTTATTCCTCTATACTCTACACTCACTATAGGCAGGGAATGTGTCGACTAACTCCGTTTTACTATACTCTCCCAAACACTTAGTACAATGCTCTGCATACATCCAGCACTCAATAAGTACCATCGATTAATGTATCAACTTGTAAATTTTATCTATGTTTACATATTCTTTAGTACATGTACATTCCTCTTTTCATATTTTTTTTCTCCCTCAGAGTGGAAGCTTCTCAAGGGCTTAGAATGCCCTCCCTCCACACATCTGCCAAACTAGCACTCTTCCTCCCTTCAAAGCCCTACTGAAAGCTCACCTCCTCCAGGAGGCCTTCCCAGACAGAGCCCCCCCCTTTTCTCCTCCTCCTCCCCTCCCCATCACCCCCTCCCTCCCTCTGCCGTACCCCCTTCCCCTCCCCACAGCACTTGTGTACACTTGTACATATTACTCTATTTTATTAATGATGTGTATATAGCTATAATTCTATTTATTCTGATGGTATTGATACCTGTCTACTTGTTTTGTTTTGTTGTCTGTCTCCCCCTTCTAGACTGTGAGCCCATTGCTGGGTCGGGACCGTCTCTATATGTTGCTGATTTATACTTCCCAAGTGCTTAGAACAGTGCTCTGCACACAGTAAGCACTCAATAAATACAATTGAATGAATGAATGAATGAAAGGGCATATTCCAAATCTTTTACCTTTTTTGAATGGTCTCATAAACATTACTACACCACTGCTGAATGAAGATAGACTCACCCCCAACCCACCAATCATGGACAAAAAAGGGATCTTCCACAGGTAGCAAAACCCCTCCAATGCAGTGCTGAAACATGTCATCCACCACTGAGGAAAAGGCTGAACAAAAATATCACCCAGAAGTGGAGACATGACCTTAGTCCCTACTTTTGAAAAAATAACCTCTGCCATCAAAGCCATGAAAAATGGACAAACTCATGGATCTGGAGGCATTCCTGCAGAAATCTACAAGCACTGAGAGGACCTTATCTCTCAGATCAATCCATGTTTGATTGATTATTGAGCACTTAAAGAGCACAATAAAATAGAGTTGGCAGCCTTGATCTTGTATCTACCCCGGCTCTCAGTACAGTGCTTGGCGCATAGTAACCCCTTAGCAAATATCATCATCATTCATTTGCCCCATTTGAATCTCCAACTTCCAGGGGAGATGTGGCTTTTCTCTTCCCCATTCCCAGCCCCAAAACACTTATGTACATATCCGTAATTTTATTTATTTGTATTGATGTGTATCTCCCCCACTCTAGACTGTGAGCTCGTTGTGGGCAGGGAATGTCACTGTTTATGGTTGTATTGTACTTTCCCAAGAGCTTAGTACCATGCTCTGCACACAGTAAGCACTCAATAAACACGACTGAATGAATCCTTGCCCATAAGGAGGGTTGCACTCCACAGTCAGATTTTTCAACCTCTGGATCAACTGAAGAAATGTCACATGTCAAAAGATGTTACAATAAGCCCATCTTTAAGAAGACAGTGTTACCCTTGCCCTCTTCAGGCTCAGGCTCTGGGGCAGAGAGAAAGGCCCAGGCTACTTCTAATATGGAGCCCTGCACAAAGAGCCTTTGCTGACTTGGCGGTTTTCCCAATTGCTCCTTCTCCTCCCTGGCTCCAAAATGGCTGCCTGAGTTGAACTCCGCTGCGATGTGGAGAAAGAGATTTAAGCCAAGTTGTTGCCCTGACAATATAAGGTGCCCCCCCCAGTGCCCAGAGGATGCTACAACCTGCTAATGCCGCCCTTCCCCTCCCTTCCTCTCTCCCGCCCCCTCTCACCTGTTGCACTCTTCAGGGCGACTCCACGGTGTGCAGCAGGTGTCTCTGTGCCCACGTTCAGAGCCTCCTACCCACTATCAGTGCTCTGCTGTCTGACTGGCTCCAGAGGCCCAGGACTGCCACCCCCTCACAAACACACCCCCCCCCCAACACTGAGGTGTCACAGTGGGACCCCCAGCCCAAGTGCGACCCGCAGCAGCTTCTGAAGCCACTTCAGGACCCCTCCAACCCCTGCCCTATGACAGCTGGGTAGTGACCCTAGCTCCCCAACATCTTGGTAACGTTTCCCTTCCCAACCAGGCCACAGGACTCCAAAATGGTGGATCGGGCCACGAGGTGAAGACCAACGGACCGTTAGAGGAGGGACTAACAGCGAGGAACAGGGACTATTGGAGAACAAGGGATGCCAACTTCCTGCTCACCGCCAATGAGAAGCCACAGAATCTAATGGACAGGACTGAGGGCTTGCTTCTGTGGGAGCATCTTTGGGAGGGCCAAGGGGAGCTGACTGTGTCAGCCAGGGGCGGGCTTATGCAACTGAAAGAATATGTTAAAACCCTGCCCATGAGTAAACGGCCCATGCTCAGTATGGGGACTGCTCAGTGTCTGAGCCCTCCTGGGAGGGAGTGGAATTAAAGGTGCCTGACTTGGAGCAAACTGTGGTCTCTGTTCTCTGGGTTACACCTCAACAGGAGTGGTAGCAGAAAGGAGAGTAAACTGACTGGTAGAACATGGGCCGAGGAGTCAGAAGAACCTGGGCTCTAATCCTGGCTCCTCCACTTGTCTGCTGTGTGACCTTGGGCAAGTCACTTCATTTCTCTGTGCCCCAGTTACCTCATCTGTAAAATGGGGATTAAGACTGTGAGCTTCATGTGTGACAGGGACTATGTCCAACCTGATTATCTTGCATCTACCCCAGTGCTTACAACAGTACTTGGAACATAGTAAGCGCTTATAATGATTATAATAATAGTAATAATTGTGGAAACTATAGGGGAATCTCCCTGATTATCATTGCTGGCAAGGTTCTTGCCAAAGGACTTCTGAAAAGACTACCAAAGAAAATAATCTGACATGCACTACCTGAATCCAAATTTGTCTTAAGACCAAACAGCATTACAGTTTTTTATCATATCCTAGTTAAATTACTGTATCAGTCCCCTCACTGGTGTCCCTGCCTCCTTTCTCTTCCCGCTCCAATCTATACTCCACGCTGCTGCATGGATGACCTTCTTGAAGCATTACTTGGCACATATCTCTCCACTCTAAATATTTCTCCAACTATTTCTGACTTCCAACAACCTTCTTAAGACCTCAGTGCTCCAACTTCACCCCATCTCTTGCCCCAGGTGACCTTGCCAACTACTTCATTGTCAAAATTTAAAACATCAGGTATGAACTCCCCCAAAGTTTCCCTTACTTCCTCAGTTCCTGCTCTCTCTTATCTCCCCATCCACTCCTCATCCTTCCCAAGTGTCTCTCAAAAGATCTTCTGCCTCCATTTTGAAATCTATCCCCTCTATCCACTCTCCAACCCATCCTTTTGCAACTTATAAAACTGCACCCACCTTTCTTCCCTCCCCAACTGCCCACACTCCAATGACTCCTTTCCTTTGACTTTCAAACACACTCACATATCGCCTGTCCTTAAAAAAAAAAAAAAAAAGTTTCCTTGGCCCTACTGCACACCTCCAGAATCTGTACCTTCTTCTCTATCTAAACTGGTACCACTCTGGCCCACACACTTGTAATATTCCATCTCACTTTTGCCATCAACCTCCTCACTAGCCTCCCCTACCTCCAGCCTCTTTCCTCTCCAGTCCATTAATCACTCAGCTGCCCATACTTTTCTAAAACCTTTTTCTGTGCATGTCTCCCCACTCAAGAATCTTCAATGGTTGCCCATCCATCTCACCATCAAGCAAAAGCTTTTCACCATCAGCTTTGCTCAAGAATCTTCAATGGTTGCCCATCCAACTCTGCATCAAGCAAAAGCTTTTCACCATCAGCTTTAAAACACTCAATTGGCTTTCTCCCCACTATCAATCAATCAATGGTATTTTTTTATTGTATTTGTTATGTGCTCACTAGGCATTGTAATAAGCGCTGGGGTAGATGCAAGCTAATCAAGGTACTACTAAGTGCTTAGTACAGTGCTCTGTACACAGTAGGCATTCAATAAAAAATGAAATGAATGAATGATCAGGTGGGACCCAGTCCATGTCTCACATGGGGCTCACAGTACTAATCCCCATTTTACAGATGAGGGAACTGAGGCATAGAGAAGTTAAGTGACTTACCCAAGGCTATACAGCAGACAAGTGGTGTAGCCAGAATTCGAACCCAAGTCCTTACTGAGCACTTACTGAGTGCAAAGCACTGTATTAAGCACTTGGGAGAGTATAATGTAACAGAGTTGGTACACACATTACCTGCCCACAATGCGCTTACAGCCTAGAGGACGAGACAGACATTAATGTAAATAAATAAATTACGGATATGTGCATAAATGCTGTGTGGCAGAGGGAGGGGTGAATAAAGGGTGCAAATCCAAATGCAAGAGTGATGCAGAAGGGAGTGGGAGAGGTGGAAATGAGGGTTTCTCTCCCACTACAACACCAACTGAACATTTCACTCCTCTCATACCAACCTACTCATCATACCTCACTCTCATCTCTCTCACTAACAACCCCTTGCTCAAACCCTCCCTCCTGCCTGGAATTCCCTCCCCCTTAATATCCAACAGATCACCACTCTCCCGATCTTCAAAACCCTATTAAAATTACATCCTCTCCAGGAAGCCTTCCCTGACAATTCTCTCATCGCCCCAATCTATTTCCTACACTCCAGCATCACCTATGTACTTGAGACTATACCTCCTCAGCATTTAGGTACTTCTTTCCCTTAACCCCCTAAACCTCGATACTTGTGTGTGCATCCTTATAGTTAGTTGCCTTCCATACCTGTAATTTATTTTAGTGTCCATCTTCAATGCTGCACTGTAAGCTCCTTGAGGGGATAGTGTCTACCTACGCTATTGTACTTAGACTAGACTGTACCAAGCGCTTAGCACAGTGTTCTGAACACAGTAAGCACTCAAATACTGCTTCCTATTATATCTTCCTACACACACTACTCGTAAGTAACTTGTGTCTGTCTCCCCACTTTCAATTGTGAGCTCTTTAAGGGCAGAAGGCATGTGTCTTGCTTCTGTTGTCTCCCTCCAATCATTCAGTATTGGCAAGTTGTGATATAAAGTAAGCTTCTGAAATGAGGGAATGTCAATCAGTCACTCAACAAGCAAGTACGGCATATACACAGGGGCATAATAGCACCATTCTAGTGGGTTGCCATCATTCTGATGTATCCTGAGAAGTCAATCACATGTCCCCAGAACTTGAAAGACCTCTGCTGATAGCCCAATTCTGATTCCACTCTCAGATGACAATGCTGGGAAGAGGGACTGTCAACAGACGTATTGAGTTGTTTAGTCCCCTGCCGGTATTATTTAGCACTGGATGCATTTAATGTCCAGTATTTTAAGCACCCAAACTGTCTCCACCTCAGGTCCTGCTACTAAGTTCCACAGCTTGGAAACAATGACCATGTTAATGGGGTCCTGGGAGAGGAAAGCAAGGGCTCTGTAGCAAGCTGGGGAGGTCAGCGGACCTCTTGGAAAACCATTCTAAGTTTCAGGCAGACACCCAGAAAGTGAGGCCTACATGTTACACTGCACGCCTGGTGTTGTTCAGCATCACGTGACAGTCAATATCCGAGAGGGCTCTCACTGTCCAACCTAACCAGAGGATCCAAGCTCTGTCTTGCTGACCCTGCAGAACCTGGATGACCTTGAGTAAGTCATAACCTCCCTGGGCCTCAGTCTCCGATCTGTGTACAATGGGGATGGCCATACTGGGCTCAGAGCCTCATCCCTAAGAGAATTAATGAGACAGGATCTAGAAATCTGTATAGAAAGCAAGGAGAGGGGACAAACAGCTTCAGGGGATGAGAGGCACTGACTATTTACTATGACCCATCCCTGGATATGCAACAGACACCTATCTTGCCTTACTCCAATGTGGAAGCTGAAGTTCAAATGTTGGGCAGGCTATGGCAGTTGTGACAGTAGGATTGTATTCTATTCCATTCTATATTCATTCATTCACTCATTCAATCATATTTATTGAGTGCTTACTGTGCGTAGAACATTGTACTAAGCGCTTGGAAAGTACAATTTGGCAACAGAGACAATCCCTACCCAACAACGGGCTCACAGTCCAACCCGATTTGCTTGCATCCACCCCAGCGCTTAGTACAGTGTCTGGCACATAGTAAGTGCTTAACAAATACCATAATGATAATAATTATATATAGCCTTGCCTGAGTAGTAGGCCCCTTAAACTGTTCGAGTTCCAAAGTTCAGTAACTCTCATTGCATTTATTCATTCATTCATTCATTCATTCATTCAATCGTATTTATTGAGTGCTTACTTTGTGCAGATCACTGTACTAAGCGCTTGGGAAGTACGAGTTGGCAACATATAGAGATGGTCCCTACCCAACAGCGGGCTCACAGTCTAGAAGGGGGAGACAGAGAACAAAACAAAACATATTAACAAAATAAAATAAATAGAATAAATATGTACAAGTAAAAGAGAGTAATAAATATGTACAAACTTATATACATATATACAGGTGCTGTGGGGAGGGGAAGGAGGTAAGGCGGGGGATAGGGAGGGGTAGGAGGGGGAGAGGAAGGAGGGGGCTCAGTCTGGGAAGGCCTCCTGGAGGAGGTGAGCTCTCAGTAGGGCTTTGAAGGGAGGAAGAGAGCTAGCTTGGCGGATGTGCAGAGGGAGGGCATTCCAGGCCAGGGGGAGGACGTGGGCTGGGGGTTGATGGCGGGACAGGCAAGAAAGAGGCACGATGAGGTGATTAGAGGCAGAGGAGCAGAGGATGCGGGCTGGGCTGTAGAAGGAGAGAAAGGAGGTGATGGAGAACCTTGAAGCCGAGCGTGAGGAGTTTTTGCCTGATTTGTAGGTTGACTGATAGCCACTGGAGATTTTTGAGGAGTGGAGTAACATGCCCAGAGCGTTTCTGGACAAAGACGATCTGGGCAGCGGCGTGAAGTGTGGATTGAAGTGGGGAGAGACAAGAGGATGGGAGATCGGAGAGGAGGCTGATGCAGTAATCCAGTCGGGATAGGATGAGAGATTGAACAAGCAGGGTAGTGGTTTGGATGGAGAGAAAAGGGCGGACCGTGGCAATGTTGCGGAGGTGAGACCGGCAGGTTTTGGTGACGGATTGGATGTGAGGGGTGAACGAGAGAGCGGAGTCGAAGATGACACCAAGGTTGCGGGCTTGTGAGACGGGAAGGATGGTAGTGCCGTCAACAGTGATGGGAAAGTCAGGGAGAGGGCAGGGTTTGGGAGGGAAGATAAGGAGTTCAGTCTTGGACATGTTGAGTTTTAGACGGCGTGCAGACATCCAGAAGGCAGGAGGAGATACGAGCCTGGAGGGAGGGATTTATGGTTGTCCCTATCTTTTTATATTTTTTGTCTTCATCATTTAATCTTTTCCTTATATGTCTGTCATCACCCTCCTCCCTGCTTATTCCAAGATCGTGAGCTGTTTGTCTAATTTCAATCTTTGTATTTTTTCCCAGTGCTTAGTACAGTGTTTGGGTTCCAGTAGGTTGTCAATCAAAACCACTAAATGAACGAATGAGAGGATGAATAAATAAACGGAAGAAAGAACAAAGTGGAAAATGGCAGAAATGTTTCAGAGCCAGTAGTTCAAAGACATACCTTCCCCTTCTTTGGTGTCTCGATCTTCGTCAATGCCTCCTTTGTGTGCGCCTCCAGCAGGTCGAGGTTGGGAATGGTGGGAGGAGCACTCTCCTTGGTTTTCTTCCCTTTCTTCTTACCTCCTTCCTTGACCTTCTGCACTTTAGGAGGCTTGGGGGGTTTGGGAGGCTTGGGGGGTTTGGGTGGCTTGGGAGGCTTGGGTGGCTTGGGCATTTTTACAGTCTTGGGAGTCTTTTTTTTAGTGGCTTTTTCTCCTGGAGGTGGAGGTGGAGGTGGGGGGATTTGGATGGGAGATGGGGGCTCCTCCTTCTTCACTGGACAGGTTTCCTCGGGGGTGACATTGGCACTGACTTCAGGTTTATTGACTTTAGAGGCATTCTGAGAAGGGGAGAGAAATAACCACAAGACAAACAAATTGATAACTGGCTTGCTGGCACAGAACCCTCCCTGTGCCTGCCCCAACTCCAACCCCTGCCCCTCACAGGTTTAGCTTCTCCTATTCTCACAGCTCTTCCATCTGTTGGTAATCACTTAGACGAACAACATCTGCTGTGTTTGTTTCCAATCCAAAAATGGTCTCTCAAAGCTGCCCTAACTTCTTTGGACTTTGATTTGATTGTTTCCCCCCTCGAGGTTGAGTCAACTCTCCATTACTCCAGGTCTTGCATTTCCAGTTTGTGGATTATCTAGGCTGTCTGCTTTACCTCCTCTTCTTTATACTACTCTTCCCCAGAGGTTCCATCCCAATCTGCCTTGCACTACCTGGACAGGAAGAGGAAAAGGTAGCCACGGCCTGCTGCTGCCTTCACAAAACCTGGAGAAGGTTGTGGCAGCTGCTACTGGAGCAGTCATTGTGGCCACGGTTGTGACAGTGGACTCTGAGCTATGAAGAGTATGAAATTCTGCTCCTCTAGCCACGGTACCCTACTGATCTTTGTTTTTTGTCTTTATGTTCACTTAAGTGTTTTGTTTCGGCTCTCTTTATGTGTCTCTCACCAGTTTCCTTTCGCCCTTTATATTTTTAAATTGTGAGTCTCCCCCAAGAGACAGGGTCTGTGTCTAATTCCCATCTTTCCATTCTTTTCCAGAGCTTAGTACAATGCTCTGCGCACAGTAAGCACTTAATAAATGTGTTCAGATTCCTTCAATTATTACTTTTTTTATGATCCGCCCCTCCCCTGGTTGGTTCCTCCAGGAGGGATCTGATCGTTGGTCAAATTTGCCTGGTAAATCCCACGGGACTGAACCCAGGAGGGTGGGTTCAGTGGGCATTAGGCACCCACTGTATCTTGCTTCTCAAGGCAGCAGACATTCTGCTTCCCAGGTCTCCTACCAGGCCCATGTTTCTCTTTGTTTTTTGTTTTACAAGGATAAAGTGCTATGTGCCAACTGCTGTGCTAAGCAGTTGGGATAGATACAAGGTAATCAAGTTTCTTTAGCAAAAGCATAAACTCTAGGAAAAGGGATATGAGAAACTGCAGGAGTTGGGGGTGTGGGGAGCAGTTTGGATGTTGGGGCTGGGAGGGTAATCTGAGCCAGGTCAGATTCACTTGAGACCCAGGCTCCAGGAAAACAGGGTAAATCTGCTTCCCTGAGAATCCCCTGGCTGGCTGGTGCGGGGGGGTTTCTTCTTACTGGAGGCAAGGTGGAGGGAGGCAAGCAGTCAGGAACCCAGGCTTCTAGCTGGAGGGCAACAGAGGCTGGAGTCAGCACAGGTGGTACCAAGGTTCAGCAAGAGCCCAGAACAGGATTTGCAATTCAATCATCTCTGAAACCACAGAGGAATGCTCCCCAGAACCTGTGGTGTGTCCCTGGGGATCATATCTGGACTCTGAGGCCAGGTTATTCCTCAGAGCCATTCTGAGGGGGTGGCAGCAATGCTGAGAACCTCTGATCTGGTATTTGAGGCCTTCAACGTAAATGTAGAGGTGAGGCAACACTGGATGTGAGACTATGAACTGTAGTACTGCCATGGGCTCAAGAATCCCTTGACACATTTCTGTTGCTCCTTTCAAGGCACCTCCCTGCTGCCTTGATTTTTTTTTCTTTTTTCCCTGGGAAAGAGCGAGTCTAAATTCCCATGTGTGAAGAAATCACATCCTTTATTAAGACTAGACAGCACAGTTAATAATCTGGAAAGAACACAAACCTCACTTAATCTTATTTCTTTGGCAAGGTCCTTAATAAGTTGTGCTGGCTTGCAATGCTCTGGGAGCTCATCTTCATGATCTGCCAATGCCTACAATAGAAGATTTTCTCTATTACTTTCATGCATGGCACTTGATTTCAAAGCAGTCAAAGCATTTGTCTATTTCCACCTCCACTTAAACCATGGGAGTGCCAAAAATAGTGGACATATGGACAAACCAGTGGAGTTAGTCTTCCCCTGAGAGTTCATTTAACTTCTTATAGAATCAATAATTTTACCCTGAGAAATATGGCTGGAGAAAGCCCTGAGGAATGGGGAACTTTGGTCTGACTTGCTAAGCTTCAGTGCTCACATATGCCATCTTGACAGGGGATGGTCAGAAAAATTTCAAGGACTCCATTAATGATATATGATCTGGAGATGCTCCTAAGAATTATTGATAATGATGATGATGATGATAATAATAATAATGGTGATATATGTTAAGCGCTTACTATGTGCCAAGCACTGGATTAAACCTTGGGGTAAACACAAGTTAATCAGGTTGGACAATCCCTGTCCCATATGGGGTTGATCGGGAGGGAGAACAGGCACTGAATCCCCATTTTGAAGCTAAGGCATAGGGAGGTTTTGCTTTTGTTTTGTTTTTATGGCATTTGTTAAGCACTTTATATGTGCCAGACACTATTCTAAGCGCTGGGCGAGATACAAGGTAATCAGGTTGGACACAGTCCATGTCCCACATGGGGCTCACAGTCTTAATCCCCACTTTACAGACGGGACAACTGAGGCATAGAGAAGTGAAGTGACTTGCCCAGTCACACAGCAGGCAAGTGGAGGAGCTGGGATTAGAACACAGGTCCTCTGACTCCCAGGTCTGTGTTCTTGCTGCTAGGCCACACCACAGCTTTGTTACACTCCCATTACCCAACCTCCAGTATCCCTGGGCTCTGGGACTCTTCTGATCCTACATTTCCATAGTGCCCAGCAGGGTGAGGGAGCCAGGATCTAAAAATTCCAGCACACAATCTGACAATTAATGTCCCAGGGCTTTCTTGGAGCAAGGGCCTGGGAGTCAGAGAGTTGTGGATTCTAATCCCAGATCCGCCACTTGTCTGCTGTGTGACCTTGGGCAAGTCACTTCACTAGTCCTCAATTACCTCCTCTGTAAAATGGGGATTGAGACTATGAGCCTCATGTGGGACAGGGACTGTGCCCAACCCTATTTGCTTGTACCCATCCCAGTGCTCAGTACAGTGCCTGGCACATAGTAAATGCTTAACAAATACCCTAATTATTATAATTATTCATTCAATCATATTTATTGAGCACTTACTGTGTGCAGAGCACTGTACTAAGCACTTGGGAAGTACAAGTCAGCAACGTATAGAGACGGCCAATTATTATGTGAGATTGGTGGTGCATGGCTCCAAATCCGTTGAGATCAACTGTATTTATTGAGTACTTACTTTGTGCAGAGCACTGTACTAAGCATTTACACCCAGTTCTCCTGGAACAAGCAGGACACTGTATTAAAAAAAACTCGTCTTGTAGTACTCACTGTATCCAATGCCACGTGCATACATACGGCCATTTCTTCCGACACCACGTTGCACTGAATCCTCACAGGCTCGCATTGCCGGAAGAAAGTTCCCTAATTCTGCTGTCTCGGTCTAGCAAAAATGCAGAACTAAGTCTTCTCAGCTTGATGCTCACTAACATCAAATTGCACTAAATGCTATGTTTGCTCTATGTGGCTTCAGACCAAAACTGGAATTTTCTACAGGAAATATAACTGGTCTGGGAGCTGTGACATTAGTGTGATTGTAGACATGTTCCTCTCCCTTTCAACTCCCAATCCATAAAGTAGAAACACAAGAGGTTAGTGAGAAGGGTAAAACACACAGCCATCTGCATACAGAAGAGGTTTCTGTGGATGAGTCCTGCTGATTATTAAGCTGTGATTTTACCAGCTTAGCATCTCTTCCCTTTCCTCCCCTCCATATGTTGTTCCCTTTGATGCTTCCCCTTTCCTACAACTTCACTGAAAGGCAAGAGAGTAGAACATCTGCCGAGAATTTCTGAAATGGTAATGCAGTAATCCCCTGGCTACCAGCATGGAAGGGACCGTTCATTCTCCCTACCAAAACTGGCATCTGGGTTTTCCCATCATAGACACTGTCCTGATGGACGCTCCCTCAGGACACGGCAGGGATTTCCCTTCCTTTTTTGCCTTCCCTTGTTTGGGCTCCACGGTTACCTACAAGGGAAAAAAATGGACCTGCAACCCTGGACCCCATCCTACTTCAATCTCTGCCAGATGCCAGCCCTGTTCATTTGGTTCCTCTTGTGCACCTGAAGGGGCTGCACACCTGATTTGCTCACTGGCCATCAGTGTCAAATGAGCATCCATCACATTTCTCCTCATCCCCTACTGCACAGTTGATTCCATTAAAATTTTCCACTGGCCAAGTAGGTGTAGACACTGCCTTTTGTATCTGACCAGTGACAATAAATCCACCTTCTCAGTGGACTGCCCTTTTTCCTCACAGCCAGACTTGCAAGTGTGATGATGGGCCTGAGGAAGTGAATTTAATTCCAGAAGGCTTGTCGCACCCACTCTGCTTGATTCTAAATAAGCTCAGGGTGAGGAAGGTCTCAGAAATGTATCCACATGCTTGACGGCAAAACATGTTAAATAGCCACATAATTTTTTTATGGCATTTGTTAAGCCCTTACTATGTGCCAGGCACTGTACTATGCACTGGGGTACATACGAGCTTATCAGGTTGGACACAGTCCCTGTCTCACATGAGGCTCAGTCTTATTTCCCATTTTACAGGTGAGGTAACTGAGGTGCAGAGAAGTTAAGTTACGTGCCCAAGGTCACACAGCAGACAAATGACAGAGCCAGGATTAGAGCCCAGGCCATGCTCTATCTGCCAGGCCACGCTGCTTCTCGTGAGGCTAAATGGAGTTTGCACCTGAATTATCCATATACTTTGCAAATACAGACCCAACTTTAGTATTGTATCTTGCCCGAACCCCAGGTTTGCCTGCACCGAAACATTACCCATGGCTAATAATCATGATTAAAACTATTCAACTTCAGCTACCAGCTCTATCTAAGGTTTAGGTTTATTTAATTTTTTTTTAAAAAAACCCTTTGTGGTTCCAAATACCTTTATTAGGAAAGCCTCCTCTGCATTTCCACCTTTACAGTAACACATAATCAACAAAAGGTTGGCGGCTCATTGTGGGCAGGGAATGCGTCTGTTAATTGTTGTACTGCATTCTCCCAAGTGCTTAGTGCAGTGCTCTGCACACAGTAAGCGCTCAATAAATACAATTGACTGACAGTAGCATCTGAACTTCTCTTTCCTTTAAATACCCAAGTCACTTTGCTACCAAATGGCAAACTTTCCTATTGCTAAAACCAAAACATTTCATTATGAAATTTGCCCCAAATTAGCTATTTCCTCACTGAAGGTGCTTTAATATTTCTCCATTTGATATCTTTTAGTACATAAGATGCTTCTAAAGATCCCAGCCAAAAGCTACATCCTTTCCAAAGGAGACCTTCTTGAACATAATGTGAAAAATATCCCAGTGGATGTTAACTAGTGTCCAGATTCCCTTTTTCCAGGGCTCTTTTTCCCAGGTCTAGTTCACTGTCTTCATTAACTGCTACCTCTACTTTACCCACCAATAAGATTCAGAATAAAGATCTTTCCTTACCTGTTTTTTAGTCCAAGACCTGAAAGCACCATTGAGAATTTTAGCTCCTTGAACTAAATGAGGTGGTGGCTGCTGGCCAGATTTGTGCAAACCTATGAAACGGAAACACTTTGTTAGTTTCAGTCATCAGAGCCTCTGACTACAGAATTCCAAGAGGACTGCTGCAATGTTTAAAGTAAAAAGAAAAATACGATTTGAAGCAGAATGCTGACAGCCCCTGCCTGAATGCAAGCAGAACACAAGAGGGCTCTGGGATTAGGATGGTGGCCAGTCAACCACTGTGGAAGATGCTATAGCTAAGGGCCTCGGGGCATAGTAAAATGGGAGCCGAGGTTGCTTCTTTTGGAAACCCTAGAGAGAGCAGGGGCTGGGAACGGGGCGGCTCACAAACTGCCCCTCCCTGGCTCAGCTCCTCTTAGGCACTGCCCCCCTGCCATCCCAGAACACCCACTCTGGGAGTTTTCTTAGATTGGGGCTGAGTTGCGGGGGATTCTGGATTACTTTGTTTATGGTATTAAGTGTTTACTATGTGGCAGGCACTGTACTAAGCACTGGGGTAGATACAAGATCATCCGGTTGGACACAGTCTAGGTCCCATGAGGTGCTCACAGCATTAATCCCCATTTTGCATATCAGGTAACTGAAGCACAGAGAAGTTAAACGACTTGCCCAGTCACACAACAGTTAAGTGGCGAAGCCAGGATTAGAACCCAGGTCATTCTGACTTCCAGGCCCATGCTCTTATCCACTAGGCCACACTGCTTCTCTTACTTCCAGCACTAGTCTGCTGGTCAGCAAGGAGTAAATAGTAGCAAAAGACATGTTACATTTATTTTTGTAGCACCAGTCCTCTCCCAGATCATCATGCTCTCTCCAGTCCATCATTTAGATGGCTTCTGAAACCCTACCCCTTATATAAATCCTTCCGTGACCAATAGGAAGCAGCATGTGGCCTAGTGGAAAGAGCACAGTCCTGGGAGTCAGGGGACCTGGGTTCTAATTTCGGCTCTGCCAGTTGCCTGCTGTGTGACCTTGGCCAAGTCACTTATTTTCCCTGGACCTCAATTTCTTCATTTGTAAAATGGGGATGCAATACCTGGTCTCCTTGGACTTTGAGCCCCATCTGGGTCAGGGACTATATCTGACCTGACTAACTTGTATCTACCCCAGAGTTTAGAACAGTGCTTGACATATAATAAGGCCTTAACAAATACCAAAACATAATAACAATATTGATAATAATAATTGGTAGAGTGCAACTGTTTCCCAAATGCCACCCTGATTCTACATATAACTCTCATGGCTCCTCTTTTCACTTACCATCCTTTAAGAATACAGTTTTTCCCAATTCTTTATTTTCTTTTTTTATATGTTTTCTCAAAATTGGTTAAGTTCTCTGTGTGTCCTTATGTCTGTCCAGATCAGTGTTTTCTGTCTTAGACTGTAAGCAGGGAATTGCAGGGAACACGTCTCCTTAATCTGTTATGGAGCAAAGCACCACCTAAGTGGGCTCTTGAAAAAAATGATTTTGCTTTTAATCTACCAGCTGTCTCTTCTTCCCTGGCACATGGAAAATTATAAATTACTTCTGCCCCTCAGATTTTGATTCCATGCTGCTGATTCCAAGTAGACTTCTTATAATAAAATAATAATAATGGCATTTATTAAGTGTTTACTATGTGCAAAGCACTGTTCTAAGCGCTGAGGAGGTTACAAGGTGATTAGGTTGTCCCACAGGGGGCTCACAGTCTTCATCCCCATTTTACAGATGAGGGAACTGAGGCACAGAGAAGTTAAGTGACTTGCCCTGAGTCACACAGCTGACAATTGGCAGAGCTGGGATTCAAACCCATGACCTTATGCTCCCTACTTGGTTTTTATTTCTTTCCTGACCCCTCCATGTCTATTTGCTCACAATTCTTTGTAAAGTTTTCACTGAAAAAGCATTTACCAATAAAAGTACAAACACCAGACCAAACCTACATTTGCCACAATGTTGAAAGGCTCCAGATTGAGCAACCTGGCGTAACAACTGGGAGAAACACAGGTTTTGAATTTATAAAAAAATTGGCAGTAGATAGGAAATGACTGAAAATCTGGGCACCAGGTTCTGAGGTAAAGTTCTCAAAGTTGACAGGGCCTAGAAGATAATGGTGATGCCCTTGTAGCCCAAATTGCCACCCAAAATACATTTTTCCCCTCTCTCTACAGTTCAGGGATTTGGTAGGTAACACAGGTATCAGGCCTTGATTTTCAGCTGAGGAGGGAGAGAGGGGCAGCAGAATTTTACAAAGTAGAAAAAGATTCTACTCATTGGCAGGTCTCCACCCACTGCTCTCCCATATGACCTACAATCCCACATCTAATCTCATCTCCAGAACATCCCAACTTGGATGATCCACTGGTACCTTAAACTCAACATGTCTAAAACAGAACTACTCATCCTTCCCCCTAAACCCATTCCTCCGGCTAACTTTCCCATCTTAGTCAACAACACCACCCTCCTCCCTGAAACTGTCCCAGAAGCCTGAAACCTTGGTGTCAGCCTCAACTCCTCTTTGTCTTTCAACTCTCACATTCAGTCTACTGCCAAATCCAGCTGGTTCTTGCTAACATCTCTAAGATTTGCTCCTTTCTCTGCACCCAACCTGCAACAAGTTCTGGTTATATCACTGCTGCACTATAGCATCAGCCTTCAGGCCTGGTCTCCCTCAAACCAGCCTCTCCCCGACCCTCCAAATCTACATGCCCCACTGCTGCGTAGATTATCTTCAAGTCTTTTTCGACCCAAATCTCTCCTCTCCTCAAAACCCTCCACTGACTTATTGGGTCTTTCCACATCAAACACAAACTCCTCCCAATCGGCATCAAGGTTCCTCACCAACTATCTGCTCTCTTCCCCACCATTCCCTAACTCGCTACCATTGTTTCTCTCAAGCTAACCCTGTAGTCATCCCTTGCTCTCGAATCTTCCACCTCCATCCCCTCACTCACGCTCTTCTCCCAGCCTGGAACACCCTCCCTTCCCAAATCCAACAGACCACAGCTCTCACCGCATTCAATGCCCTTCTAAAATCCCATCTCCTCCAACAAGCTTTCCCTGATTCATTTCCCAGCACCTATCAGCCACCTCTAGCATTTGAGAGCATTCATCTTCAGCACTCTTATGTGTATATATATATATATATATATATATATATATATAGGTGTGTGTGTGTGTACATATACATATATATATATTTATGTACATATACATATATATATATTTATATACATATATATATATATGTGTGTGTGTCTAGTCAAATGAACTTTCAATTAATTTAACTACTCCTGTAACAACTTTCATGTTTTCTCCCCCAGAAAATTTGTGGGCAGGGAAGGTGTCAGTTGCTATTTCTGTTCTTCCCAACCACCTAGTACTGTGCACTGCCCAACAGGTGCTCCTACTACTACTGCTGCATTTGACTCACTACCATCCAACTGATACCCAAGGCAAAACTATCATTTGCATTCGGAAAAAGTTTTTGCTCCCTACATTCTTCCCCCCACCCCACCCCCGCCACCGGTTTTCACATCCCCTGGATCCATATGTGCCCGCCACTCATTTTAAAATATCAGTGCCCAGCCGACCACCTTCTCAAGCAATCGGTGGGGTGGGGAGGTATTTGCAGAGTACCCTGGAAGTGTGCACACATAAAGGTGTCAGAGAGGGATTGGGTTTAAGCACTATTGGAGCAAAATGATAGACTTCATCCTGCAGACCAGTTGCTCCCATGGAGTTGGCAGCCATGATTGGTTATAGGTCATAGTGGGTGAAAGATGAGAATTTGCACCTTCTGACCTGCAGATTTTCTGCATTCTGTAGTGAGAGCAAAAAATGGGAATTGCATCCTTAGCAGATACCACATACAGTATGAGCTGAAGAGTGCTGAAGTTTGAAAAACAAAGGAATAGTTCTCTACCTTTGAATGTCTCTAGCAGATGCTTTCCCATATACCAACATGCAGTTTCAAAGTTTGGAAACTGAGTGAGACTGCCAATTTTCAGTCTTCTTTCCACTTCATATGCTCTGTGATCCAAAGCAAAATGCACTTCAGTATAATGAATCACAGGCAACATTAAATAATAAAAATAAAACATCCAAGCCAAAACCAGGCAATCAGCACTAAAACAACAGAGCAGCAAGACATATAAATGCAAATGTTTTATGACTTTACTTTTCATATTTGGATTTCTTGTCAACTGTGCTTGAACCTTAAGTACAATGTTAAAACAACATGTAATGAAAGCTGTGGGTTAAATTGATTCAGTTGCTTCACATTTCAGAAAGAACTCATGCTGGCTGGCAGACAAAATGCATCGTGGTGTAATTATGAGACATCAATGTTAATTCTTGAGTGAGGGAATGACTCAATTTCTTATTTCTGAAAAAATCAAAGAGAAAATCAAGAACTATCAATGTCTGCAATAGCACAGCTTCATCCCTTTCTAATGAAGCCCTTAAAAAGCCATTCCCCTTGAATCGACGGCTACCTGGATACCATTTTAATCTGACCATTGGCGATGGGTATCACTGAATGTGAGTGTCAGAACAGAGGGAAATATTACATTAATTCTCCTAGGGGATGTCGGATGGAATTACCTGTTTAAATGTTGCCAAAGGGAACTAAAACCTACCAAACTTCAGAGTTTTCAGAATACCAAACTTCCTTTTGGAAAGGGAGTCAAAGACGGGACATTCAAGGGAGTGGGGAGAAACACCAAATACTTTTTAAGCACAATACCTCATCTGCATTTCAACACTCAGGCTGTGTAGGAAATGTCCTGCAAATGCCAAGCAGTCTACAGGGGTTAGTGTTGCATATATCCAACCTACAAAAGAGGAAAAGAGGTATGTGTATGCCTGCCCGCCCCATCTCTAGAGGCAGCAGCAGCAGCACAAGAGGGCCCCCAGAAACACCCCAGCTGCATTCCCAGAGAAGAGAGGTCAGTGCTCAGGAAGGCCCAAATCTCACAGGACTGTTAGCAGGGGGTTGTGACTAACTTCCAAGTGGGAGATGTTAACACTGACCTGGCCCTTTGAGGTTCCCTGAGGGAGAATATTACGTGTGCCCAAGGAAATGAACAAAGTAATGAGCTAGAGTCTCCCCCCACCTAAACTGTTCCTTGTTCAATTTGGAAAGCAGAGTAGATACAGAAATACCCTTTTAAGTGAATTTTTCCTGCCCTCCCCTTGTTTGGTCAAAAAAATAAGGATCTGGCATCCTTTCCCACTGCTTAAACGTAGAAAGACCAGCACTATGCTTGCCCAGTCTAAATTACTCCCACATATGATAAGACCATATGCAGCATGTGTGTGGCATGCGAATGACATGTATAGAGCATGTGAATGACAGCAGAGCAGGTTCATGGCATACCATGAGACTTAAGGATCAACCCCAAAACAAGAGAATCCTAAACAACAAGGCAGCATGAATGAAGTCAAAATAGACACTTTATTTTCATTTTAGGTCTTGGGAAAATGCTCCCTGTAGACGACTTACCTGATGGAATGAAGAGAGTTTGTCCTTGTTTAACCATGCACTTGTAGCATTTATCCACCTGGTCTGCAAAAAACATCTCACTGTGGTTCGCTGCAGATTGCCAACGTTCATAGAGAGAAATGTTTGCTGAGGTTGGTTTGATGAGATAAAAGATCTTTTCTCCCTGAATTAGAAAAGGTACAATTAAAGGTGCTGGGCATGTCCCTGAACCAGTTGTGTGATTAACCCTATCTCACTCCAGGCCCTCCAATCACTCCAATAATTGCCCAGCACCCGTAAAGATCTCCCTGCACAAATGTGTTTATTTTGGGGTCACTTGCATTTGAACTGCACTTGCATCCAATGTGTTACTATAATGCTGTCTCCCAGTTGGGTTGACAACACCTCGAGGGTAAGGGCTGTGTCTTCTTCTTTGCCACATCTAGCGCAGTGCTTTACCAAAAGTGGGCGTTCAATAAGCACCAGTGACTGGCTCACCGGCAAACAACAAGAACTGTCAGTTTATGTCTTTGGAAGCTACTCCGAATGATCTTCAGCCTGGGAGAAGATGAGGAATCCACTTAATGCACACAACAAGGGACAGCCTTTTTGTGTGCACAAGGATTCAGAGAAGAAATTCACCATCAGCGGCGTCTTCTAATACAGTGGACAACTAAATATCTTAACGTAACAGAGAAATAGCCCACATTTTTAATCCAACAACTTCAAAAGCCAGGACCCAATTTTGAGCTCCCTAATTGGGCAATTAATGGCATTTATTGAGCACTTGCAGTGTGCAGAGCACTGCACTGAGCACTCAGAAGCATACAATACAACAGAGTTGGTAGACACATCTCCCTGCCCACAATGATAAGGGCTGGAGGAGAGGGAATTTAAAAAAGAAAACTTGGATTCTTCGAGAAGTGTGTCCAGAAGCCTTGGACAAGTTTGACAAGAACAGAGAACCGAACTCTTACTTTCAGAACATGGTACCAGGCTGAGGCCCCTCCAGAGTCTATATGGAAGTCAGTGTAACTGTCCTTCACGCAGATCAGGCAGTACTTGGTCACTTTGGGTTTGGCCAGCAAGGCATCATCCGGCCAATAATTTTCCACCCAAGAGAGCTTTTTAACGATCTCAGGAGGCTCCACAAAACTGGACATTCTAGTGAAAGGGAAAGGGAATCATGTTTTAGAAAAGTCATTCAGAGGAAGGTGCCCAGGTTGAGGATTAGATACTTAGGTCTTTTGGTAGAGAATCTACCCTCTAGTTATCTACTCTCTTGGAGACTTGCAAGGCAACAATTTCCTTCTTGGACTAAGTTAATGTTTGATTTTGAACCAATGTGGGACTGGGAATAAATATTTTTTCTTCCACAACATGGGGCCTTTTTCAATGTCTCTTAAACGAAAGCATCTGTTCTTCCAGCTGAAATGAAAGGAACCCAGTTGCAATGTGCCATTTCTGTTTAATGTCAAATCTGGTTAATATATTTCCAATTAAAATGAGCAAGGAAAGGGAGAACCTTTTATTCAATTAAAATGTCACCGTTAAGATGTAAAATATTTTATAGCAAATGCTGAACTCAGCAGCATATGAATGGCAGTTTCAACTATCACTAAGAATAAAGACTTATTATTATTGTCTCCGGAAAAAAGAAAAGCTATAAAATCCCTATTTGAAAATACTTATAATCACTGAACTCTGAAATTGTGGCCAATTCTTTATGTGGAAACAGACAGACACCACTAAAACAATAAATACAAGTTAGCACAAATCTCAAACCTATGAATAGAAAGAGAGTCGCAATTATCCTTTGACCTTATTTCAGACTCTGTTAATTAGAATTTCTTGGAAAGACAGAATTCTTTTTGCAACACCCAGTGTTTATTTTTCTGTTCCAGCTTACCCATGGCCATGAAATGCTGATAAAAAAGGTCTTTATTACAGAAATCATTCCTTTTGTAGATGCAATAATTACCCAGGAGATCAGGAAGGCAAATCCTCCAAATTAATTTGGTTACATTTTGTCTCAGAATAACACAAATCCATTCCCTACTCACTCTCAATGCCTGCCCTTAAAATCTCAATTCAGGTAGGATTTACTCCATAAACCAGCCTGTATTTTCAAACTAACTGGAATGCCACCAATTATAGGCCTGCATTTGACCAGGTCCTCCACAGGCCATGCTCAAGTCACATAATACAAGACAAGCTGCACCTGGGCTAGGCTGGAGCCCCCATTAGGTGACTTGCCCCTCTCTTTTGCTTTCTTTGGCCTCTTGCTGAATGCAGGTGGGGGATGGTGGGCAGCCAGAGACAGAAAGAGACTTCAGACCCAAGCCATTCCCGAAGCAAGACGCAATACCAATCAATCACTTGTATTTACTGAGCGCTTACTGTATGCAAAGCACTGTACAAAGCACTTGGGAGAGTGCAATATAACAAGAGCTGGTAGACATGTTCCCTGACCACAAGAAGCTTATAGTCTGGAGGGGGAGACAGACATTAATATAAATAAGTAAATTATGGATATGTACATAAGTGCTGTGGGCGGGGTGAATAAAGGATGCAAATCCAAGTGTAAACGTAATACAGAAGGGAGTGGGAGAAGAGGAAATGATGCTTAGTCAGGAAAGCCTCCTGGAGGAGATGTGCTTTAAATATGACTTTGAAGGTGGAGAGAGTCATCATCTTTTGAATATGAAGGGGGAGAGAGTTCCAAACCCAAAGCAGGATGTGGGCGAGGCATCAGAGCGAGATAGACGAGATCGAGGTACAGTGAGTAGGTTGACATTAGAGGAGTGAAGTGTGTGGGCTGGGATACAGTAAGAAATTAGAGAGGTAAGATAGAAAGGGGCAAGGGGATTGAGTGCTCTAAAGCCAATGGTAAGGCGTGCCTGTTTGATGTGGAGGTGGATGGGCAACAAGTAGAGGTTCTTGAGGACTGGGGAAACATGGACTGAATGGTTTTGAAGAAAAATTCATTCATTCATTCATTCAATCGTATTTATTGAACGCTTACTGTGTGCAAAGCACTGTACTAAGTGCTTGGGAAGTACAAATTGGTGACATATAGAGATGGTCCCTACCCAACAACGGGCTCACAGTCTAGAAGGGGGACTGTGAGCCTTCCTCCCTTCAAGGCCCTGCTGAGAGCTCACCTCCTCCAGGAGGCCTTCCCAGACTGAGCCCCTTCTTTCCTCTCCCCCTCGTCCCCCTCTCCATCCCCCCGTCTTACCTCCTTCCCTTCCCCACAGCACCTGTATATATGTATATATGGTTGTACATATTTATTACTCTATTTATTTATTTATTCATTTATTTTACTTGTACATTTCTATCCTACTTATTTTATTTTGTTGGTATGTTTGGTTCTGTTCTCTGTCTCCCCATTTTAGACTGTGAGCCCACTGTTGGGTAGGGACTGTCTCTATGTGATGCCAATTTGTACTTTCCAAGCGCTTAGTACAGTGCTCTGCACATAGTAAGCGCTCAATAAATACGATTGATTGATTGATTGATTGATTGAGACAGACAACAAAACAAAACATGTGGACAGGTGTCAAGTCATCAGAATAAACAGAAATAAAGCTAGATGCACATCATTAACAAAATAAATAGAATAGTAAATATGTACAAGTAAAATAGAGTAATAAATCTGTACGAACATATATACAGGAGCAGTGGGGAGGGGAAGGAGGCAGGGGGGATGGGGAGGAGGAGAGGAAAAACAGGGCTCAGTCTGGGAAGGCCTCTTGGAGGAGGTGAGCTCTCAGTAGGGCTCTGAAGGGAGGAAGAGAGCTAGCTTGGCAGATGTGGGGAGGGAGGGCATTCCAGGCCAGGGGGAGGGCATTCCAGGCCAGGGAGATGACGTGGGCTGGGAGTTGATGGCGGAGCAGGCGAGAATGAGGTACATGAGGAGGTTAGCGGCAGAGGAGCGGAGGGTGTGGGCTGGCCTGTAGAAGGAGAGAAGGGAGGTGAGGTAGGAGGGGGTGAGGGGATGGAGAGCCTTGAAGCCGAGAGGGAGGAGTTTTTGCTTGATGCGTAGGTTGACTGGCAGCCACTGGAGATTTTTGAGGTGGGGAGTAACATGCCCAGAGCGTTTCTGCACAAAGATTATCCAGGCAGCAGCGTGAAGGACAGACTGAAGTGGGGAGAGACAGGATGATGGGAGATCAGAGAGGAGGCTGATGCAGTAATCCAGTCGGGATAGGATGAGAGATTGAACCAGCAAGGTAGCGGTTTGGATGGAGAGAAAAGGGCGGATCATGGCGATGTTGCAGAGGTAAGACCAACAGGTTTTGGTGACAGATTGGATGTGAAGGGTGAACGAGAGAGCGGAGTCGAGGATGATACCAAGGTTGCGAGCTTGTGAGACGGGAAGGATGGTAGTGCCGTCTATAGTGACGGGAAAGTCAGGGAGGGGGCAGGGTTTGGGAGGGAAGATAAGGAGTTCAGTCTTGGACATATGCAAGATGAAGTATGCACTGAAGTTGGGAGAGAGACAGAAGGCAAGGAGATCAGCAAGAAGGCTGATCAGGAAATGGGGAAGGAGTCGGGAGACTTTAGTGACCTTGGCCAAAATAAAATTATTTGGTGCTAACCACCACCTTTTCTTCACAGTCTATGGGCCCGTCCTGAGACCTTCCTGGATTGACTGTGCTCACCAGGCTACAGGAAGAAGAGGTAAGATTTCCTCCTCTCATTTTACTATATTAAAATTCAAGCTGCGATTCCAATTGGATTTGGCCTATCCTCCCTCTAAGCCAGTCAAGTGTTTTGGGTCCATCATGTACTATCTAGCAAACACTTATTAAATATTCAATCAATCAGAGTGGAGCACAACCAAAGACTGCATGATGGAGCTATCTCTAACTTCCATGCTCAAGTGAATCTAACTGATTCTCCTTGGGCTTCATGCCCTAAGGAGAACTGACTGGGCATTTCCTTAATCTTGTCCTTTTTATCATTATAATTTCAGAGGCTTTGCCTGAGTCCAAATGATATCCAGTCACTCTTTTTCCATCTTCATTATAGTTTGTCGACTCATGTGGAGTATTTGGGAGCATAGTTATATTATTCTGGGTCTAAACAATATGTAAACTGTGGCTAGTGTTATGCCCCAATGTGGACATGACAGATAAAGAGGAACCAATTAAACACATCATTACAAGTGATCTCTCTTCACAGAAACTCTTAAGATAGAATGGGCGCGAATGATTTGGAGAGAGTGATTATCTAGCTCAAACTGCTGTGAGGTTTCATGGTAAGAACTGGAAAAAAAATTAAGCTATTACAGACGGTAATTTCTCCCCAAAGAATATGTCAATTTGCTATAATCAGGAAGAATTTTCTATAAAAGAAAAGGAAGAAGGTTCCTGGTTGGCAGTGCTGTACTTACAAACAGACAAGTGATACAGCCAAAACAAGATGTGATTGGCACAGTTCAAAGGGTTCCAGATTGACGTGGCATAGTCCTGCAGAAAATGACCCCTAGTTAAACTCCCCACTGATTATCCTTTGTGTGTGTTTTGTTATTTAAATGAAGAAAAAGCCAACAGAAGATTGCCAGAGAAAATTAAACACATTCCCTTCAAAAATGCATTTCTAAATGTCAGTTCTCGCTTACCTTGTGTCTGAAAACTCCAGGTTAGTGACATTCAGGACTCTCTTTCTGTTTGTGCTGTAGTAATAATCAACAAATTCCTTTAGCTTCATCTTACAGTCTTTCTGTTTGGTGACATCGGTGACATCTACGCTCCTCTCTGGTCCTATGGGATCCAGATAAGAGAAAGATTAGCCACTTCTCTATTTGGGAGGCCTGGGCCCATATAGTCAAGACTGAAACTACATTCAGAAGGGGAGCACTGCCCTGCCTGATGTGGTCACCAGCATTCTTTCCCCCCAAAAGCCAAGAATGTGTTTTTTTCACAAGAGAGAAGTACTAAGATTTAGTTGAGCAACAAATATGGCTCTACTTCTTAAATCTGACTCTCTAGCTGACAGGATCAACAGGACACAAAAGAAAGATTCCAGCTTCCTTTGTTCCCTAATAAAAAATATATAAAATAAGCAACCTGTATTGCTTACATGAAATAAACCGATTTGGGCATGTGTATGTTGGTATGGTAGGACAAAGTCATTTTTGTCAAGTTATTTAATCTCTCATGTCTCAGTCTCTTCAACAGGAAAACGGGCACAATAATAACAGCCAACCTTTAAAATACCCAGTCATATTTTCTGGATGGTTCAGACATTGACCTGTCTGAGGTCAGGTGCATTTTGGGCCTCTTCCAGCTATGATTCTGTGAAGTTAATATGAAGGACTCTTGTCATCATCATCATCATCATCAATCGTATTTATTGAGCGCTTACTGTGTGCAGAGCACTGTACTAAGCGCTTGGGAAGTACAAATTGGCAACATATAGAGACAGTCCCTACCCAACAGTGGGCTCACAGTCTAAAAGAGTAACAAGTAAAAATGAGTTTAAAGGAAACTTACACTGAGGAAAACAGTCCCCAAAATGTTTTTTCCTGGACTCCACCATGCTACAAGGAACCCTGAACAGGGAGCTCTGCAGCCCTCGGACTCCTATAAGATGGAGTACATGACGACAGGATGTGAAAGAGGAAAAAGCTGAAGAGTTGAAAGTGAGATGCAGTGCTGCGGTTGTGTCTAAGGGGAATTATGCTCCAAAGGAGGAGTGAGCCTCTGTCCAGAAGTCTCTGTCCAGGGACTGCAATAAAGGGTGTTTCAGGTCTGAAGCAGGGCGTGGGGGCACTAATGGGAAGATCATCAGCCATTCTCTACTTCCACCCATCCTATGAAGTATCTTTTGAGCTATTTCAAATGGGCCCAGTGCTGCACTTTCTGCATGTCCCAAAGATTCTGGTCAAGTCTAAGTCCCTTTGTAAGGCAGCACTGGAGGCCCCCTCCTAGTCCCACCCTCATTCTCCTTTACTATGGTCCTGAGACGCTCCAGAGCTTCAGTAGTGAGGGTAATGGCAGGGCAGCAGAAAAAAGAAGTAAAGGAACAGACTCTTCTGCCTCCTCTTTTTCATTGGCAGCAATAAAAAAAATGATGGCATTTGTTAAGCGCTTACTATGTGCCAAGCACTGTTCTAAGCACTGGGGAGGATACAAGGTGATCAGGTTCCACGTGGTGCTCACAGTCTTAACCCCCATTTTACAGATGAGGTAAATGAGGCCCAGAGAAGTGAAGTGACTTGCCCAAAGTCACACAGCTGACAAGCGGCGGAGCTGGGATTTGAACCCATGACCTCTGACTCCCAAGCCCAGGCTCTTTCCACTGAGCCATACTGCTATTGCTTCTGCTGTCGTCACCTCCATGGCTGAACAGGCTCGTGGGGCCTTTCATGGAAGTTTCAGGAATGGCCAGAAAGACGATAATAATAAAAATGATATTTGTTAAGCGCTTACTATGTGTCAGACACTATACTTAGCACTGGGGTGGATACAAGCAAACTGGGTTGGACACAGTTCCTGTCCCACAAAGGGCTCACTGTCTCAATCCCCATTTTTCACATGAGGAAACTGAGGCACAGAGAAGTAAAGTGACTTGCCCAAAGTCACACATCAGACAAGTGGTGGAGCCAGCATTAGAACCCATGACCTTCTGACACCCAGGCCCGGGCTCTCTCCACTATGCCATACATGCCAAGTGGATGCACCAGAAACTCCCATCAACTACCTGGAAAGGTCAGTTCTGGCATGGCTACCACTGCCGCCTGCTGCTGCAGCCACTGGCATGGCAGTCTTTTTTTTTTAAGCTAGGCAGTGGCAAGGGGGTAGGGGTGTAGGACAGCAGTGGTGGCAGCAGTGGGAAAGGAGGCAATTCCCCCGCCCATGTTTTTCCTGTCTCTTTTCACCCTATATTCTCCTCTTCTTCCCTATTATTCTCCTTTCCCTCTCCCTCCCCTATTTCCTTTCTCCTCTTCTCCTCTTTTCCTTCTCATTTACACTTTCTCTCTGTTTCTTTTCCCTCTTGCCTTCTTTCTCTCCTACTTTCTCTACACCTTTCTAACTTTCTCTAACCTCACCCCCTGGATGCCCTGCCCACCGCCCCCACCCCACTCTACCACCACTACCACAGTCTGAGAGAAATCTGGTCACTTTGCCCTACCAGATTTTTTAAATGAAGTAATGAAGAGAATTCTTGTTACATTCTACTGTTTCCCTTTTAAAAACATAACCCTTTTTGAAAAAACTACTTCAGGATGCACAGACATGACAATACATGAACAGCAGTAAAAACTGAATAATAGACATTATTAAGTGTTGATCTTCAACACCAACTCACAGGAGTTCAATTTAGAGGGACAGGTCTGCATTTTCCTTCTTCTAAATTTCAACACCTTTTAAATACTGAAGGATACCCCAACTGGCTTTTTCCCAGGACAACAGAAAGAGCAATTTTTTCCTTGGCGAAGGTATGACTCTGTATTTATTGAAATAAAAAAAATGCAATCTAGACCCAGCACAAGCTTATTCTTCCTGCCCCGCTACTGCCCCTGCCCCCAGTTTTCCCTTTTTCTCTGAACACATTTAGTAGGTTCCAATTACCTATTCAAGTTTCATCCTTTTGTTGCCCTAAAGCTATTTCTAGGAAAGCTGTATTTTCTTTGGATGCATTTCAGTGGATTCTCCATCACCTTAGCTCCTGTTCATGCTTAAAATGTTCTCAGGCAATATTACACCACATGTGACTCAAATTTCAGGAATCAGAAAAAAAGCTTATTTCTGACTTTAGTGCAGCATGAAATAAGAGTTCCTCAGCAAACTGACTTGCACCCAGAACAAAAACAAAATTTGGATCATTGACACTTCACAAAAACGACCAAGAGGGCCAAAAAGATGAGCTGGTGCTTATTTTCAATTGGAAATAGATAAAGCGAATCAAAAAATTCTAGTCTGTTCTTTCTGACTAAAAAATCATGGTACACACACGTGTGTGTGTGTGTGTGTGTGTGTGTGTGTGTGTGCTGACCAGATAATCTGGCTTTATGGTATCAGGAAATGCAATACATACCAACATAGTTTTCAACATCACTGACATAAAATGTAGGGGCTGGAACAGCTAAGCCCAAGCCATCTTTCTTGGGAACCAGGATGGGTTCTGTGAATCCATTTTCTTCCATGTATTCTGTCGTGAGTTGACTTCCAGTCACCTTCACCACCACATCTTCAGCACTAGAAAGGGAAACACTATTGAATATGGTCTCAGAGTGTACATCTTCCTACTCACACAGTGAAAGAGAGTGACATTTCGAAGCTGAGCAACAAACAGCAAGAACAAAGGCTACAAAACAGTACATTACTAGAGTGCATTTTCAGTGCTGCAAATCTCCGGAACAAATTGAAGCGGGATTGGTTAAGTGAGACAAAATAATTCTTCAAGTGCTTGCCTGGAAAGGTACACAATTCCCTAAGGGATTGGGAAAGCAGAACATACCTTTACGTACCCATTTTTGAGATTGGGTCCCTTTTTTTGTTAATGCACAAGTGTTAAACTGTCTAGCCATAATCAATGAAGAGATATTACTATTACAGCTGGGTACCACTAAGCTCAAAAAGGTGATCAAAGAGGTCAATTCATTTCAGAGGGCTAGCTCACCAAAACTGGCTAAAAGGACCTTTCAAAGGGGCAAAGCAAAGCAACATCCATTTTCTGAATGGATTGAATTAAAACAAATGGGAAGATTCTGGAAGGCTCCAAAGCAAATTCCTTGTTCCCAGGCTCCTATTGTTTTAAGAAAGTGTAATAATCCGAAGGGAGTGTCCTCTAGAAATGTGCATGTGGTTTCCATTAACACAGAGATGAGAATTAAGGGAGGTGGGGGGGGGGGGGGGGGGGAGGGTGTGTGTGTGTGTGTGTGTGTGTGTGTGTGTGTGTGTGTGTGACAAGCCTGAGAGAATAGGTGCCAGAGTATTTCGTGGAGAAAGAAACTCAAAAAAGAGCTATGACTAATACTTGGCTGCCCTCTACTGAGTGTTTTTCTAAACTACAGCCAGGAGAGTTGAGAACTGTCAGGGGAAATGAGTTTACACCACCGCCGTCAAATCACTAACCAGGAAAAAGGGTCTTTGATTCAGCCTAGTTGGAGGTGAAGCCCTTACACTTGGACGATAGTTGAAGCTCCTCTTACTTTTATCTGATGGCCTGAGGAGAATTTTCTGATCCTCTCAGAAGAAATCCAGTAACCATGGTAGTGTTGGTTCAGCAATAAGATTGAGAGAAGTTCATTTTTTGGTGGTTGTGACCAAGCTACATGTGGTGAAGTGGCAACGAAGAGGTTATTCTAGGTGCAGAATTTTCATCATTCCCATTTTTTCAAGGAGGGCTCAAGGAAGGGTGACAAGGAAATATTCTCAAAGAGGGCCGTGAGAAAGTTAACACAGGATGAATTAACATAGCAGGGACAATCTTACTATTCTCCCGATCCTATAGCTAAGGACGTTTCAAGAAGTGGGTTTGGAAAGAGGTAATGGTCACCCAAGAAAGTCTTAGGAGAGCATTTCTGGAACTCCATGGGGGAAAGCCTACTGATAAATTGAAAGGCTATCATATATTCCACCTTTATCTTAACAATGCTGATGAACAGGTGCATTCATTAGCCCGATAATACTAGGGCAGTGGTTACTACTAGTAATATGTGTTGAAATTCAGCGTGGAAAGGCAGGAAAACATTAGGATGAACTCATAGAAATGGTATTTTTAGTGTGAAAACACCACCTCCTTTGTGCCTCCTCATTTGCCCAGAAGTCTATCCTTAAGACAGCGACTATCACTCCAAGATACACAAATTCCCTTACTACTCAACATGCTACCCTATTCACTTCAATTACTGTTTCCTCAGCACGTGGCAGTTCCAAAAATGCCACCTACATTCCATACAAGTGGAGAAGGCATGATCACAAACAAAGAGGTCCTGGAACACAGTCAGACCACCAGCTTCTAAGCAATCCTCATCACATCACACCTATGCTGAACAGGATGAATGAGGAGAATGCACAACAGCAAAATACCCACACAACTGATCTATGGTATGCTGACCGTCAAGGGAAGATCCAAACACCAAAAGGGAGAAATGAAAATGACACTGAGTACTGATGAGCTCCTTCTTGCCAAATCCAGTGGCCTCTACTCCATCTTAATCCTCCTCGACCTCTCACCTGACTTTGATACTGTCAATCACCCCCTTTGCCTGGAAACATTATTCAACCTTGGCCTGATGGACACTGTCTTCTCCTGGTTCTCCTCCTAGCTCTTTGACTGCTCATTCTCAGTCTCTTTCAAGGGCTCCTCCTCTGTCTCCCACCTCCTAACTGTGGATGTCCCTCAAGGTTCAGTTCTGGGTCCTCTTCTATTTTCACCCACTCCCTTGGAGAACTCATTCACTCCCATGGCTTCAACCACCACCTCTATGAGGATGATTCCCAAATCAATATCTTCAGCCCTGATTTCCCTCCCTCTCTGCAGTCTCGCATTTTGTCCTGCCTTCAAGACATCTCTACTTTGATGTCCCACCATCACCTCACACTTAACAGCTCCAAAACAGAACTCCTACTCTTCCCACCCAAACCCTGCCCTCCCCCTTGACTTTCCCATCACTGTAGACAGCACCACCATCCTTCCTACCTCACAAGCCCATTACCTTGGCATTATCCTTGACCCTTCTCTCTCATTCAACCCACATATTCAATCTATCACTAACTCCTGTCAGTTCAACCTTCACAACATCATTAAAATTTGCCCTTTCCTCTCCATCCAAACTACTACCATGTTAACCCAAGCATTTATCCTATCCAGCCTTAATTACTGTATCAGCATTGTTGCTGACCTCTCGGCCTCCTGTCTCACCCTATTTGAGTCCATACTTCACCCAGCTGCTTGGATCATTTTTCTACAAAAACATTCAGTCTAGTTGCCCCACTCCTCAGGAACCTCCAGTGATTGCCCATCCACCTCTGCATCAAACAGAAACTCCTTATCATCGGCTTAAAAGCACTCAGTCACTTTGCCCCCTCCTACCTCACCTCGCTAATCTCCTACTACAACCCAGCCCACACACTTCACTCCTCTAATACCAACTTACTCACTGTACCTCGATCTTGCCTATCTTGCTCCAGAACTCTCACCCACATCCTGCCTATGACCAGGAATGCCCCCTCTCTTCATATCCGACAGACAATTATTCTCTCCACCTTCAAAGCCTTATTGAAGGTACATCTCCTCCAAGAGGCCTCATCTGACTAAGCACTCATTTCCTTTTCTCTCACTTCCTTCTGCATTGTTCTGATCTGCTCCCTTTATTCACCACCTCCCCCTTAGCCCCACAACACTTATGTATATATCCATAATTTATTGATTTACAATAATGTCTGTCTCCCCCTCTCAACTGTAAGCTCATTGTGGGCAGGGAATGTGTCTGTCTTACTGTTACGTTGCATTCTCTCAAGTGCTTAGTACAGTGTTCTGCACACAGTAAGCACTCAAAAATACAACTGACTGATTGGCACTGTGGGTAATGAATGCAACAGTGCAGCACAGGACAAGACTTACTAGCGCATGTTGAAGAAAAAACTGTCGGCCATTCACTGGTCCTGTCAACGATAACCACCCATACTGATAAAAGCTCCCCATCACCTTCTAACTCACAGGACGGCTATAGAGTAAGATCAATGGTATTTATCCAGTGCCCACTGTGTGCAATGTACTGTACTACACATTTGTAATCAGTAGATTGATGCACTTATTTTGTATTCACTGGTCATCACTTCCACTATCCACATTAGATTGGAAGTTCCATGAGGGCAACTGACGTCACCTTACACTTATCTTTTCATTCCAGCTCATTGCTTAGTGCACAAAATAGAGTTGAATAAACACAGATGACATTGAGGAAGATGGAGCCTGCGGAGCCGGTGTACCCCCTCTCTTGCCCCACCACAAATCCACTGTACTCTGGAAAGTGCCCTGGAAATCCCCAGGATATTTTGGTGAGTGAGGGCACAGGACTGGAGTATAAAAAAGCCTGAAATTCTGCCTGTCAATAAGGCGGGGTGTGATAATAGCAAGGTTCCCAGGGAAGGCTCATGGCTCCAAAAATATTAATTTCATCTGCAAGGCCAGATCCCTACTAACATTAAAAGCTGAAAGTTAGGTCTGTCTCCAGCAGATCCCGGCCCCAAACTGCTTTTTCTACTGACAAATTCACTTCACAAAACGCACTTGCACCTTGCAGGCAAAGACCAAACTAACCCTGAATACAGGTTAGGCTATCAGTCAGCAGCCTTTAGAGCTTGAGGCAGGGGACCAGGATGGGAAAAGTGGCTACTATTGCTACTGTACTTTGTCTCGGGCCACTCAGAAAACCTGGGACCATGAAGATCAACCTGCTTACTATCGATCAATCAACTGTATTTATTAAGCAATTATTCTGTGCACAGCACAGTACTGAGTGCTTGGAAGAATACAATAGCGTTAATAAGCACAATCCCTGCCTTCGAGGAGCTTAAAATCTAGCAGGGGAAACAGACACTAAAGCAACAGCATTTAAAGATATGAACCCAAGTGCTCTGAAGAGGAGGGAAAGGAGGAGAACTCAAGTGCTCTGGTGACATGGAAATGTTGAAGTGGCAAAATTTGAGGGAGAAATAGGGTACTGCATTTCAGATCCTGAGTTTGAGGCTGCTAAATTGAGGCCTTCATTTCTGGTCAATCCAAGTTAAGTCAGAACAAGGAGTGACCTTTTAAGCAGGATGCTTATTTTGGGGTTCACAGTGCCCAAAATTCAGACAGTCTTTACTCATAAGTTTTTCTATTGCTCCATTTGCTTAGAAATGGAAAAATATGAAGATATTGCACAAAGAAGCCTCCACAGTTCCAGTCAGAAACTAAATTCAGTTGACAGAAAGAACTTCAGGTTCAGTTCAGGGTGTTGAAAGCTTCTTCAATGGACAGTGCTCTGCGTTAATGTAGGGAAATTTTCTGTGCACACCAACCAGGAAACCACTTAAAACACAAAAGGATGAGCCCCATTCACAAAAAGTGACTATCAAGTATCAGTCTCCAGCTTGGCTTTACCTCCTCAATAGGACCTCTGTTTCTGTCTGTTTTCATGCTAAATGACAACTGAACTCAATGTTTCATCTGTAATAATTATCCCACGGTAGGCCGTAACAACCTAAACGTAGTTGTCCTTTGTATTAGAAGAAAGACACCTCTGCGTGCATGTGTGGCTGTAAAGGCCAATGCTGGATCCACAGTCCCGGTCACATTGGGCACCCAGAAAGGTTGCCCTTTCAAAGAGCTGTTGTACTTGAACTTTATAGCTCCTACCACTGTTTTATCTTATGGCAGCCTATCTGGTGTGCTATTCGGAATGGGCCCATCCAAATTTAGGCCATATTGCATTTCCGCTTAATCCCGAGAAGACCACCTGACCAAGTAGTTCTCATTCACTGCCTTTTCCAATGGAACAGCTCTCAGGTCTTTAGGTGCTCAAGATAAAAACAATTAAAGTATCTTACAAGTGGCTGTTGACTCAATCCAAGTCAACTCCATGAGCTGTGTTGGTAGTTGAAATTTGTTGGTTTAGCTACTTGAGGCTCTCAAGATCTCAATACAGAAAAACAACCATATTGAAACTGTTTCAGCATAATGTGGACTTAGCACAACAACAGAGGATGATGTGGCATGGAAACATCCTTCATACTAGGCACAAGATGGCAAACTATGTAAAAGGACTCCCTCTCAATTCTCGGCTAGGGCACAAGCATTCAGAAACTGGCCCCCAGAGTAAAGCAATCTCTATCAATTCCATCCCCTTCATTTACTGAATACAGCAGAGACTGTCTTAGCTCACAGGTTTTAACCAGAGATTGAAACCAATCTCATGGGGCCTCGGTGGAACAAGAGCTTAGATCCTACTCTGCTGAGAGTAACAATTCGATTAACAGTCTGCTGTTTTTGTGATGATAGTCATGATAGCCAACAATCTACTAAATATAATTCATGCTGATACCCCTTCAGCTCCAGTAGCTTTCACCATCCTGCCAACCTAAAGGTGATGGTGACTCGCTCTCCAAGCCCAAATAAATGCAGATACGTGGATGTTTCTGTCAAGTGTATTGATGCTGCAGCCTCAACTGGATGTTGCTAAACGTAAACTCTTTCGAAGTCACATGGATTGAATGTGATTTTCCAAAAACAAATACCCCAACATTACATGGGAAATTCTTCTATGGTGGCATACATCGCTGATGCAAAATTCTAATGTTCTAACCACAAGCAACAGAGTTTGTTTGACTATAATTAAACTCTTGACTGCTCACCCAAAGTGGAGAGGGGAAAAAATGTGTGAAATGAATCCCAAGTCAAAAAAAAAAATCTTCTTAATAACAAAAATAGAATCCGGAAACTAAAGATTGCTCCTGGACAGCAGGCCTTCTATAAATTTAAAAATTCATTCATAAAATTCATAAAATGGCTGGGGTTGGTCAATCAATCAATCAATCACCCCATGGTAGTAATAATAATAATAATAATAATGATAATAATAATAATAATAATAATAATGGCATTTGTTAAGCACTTACTATGTGCCAAACACTATTCTAACCCTGGGGGAGATACAAGGTTATTAGGTTGTCCTATGCGGGACTCACAGTCTAATTCCCTATTTGACAGATGGTATTTATTGAACACTTACTGTGTACAGAGCACTGTACTAAGCACTTGGTAGAGTATAATATAACAATATACCAGACACACTCCCTGCCCTCAAGGAGACTACAGGGTTGGCAGACACAATCCCTACCCTCAAGGAGTTTACAATCTAGGTGGTGGTCATCCCCAGAACATTTACCTGCACACTTTCTAAAGCTTTACATGGCCCCCAACATGAAAGTGATCAGATATCCCCCACTAGATAAGATAATCAGTTTCAGGGTACCTGCCCACAACCCAAAAAGCCTCAATCTGTCCCTCCCCTCTCCCTCTTTGATGACTCTATTTTTTTCCTGTCTTTTTGGTCCCATTGCAGGCTCCTAAAACTCTGGTCACTTCATTCCACATCTGTCCCCAAGGCCAGCCCACCTACCTGGGAAAAGTCCGACTTCGTAGCTCTTTAATGAAAATTTGACTTCCATTCTGAACAGGTTTGACATCAGTCATCTGTCCAGTGTCATGTTTATGCCAACTTCTTTTCTTTTTCACTGAAGGAGAGAGAACGCACTTGTTGTAGAAGAGAATAACAACAATGAAATGAACCACCAGAAAGCAATCATAAAGCTTTCAACAACATGCATATAAACAAAAAGCACTTCACTCTTCATTGAAGCATCCCTCCCCACTCCACTTCCAGGCTCTAACGCTTCATCATAAACAGCAATAGCAATTCTCTAGCATCACTTAAGGAAAGGGAAAGAGAAAATCTTATTAATCAAATCAATCACATTTACTGAATGCCTTATTCTGTGCAGCGCACTGCACTAGGTCTTTCAAAGAGTACAAAATAGTTAGAAGACACAATTTCTACCCTCAGGGAGCTTACAGTCTAGTGAGGGAGACACTATGTTCCCAAAGGACTCTTCTAGGAAATTTTGAACAGGCAGAATGCCACTACCAGACTGGAATGAACCACAAAAGTTAGGTTAATGCTGTCCTGAAAGATTTAGTCATGAAGTATTTTGGGGCCACAACTCACCTGAAAAACAAGCTATCAAGATTCAAGCTGAGGAATACATTTAAAGAAAGGAAACGCCTAGGGTTCAAGAAGGATCATAAGAGAGTCAGCAAGTGAAACTGCTTTGGGTAGGGTGTTGTTCTCCCAGCATGCTTAGCATTAGTCAGACCTGTTAAATTACTATGAGGAGCTTTAAGCTTGACACATTTTATAAAAAGGATATAGAAAATGTGCGCAATCCAGAGACAGGCAGTGAAAAATACGCAAAGAGCTCCCGGATAGGATCATAATAAAAGGCGAAAGGAATTGGGATTATTTGGGTTGGAGATGAAATGACACAGAGGCAGTTTAATAGGATATTCATTCATTTCAAGAGTATTTGTTGAGCACTTACTGTGTGCACAGCATTGCATCAGGCCCTTGGGAGAACACAATAAAGGAAGACTATATACTCCCTGCCCTTGAGGAGCTTACAATCTAACTGAGGAGACAGGCAGATGCAAATTGTATATTGACAGTAGGAACTGGAGGGGAAAGGGAACTGGAGGGGGAAAAAAGCAGATTTAATGGATCAAGTATGGAAAAATGAATCAATAAAAGAAATAAGCTGATACACATATGAGTGCTATGGGTGGCCATTGGGATAGTATACCCAGAGATTCGACATGGTGGACCACCCCCTTCTCCTCAACACACTATCCAACCTTGGCTTCACAGACTCTGTCCTCTCCTGGTTCTCCTCTTTTCTCTCCGGCAGTTCATTCTCAGTCTCTATTGCGGGCTCCTCCTCCCCCTCCCATCCCCTTACTGTAGGGGTTCCTCAAGGGTCAGTTCTTGGTCCCCTTCTGTTCTCGATCTACACTCACTCCCTTGGTGAACTCATTCACTCCCACGGCTTCAACTATCATCTCTATGCCGATGACACCCAAATCTACATCTCTGCCCCTGCTCTCTCCCCCTCCCTCCAGGCTCGCATCTCCTCCTGCCTTCAGGACATCTCCATCTGGATGTCTGCCCGCCATCTAAAACTCAACATGTCCAAGACTGAACTCCTTGCCTTCCCTCCCAAACCCTGCCCTCTCCCTGACTTTCCCATCACTGTTGACGGCACTACCAACCTTCCCGTCTCACAAGCCCGCAAACTTGGTGTCATCCTCGACTCCGCTCTCTCGTTCACCCCTCACATTCAATCCGTCACCAAAACCTGCCAGTCTCACCTCCGCAACATCGCCAAGATCCGCCCTTTCCTCTCCATCCAAACCACTACCCTGCTCGTTCAAGCTCTCATCCTATCCCGTCTGGATTACTGCATCAGCCTCCTCTCTGATCTCCCATCCTCCTGTCTCTCCCCACTTCAATCCATACGTCACGCCACTGCCCGGATCGTCTTTGTACAGAAACACTCTGGGCATGTTACTCCCCTCCTCAAAAATCTCCAGTGGCTACCAATCAACCCACGCATCAGGCAAAAAATCATCACCCTCGGCTTCAAGGCTCTCCATCACCTCGCCCCCTCCTACCTCACCTCCCTTCTCTCCTTCTACAGCCCAGCCCGCACCCTCTGCTCCTCTGCCACTAATCTCCTCACCATGCCTCGTTCTCGCCTGTCCCGTCATCGACCCCCGGCCCACGTCATCCCCCTGGCCTGGAATGCCCTCCCTCCACACATCCACCAAGCTAGCTCTCTTCCTCCCTTCAAAGCCCTACTGAGAGCTCACCTCCTCCAGGAGGCCTTCCCAGACTGAGCCCCCTCCTTCCTCTCCCCCTCCTCCCCATCCCCATCCCCTCCGCCTTACCTCCTTCCCCTCCCCACAGCACCTGTATAAATGTATATATGTTTGTACGCATTTATTACTCTATTTATTTTATTTGTACATATTTATTATATTCATTTTATTTTGTTAATATGTTTTGTTTTGTTCTCTGTCTCCCCCTTCTAGACTGTGAGCCCTCTGTTGGGTAGGGACTGTCTCTATATGTTGCCAACTTGTACTTCCCAAGCGCTTAGTACAGTGCTCTGCACACAGTAAGCACTCAATAAATATGATTGAATGAAGGAATGAATGAATGAGGACTGGTTGGGGAATGCCTCCTGAAGGTGGTGAATTACCATGAGGGCTTTGACAATGGGGAGAGCTGTGGACTTGAAGGGAGCGGGACTTCCAGGCAAGGGGAAGGGAATGCACAATGGGTCAAAGATAGGCACGTCAAGAGTGAGGTACAGTTAAGAGGCTACCCTGCAGGAGCAAAGAGAGTTAAATTTTTACACAAAATAAGGTGACCAATTGTTCTCCATCTCCAGTGATGACATGACATGAGGAAAATAGATAACTAAACTTGTAGATACACTACAAGAAGAGGGATTTAGGATTTATACAGAGGGGAACATAAATCTCGTTTAATTTCTGGAAGAGGTCACAGAAGACATTTATCCAGAAGCAGCGTGTCCCAGTGGATAGAGCACGGGCCTAGAAGTCAGAAAGACCTGGATTCTAATACCAACTCTGCTACATGTCTGCTGTGTGACCTTGGGCAAGTCACTTCACTTCTCTGTGCCTCAGTTACCTCATCTGTAAAATGGGGATTAAGGCTGTGAGCCCCACATGGATGACCTAATTACCTTGTATCTACCCCAGTGCTTAGAAGAGTGCTCGACACGTAGTAAGCGCTTAACAAATACCATAATTACTAATTATTAATTATTATTATTATTATGTGTGTGAGGGACTATGTCCAAACTGATTAGTTTGTATCTGCGCCAGCGCTTAGTACAATGCCTGGCACATAGTAAGCGCTTAGCAAATACCATTTTTAAAAAATTTCTTTTCATGAGAACATGAGGATTAGGACAGACACTCTTCTTCAGACAGCTGAGGTGCAATCCCACCTGTAAACCTCCTTGAGATTATTTTCAGCTTTACAATTCTAGTATCTATCACACCTCCTATCTCCAACCCCCCACACCCAGCATGCAGCTCAAGTGGCTCTGATGCCATGATGATTCTGCATCTCCAAATCGATGTGTCGCTCACTCACTCTCACTGACTGTGGGTCTCTCCAACAAAGAACAACAAAAGGTTGAGATGAGAAAGACATAAGCTCAGCCAGGGTAGTGTGGCCAGAGGAAAATAAAGAAGTCTGAAGAACTGTTCAGGCCACCTTCACCCCTTCCATAACCAAAGATCAGGGTCACCTGCAAGCAGAGGTAAAGGGAATCCCAGTACTTCAACCCCATGGTTTGAATATCGTTTTTTTTTATTGCTGTAGGCCAATGACACAATCCTCTCCCAGCTGAGTGTATTTCACTTTGCAGCATAAGGACAAGCAGAAGGATAATTGCTGCCTGGCATAGCCATATCAAGTTGAATATCGGCACCAGCTCCGGATAACATTCTGAGTTTCCCCAAGACTACACGCATCATCTTTATTATAAACTTAAGATGCTATTTTTCTTATGACCCAATTTACAATAAAGAAATTATGAAAAGGCTATTCTGTGTCCCTGCTACTCTAACTGCATAATGTTTCAATACAGGAAGACATGCTCCCAGCCAAACCTCTGTAATGAAGGCGAACAGTAAAGGCTAATGTGGAATCAGACTGGAGAGCTTGCCTTGGGAAAGGAGCCAGGCTCAAATGCTGGTTAACGAGAAAAACACACATCACAACACTCTGCTCCAACCCACATTCTCAAAGCCTAACAGCTGACGAGGTTGACCATCATGAGCACGGCCAAATTAAACCAATGTCTTTCGTTCGATCATTGCTCCTAATAAATAGCCACAACTCTCTTCACCAAGTTCAGGGCCAATGTTTTTCTGTTTTCAAAGGTCTCCATCACCATGGCCCCAAAATGCAGGAATCCAACTGTGGGAGGACAAGGACTATTTGTAACAGGGACAAGTTAGCAAGCGCTCCCATAATTGCCTGTCTCCCTCTTTATGGAAAATAGCCGGGGGGAGGGGGAGGCATGATTCCTTGGTAAACTGGCACCTTTGTGAAGTCAAGTTTTATGTTCTCTCTGTTATACTCTGGAAAAACCAAACCACAGTGTCAGAGTTGTTAAAAGTGCAACCTGTTCTGAAGTAGAGACTGCCAGTGTGAGTCAACTGCCCTTTTTGTTGATTTCTGAGCCCTCCTAGTATGTTGGTCTTGATGTTTGCTTTCCCTAGAACTAGAACATAAGAATCAACCTAAACTTTTGCCCCCATCATCAATGTAACTGAGCCTGACTTGTCACATACACCTTTCCATCATTTTCCTGGTTTCACTCCACATCCTACCTTAAGTGAATAGAGAGAGACCAAACAAACTCCTTACCATTGGCTTTACAGAGGTAATCGGCTCTGCCTCTCCTATCTTACCTTGTTGATCTCCTACTACACCCCAGGTGGCACAGTTTGCTCCTCCAACCCCAACCTACTCACTGTAACTCAATCTTGTCTATCTTGCCAACATTTCCTTTTTTATGGTATTTGTTTAGTGCTAAGTGCAAACACTGTTCTAAGAGCTGGGGTAGACACATGTTAATTAGGTTGGACACAGTCCCTGTCCCTCATGGGGCTCACAGTCTAAGTAGGAGGGAGAACAGGTATTCAATCCCTGTTGAGGAAAATGAGGCACAAAGAAGTTAAGTGACTTGTCCGAGCAGACAAGCGGTGGAGCAGGGATTAGAACTCAGGTCCTCTGACTCCCAGGCCTGTGGTCTTTTCATGAGGCCATGCTGCTTCTCTGCTGCCCACATCATCCCTCTGGCCTGGACTCCCTCTCTCTTCATATCCAACAGACCACCACTCTCCTCATCTCCAAAGCCTACATAAAATCATATCTCCTCCAAAAGGCCTTCCTCATTTCACCCCTTATTTGTCCTCCTCTCTGCACTGCCTATGCTCTTGGGTGTGTACCCCTTAAGCACTTTGATATTCATCCCACCCCAGCCCACTAGCATTTATGTTCATAATAATAATAGTAATAATGGCATTTATTAAGTGCTATGTGCAAAGCACTGTTCTAAGCGCTGGGGAGGTTACAAGGTGATCAGGTTGTCCCACGGGGGGCTCACAGTCTTAATCCCCATTTTACAGATGAGTGAACTGAGGCCCAGAGAAGTGAAGTGACTTGCCCAAAGTCACCCAGCTGACAATTGGCAGAGCTGGAATTCGAACCCATGACCTCCGACTCCAAAGCCCAGGCTCTTTCCACTGAGCCACGCCACTTCTCTGCTGAGCCACGCCGCTTTTCTGAGGTTCATAGCCTTACAGTCTGCCATTTCTGCTATCTGTAATTTATTTTCAAGTCTGTTCCCTCCTCCAGGCTGTCAGCTCCTTGTGGGCAGGAAGCACGTCTACCAAGTCCATTGTACTATATTGTCCCAAGCACTTAGTACAGTGCTCTGCACATAGTAAGCACTGAATAAATACCACTGATTAATAGAACAAAAGAGGGAAGAGACAAAAAGTCATGAGTGGAAGGGGAAAGATGCACTACTGAGTCATGACTTCCCTCCTCAATTTGACTTATGCTGTCGAGTCATCTCTGACCCATAGCGACGCCATGGACACATCTCTCCCAGAATACCCCGCCTCCATCACCAATCACTCTGGTAGTGTATCCATAGAGTTTTCTTGGTAAAAATAAAGAAGTGGTTTTGCCTCCTTCCACATAGTAAACTTGAGTCTCTGCCCTAGACTCTCTCCCATGCTGCTGCGGCCCAGGACAGATGAGTTTTGACTTGCAGGAGATTGCCTTATTAGTAGTACTATGGACATACACGCTGTGGAGCTGAGGGAAGGGTGAATAAAGGGGGTCAGCTGTGTGACTTTGGGCAAGTCACTTCACTTCTCTGGGCCTCAGTGACCTCATCTGGAAAATGGGGATGAGGACTGTGAGCCCCCCCGTGGGACAACCTGATCACATTGTAACCTCACCAGCACTTAGAACAGTGCTTTGTATATAGTAAGCGCTTCATAAATGCCCTTATCATTATTATTAGTACTATGGACATACACGCTGTGGAGCTGAGGGAGGGGTGAATAAAGGGCGTCAGCTGTGTGACTTTGGGCAAGTCACTTCACTTCTCTGGGCCTCAGTTCCCTCATCTGGAAAATGGGGATGAAGACCGGGAGGCCCCCGTGGGACAACCTGATCTTGTAAAACTCCCCAGTGCTTGGAACAGTGCTTTGCACATAGTGAGCCCTTAACAAATGCCATTATTATTATTATACGGGACAACCTGATCACCTTGTAACCTCCCCAGCGCTTAGAACAGTGCTTTGCACATAGTGGGCGCTTAACAAATGCCATTATTATTATTATGTGGGACAACCTGATCACCTTGTGACCTTCCCAGCGCTTGGAACAGTGCTTTGCACATAGTAAGCGCTTAACAAATGCCATTATTATTATTATGTGGGACAACCTGATCACCTTGTAACCTCCCCAGCGCTTAGAACAGTGCTTTGCACATAGTAAGCGCTTAACAAATGCCATTATTGTTATTATGTGGGACAACCTGATCACCTTGTAACCTCCCCAGTGCTTAGAACAGTGCTTTGCACATAGTAAGCGTTTAACAAATGCCATTATTATTATTATGTGGGACAACCTGATCACCTTGTAACCTCCCCAGCGCTTAGAACAGTGCTTTGCACATAGTAAGCGCTTAACAAATTCCATCATTATTATTATTATTATTACTAGCCACTGCCCAAGCTAGGAATGGAATGGACAGGCCTCTGCTTGAGTCTCCCTCCCATAGTCAAGACTGGTAGAGTACTGGAAACTCTCCAGGTACAAAGTACTGGAAACTCTCCAAGTGTGACCCTGAGAGGGGATTCCTCCTCAATAGCTACCTCCAAAAACATCACCTTTTCCTGAGCATTAATTCTGCTTCTCAGACTCCCCATCTTCTTCAGAAGGGTGTGTCCTTTATCTAAGTGTCTACCCAATAGGACCTATTGTGTTCCCCTTGGGATTTACCTGACAGTAACTCTTCTTAACAGAATTACTTAAAATGTCCTTCTACAAAGCCATAGCCATCTCTGTGGGTAAGCATCCCCCAGGGTTAGTCTGGCATTTCTGGGGAGATCTGGGCAGCGGGTATAGGGACTATGCTGGGCCTTCAGTCCCGATTCAGACACCTTTGCTGCATCCAGTTTCAGGCTACCATTTACAATTCCCCTACTACCCACCCAAGTTTCTCTACCATAGTACAATAGGGTAATAAAAGGAAGCTGTGGATTGGGAGAGGGGGAAGAGAAGGGGGCACCGAGAGCCCTCACAAAGAACTACGTAGCAGCAGCTCAAAACCCAGAAGTTGTGGGGTGAACTATAAAAAGCCACAGTAGGTGAAATGGGAATCAGTGCATCTTCTGCAGCCAGAGGCATGCATGGTGAAGTTACCTGTGTATGTTCCAGATTTTCTCTTGCACAATACGGTGAGTCCCAGAAGGGATACGGAAATGTTTCAGGCCAATTTCTGTGGCCACAAAGCACTTACGTTTCTCACCTTTATGATCACTAATAATACCAAGCTTTATGTTTCTTCTAGGTTTTTAAAAAAGAACCCAAAAGCTACCATTCCAGACATTCTTTTTAGCCAGTCCATCCTCCCCTTCAGAGGGACACTAGGGGTACAGTGAATGAATGGTACCCGCATTCTCTTCTACTTGCCCAGCCTAAACTGCAGCTCACCCTGACTGGCTAGTTAAACATTTGTCTATCCAGACATACAAGAAAACTATACCTATCAAGCGAGTCAGTCCAGCACACCTCATGTTTTCTCATTACAGGAAAGCCATCCTAATTCTATCATTTCTGCCCAGGACCCTCTCCAGACTTGGAAAAGGCAAAATGACTTTAGATTTCATGCCACAAGAAAAATGGCTGCATGAAACAGGAGTCACCAAGCCACTCTGTTGAAGTGAAAATAAAAGAAAGAGGAAAATGTCTTCTTAATTACACATCTGGAAGACATACATCGCGGAAGGTAGGAGCCAAAAGTATATTTTTAAAATTCTGCAAAAATCGCATAACAAAGAAAATCAGGATATGAGCCTCTTTTTGTTAACCTAGCAAGTACACCTTGGCTGGAAATGATCTGATCTAGAATAGCATGTTCATTTTAATTTACAATTGACACTTTAAATAACTGAATTTTTTTAAACACAGACTTTAATAGCCTACAAAAAAGCAAAATGGGTGGATTTCCATAATCATCCTCACCCTATTAAAAAAAACCCAAAGGGTTGCAAACAGAGCAGACTTTGAATGGCTCTTTAAATACAGAGTATGCATTGGCTGGAAAATATCTTTTCTGTGTTGATATTACTACAGCCAGTTTTAAATTCCTTGTGTTACGATAACATTTATTTATTTTCAGAGAGGCTTCTTGGAATTTGTGGAGCATTTTGAGAAAGTGCATCCAGAAATAAATCAATTTCTAACACATGTATCACAGGGGTACCTGGGTCCCTAGGAAATGGCTCCAAGTGTTAATACAATAACTGATCAAAACATTTAACAGAAAAATATCAGTTTATACTAATGACTGCATTTTAAGGTCAAAATGCTAAGCAAGCCAGCTAAAACACTTGTGGAAAAATCTCCCCTCCCCATTCTGTTGGAAAGTGATAATGGAGCTACACATTTTCAATCCTGTTGAACAGCATATGTTCTGAAGAATATCGCAATCACAATGTTTATGGTAGGCAACCTGTATTTTTTTTCTCCTTTGACAATGACTGTGACAGACATATTGCCATAGGCAGAGCTTGTTAAATAAGGAAAAACCAAGAAGCTATACACAGTACTGTATTTCAATTCATTCTTGGCAGAATTGGCATTTTACACTTGTAATTCTCTTAAAGGCACATTGCATTGTCTGTCCCTCTGGGAGTTAGCATCTCAGTCTATCTTTTTCGGTCTTTGTTGTGGCTAAGACCCTGTAGTGAAAATCATCTGAGGCAAAAGTCAGATTTTTTGTTTCAGCTGCAACATCAATTTGATTTTAATCTCAATCTACTCCCCAGATCAGTCTTTAACCCCCCAATTTTACTCAAGCTGTTTATCAATACTGTAGGTCTTTTCACTTGACTTAACCCACCCAAGTTGCTCTAACAGGGAGCAATTAACTTTAGCAACAGTCTGAATTCAATTGGCTGTTTCATTTTCTAGACATGCCCAGGTAGGAGTTTAATAAATTGAAAAAAAAATACACAAATGAGAAAATGAGAATCCCACACCCTTTTCAAATCCTGAAGGAGGAAAACATGGATTAAATCTTTTCGAATCCCTGAAAGTGTATCAGAGCTTGCCCAGTTCCTAGGATGCAGCACTTAGAATAAGTGACTTGAAAATGGTCCATTTTATCAATTGCTACAAACGTTCTTTGCTTTGTCTATTTAAAAGCAGTAATGAAAATGATTTGTTAATTAGTTTTCCCGGGACAAAAAGATCCCAAGCTTTTAAAGGCCACCATCTGGGAGTTAGGATATTAGGATAATTAGCGAATTCAGAGAACTTGGTTCTAGAGTCTTAACCCTTTAACATTTGGGAAAGTCTGCATACTGAGCCAGAACGGCCAGAGCTCACACAGTTGCTCAAAGATCAGGCCCCTCAGTACGATGGGATTAGAACCGCACAGAAATTATATTCTGTAGAAACGGCATAAATGTGCATGCAGTCACTGGATGAACTGAAGTACTGGTTTGCCAAGAACCTTGCTAGAATCTTAAATTAGAGAAAACTGCTTTAATTATGGGGGTTTTACAATTAAACAATCTACTTAAGATAGGCAAAGAGATAACAGGGGGGTGTACTTACAGGTAGACTTTCCGTGAGTTTTCTCGCAGTTTGGACAATGATAAATGTCAATATCTGGTGCCTCCTCCTCTTCTACACCAACACAGCTGGAATATTGAAAAACAGACACTGGATCACTCTCCCTGCTTTTGTGACTCCTGACTTGAAAGGGGAGAACAGACAGCTGTCTGAGGGCTGAAGGCAGCGACTTTGTTTTCTGCCACATGAGTTTCAGCAGGGTTAATTAGGGAGGGCTCAATTCAAAAGAGAAGCCATCCCTGGCCCAGGACTGAATCTGGATGGGCATCCTGCTTGTCTACTGAGCTGAGAGAGCTGGTCCCCAGAAGCCTGTTGGCCTGTTTTATGCAGGCCGGTCTCTCAGAGGCACAAAGGGGAATGGACGTTTCATTAGAAATTCTCTGCTTCCATGCCACATCCATCACAGTGCCTGATTCAGAGGAGACAAATGCTGCCTCCTGCAGAGCCAGAGAACGCCTCTCCACCACTGAATGCAGCTCCCAGGGAACAGGGCGACCTATTCACCACTGCCTCAGCTGCCCACTGGCATGGGAGCCCCAGTTGCCAAAGAGGTGGGAGGACCAGTGGCACCAAGAGCTTGGCCCAGCCTCGGAGACATGTCAGCTCTCTGCCAGTTTGGCATGCAGGAAGGTAAGGGGACCTAACGGGGAGGACAAAGAGTTCACAGCCCGAGCGGCTGCCAAGACGATGGGTTGCCTTGCGGCAGATGCTCGGAACACCCACTGAGACAAGTGCGTATGTTAAAACATATGCAACAATAGGGCTGCTGCCTGCAAGGCTGTTTTGTGAATGGGATGCAGAGGTAGGATGTGGCGCTGGGGGAACAGCAAAGCTAAATTACCAGAGAATGAGTCCAAGATTAAGCAAAAAACAATGCTGCGCCAAAAATGAGAGGCGCTATTGTCCCTGTCCCAAGTTGAGGCACCATCGCTCTTACTTGGGTGGTGAGGGAGAAGCAGAACCTCAATTCACCTCTTTCTGCCTAAACTCAGCCCAGCAGTCTCGGGAGGCAGAGCAAGACCCTGATGAAACCGGAAAGTTTGGATTTGTGTGGGAACCAGACCTGGTGACTGATAGACTCCTCACCAAGTCACTGCAGTGGGGTTGGGCACTAGCCTGTCTCTCATTGTCTCACCCCTCTCTCAGCAGGTACAGCTGATTTCCAATCTGTGGTAGCCATCCCCCATTTCAGGCAGTCTACACATGTTTCTCAATTCTGAGGGATAGGGCTGAACTCCAGAGTGCAACCAAAAGCAGTAGAGACTGACCCCCATTTTGGCCCTCTGAGTTCAGGAATCCCTAAGTATTCATTTAGCTTCTCCTCCAAGTAGAAAGGAGGGGGATATCAATGCTAGTGCTGTGCTTTCAACCGGTGATACTTGGGGTACTTCACAGTACCCCAGGTAATACTTCCTGAAAGCCCTTTAAATAAAATACTATGGTGTTCGCTTTATTAAGGGAGGATGTGGCCGGGCTGATGGCCTTGCTTGCTTTACATAACTGCTGGCTCTCTTCAAATATAAAGAAGCATTTATTTTGAAAGTTTGCTATCTGCCTTGTTTCCTTCCCTCACTCTCACTGGAGGGCTTCCAAGGGCATAGGGCAAGTCCTAATGCAATCTGCAGGCTACTCTCAAAAAATAAAGAAAGGGTTGAAAAGCATTAGAGTAGTGACCAAATGAAGCAGCATTAACAGAGAGAACTTCTGGTGCCCCTGAAATACTCCATCTCCTGACCAAAAACCCTCCAAAGCTCCCTGGGTTAGCAAGTTGGTGATTTAAAAACCCAAGACTGAACCTAAAGACAAAAACACAATCACTACCAGTCTGGTCTTTCTGTTAAGCAATTTCTAAGCAATAAGGAAACATATTGGCTGAGTTTGCATGAAGCATGAATAGTTTTTGAAAGAATCTTTCCAGTGGAAAAATTAGACTTTGTCCCAAATCTGCCAAAGACGAGCCTACCCATCAACACCAAGCTAACATTAGCAAGGGTTGCTCCATGCAGACAAAAGTATTGTGTTTGGCAGCCGTCACTACTAACTCCACCTCAGTCTGCTTCAGGAACCTTGGTGTAAGCATGGTCTGCCAGGGTGGCAAGCTGAATTTCAGGCTTCTTGATCCCACTGAGCCTTTTCCATCCCTGTCCACTTACCCCACTGCCACGCTGGGTACCTGGAGCCCAAGAAAGGCTGGGTGGGGTAGGAATGGGAGCGGCTTTGCTCCCACCTCCTCCAACTGGGAGAGAATAGGCAACACAGGAGGCTGAAGCAGGTTACTAAAGCTGCTGCTGTGGCTTCTGCTCTTTCCTCTGGTCTCAAACAATGGGGCTATGTCCAGAGATGTTTTCTGTTTAACAACACAATGCTTCCCCAAGGGTTTCTCTTGTTCCCATATGGTACTGCTGCACAAATCAAACATAGAAACTGCAAAACCTTACATATCCTTAGCAGAAAAGAGCAAGAAATCAGCTCCCCTAGGCAGCAGCTGTCAATCAGGTATGGTCCTAGGACAATTAGAAGTCCTGTTTGAGGACACAATCTCACAGGGAAAAAAAAATAGCCTCAGAGTCTCATCTGAATTAGCTTCTGACATTCCTTGCTAACCTGCAACAAAAAGCACTAGCTGCAAACTTCCCTCTTGTTTAGTTGAAGACAAGGCTGAAAATGTTTGTGCCACTGAGAAATGTGGATTTTTCTAATTTAAAAAAAAACATTTATTTTGCCTATACAAGCCTCAGCCATTAAGTGGCCCAGACTAATTTAAAAAAAGGAAAATGAGAAACAATGGCCCACAAAGCATCATGGATCCCAGATTCTATAAAAACAAAAAACAAAAACACAACAAAAAAAGGCCAGAAAAAATTCCTTATGCTGCTGGATTAAATTTGACAAATTTACTACAGGAGGGGATTAGGTTCCATATGAGTGTGCCTAAGTCTCTACATTCACCCCAACTAAACAGCTGAAAACTGTGGGCATCCAGCACCCCCTTATCTCTGATAAGGATGGAGAGTGAGATAGTACCTAGGGACGGCAGAAGTAGGTTAACTACTACAGCTTCGACTTGGTGTGAGAATCAATCCCTTAAGCCTATGGGACTTGGAAGCTGGGTAAATGCTTTGAGAGGGAGGGGTGGGGGGGGCTGCTTCCATCTGGTTTATTTCCTGTTACAGTGCCTTGCACCCCGCCATGAACTTAAGGGACCTTTTCAAATAGCATTCTGATCTCCAGTGATCTGCAGAAGGAAAATAATGACAGCAGTGACTGATGGGTAGTACTACTCCTTCAGCTATGCATGACTTGGGGAGGGTCTAGTGGTTTGGGTGAAAGTAGTGCTCTGGAGTCCAACTTCCCTCTTCTCTACCCTGCCAACCACTATCAACAACACTTTTAAAACCACATTCCCTTGAATCCCAGGCTTAGGGCTTCTAGTGAGACCATCTGGCATTGGCAGTGACAACTACAATGGGATTTCAATCCTCTGGAAAACTAGGAACTGTGCCCAACCTGGAAAAACAGAAAACTGGACCTTCTGGATCCTTAGTTTTTATGGAAGTTCTCGGGAGCAAGGAATCTACACTGGCAATCCAGGCACTTCCCGCATAACCCGCCTCTCCCTCCACAAGCCTTTTCTCCTGCCCCTGCTACCTCCACGAACAGCAGGCGACCTTGGAGTAGGAGCAGGCTTAGCGCTGGCCCCCTGAGATGTCACTGCTTCCTGTGAGGGAGAAAGCTGGAGGTTACCCGAGTTCCTGGTGCAGCTCCCTAAGTCCCAAGAGCTCTCCTGTGGTTGCAGGCAGGGAACAGTGATGGAGGAATACAGGTCAAGGCTGGGCACTCCAGAATTCCTGATGCATCAATTCCGGGTAACTTAAGGACAAATGACCATATGGGATTTTCAAGCATCTGAAAACCTGTGCTGCCTATCTTGGCACCTGGCAGCACTCTACCATGCCCATGCCACCTCCAAGGTGGCAAGGACACTTTCAGAAGAGGTGCAGGTCCCAGAAGCCCCTGTGGCTCCAATTCCAGTCCCTACCAGGATGGGATCTGGAGTTTCAGGAGCCATAGAAAGCAAGGTCCTGCTGTACTTTTATGATTTTATTATTTTTCACTTCCTCTGAGAATCCTGAATGTGTGCTTTCTTCCAGTATGGAGGAATTGTTTTTCTTTGGCTTTGTTATGAGGCAAGAGAGCAAAGATGTGCTGCCACCAAGTTTTTAGTTCTCAGGGAAGCTGGGAACATCTGGAATAGCTTGTGTGCCTTGTGACCAAGGAGGGTGGATCTGTTCTTCCTCCAAGTTTCTCACTGTCCTGCTTGTTGCCTCTGCAGTTGACAAATTGTACTTGGCTCAGGTTTCTTTGAGCCTCTTGCAGGGAAGGTGGCTACATAAGCTACCAACACAGGACAAGAGCTCTCAGAACATGGACATTTAGGTCACATCTCATTTGCCACCCACAGCTAAACAGAATCCTGCTGCCCAACTTCATTTTGTGTACTCATGCTACAATTGAGTCTTGTTGTCCCCCTTGCTGGTGAGCACGGTACACAGGTGATGCTGAGGGAACTACTCAAGAAGCCAGATCTGGCATGTGATGGGTCCAGGTCTCACAACCAAACAGAAGGTTGGATGACACTAGAGCTGGAACACAGTCAGACTAATGTCCACTTCAACAGAGGACACATTTGAAGAATCGACGACAATACGAGATCCAAACAAACTGCACGAAGGGAGCTGAGATGGGGCAATAGAAAATAAGGAGACAGAGGAAATGGTTTAAGGCTGTCAAGAAGAGCTGTACAGATTCAGACAACACAGCGTAACATCTGAATGTTGGGCGAGGCAGACAGATCAGCTTAACTTGCCGCAATCAAAGAAGATGGGGCTCTTTGCGAGCAGAAGCTTCAAGAGGATCATTCAACCAAGAGGCAACTATGAAAACATGCACTAGAAGCTGCAAACAGCAAATTCATCAGCACAACACAGGGTTGTCTTTGGCTGTGCACGGTGTGGATGGGACTGTTGGTCCTGGGTTGGCCTTTATGGCTAATCCCACACCCGTGGATAAATTGCACTTAGAATAAAAATGTTATGTGTACAAATGTACGCCCATACATACGCGCGTGCGCGCACACACACACACACACACACACACACCCCTAAATAATATTAGCAATCAAGGAAGACAATAGAAAGGCACAGCTGTATTTTAAAATTTACAATGAGGATGAGGGTTTTTACAGCCCCAGTCTTCAAGGAACAGTACCTTCTCAAACACATGAACAGTGATCTCAGATACACAAACTTCTGTAAAGGCAGTGGGGAGGAATGGCAATAGGAAAAGAGGTAGACTACAAGTACATGTTGCCCAGTGACCAGCAAAATTTCAAACAACTTAAGCTTGTGTCCAACTTTCAGCCAAAACATGACTTAGACTGCAGTACACGGTACTTTATAGTTCTGCTAGAAAATTTACAGTTTTCCTTTATTTTCCAAGGTCACCCCTGAGCATACTCATACTTTAAATATCCCTGGGTTTTTCTAGGTTGAAAATACCTTGAAATGATATTGGTCCCAAGTGGCTGTTTTAGAGGAATTTTGTGATACTATATCTGCATTTTTCTCTACAGGAACTATGTATATTCTATACTGTTAGGCATATCGACAGCCCTTTTTGCCTTGGACTTGCAAAGTGTCTTGCTGATCATAAGCAGGAAATTAGGAAATGGGTATCATGTTTGCAAGTGTTGAGGGAAGCTGAGGCACACAAAGAGCAAACAGCTGTCCAAAGTCACACAGCACATTAATGTAAGCAAATTAAGTCTAGATGTCAGATCTATTATCATTATTATGGTATTTGCTAAGCACTTACTATGTGTCAAGCACAGTTCTAAGCAGGGGGGTAGATACAAGTTCATGTCAAGCATAGTCCCTATCCTTCATGGGGCTCACAGTCCAAGTAGGACAGGTATTGAAACCCCATTTTACAATTAAGGAAACTGAGGTACAGAGAAGTAAAATGACTTGCCTAAGGTCACACAGCATGCTAATGACAGAGCTGGGATTAGAACCCAGGTCCTCTAACACAGGCCAGTGCTCTTTCCATTGGGCCATGCTGCTTCCATAGCTCCGGGATCTATTAACAGGAACCAGAGTCCCAGTCTTTTGCTTTAGTGACAACCACTGCCAGCTTCAGCCTCCTGTTGCTTCTAACTTCATCCTACAATAACAGCAAAAATCAGAAAATAACCAAAATTTCCATTCACTAGGAGGAATGCAAAGCCAAGACACATGCTTCCATGCAGGTCACTCTTGTTTTATACACAGTACAACCTTTTCTCTGAAAAACTACCTTATGTCTTCTCTGCAAAAGAGGGCAACCTAGTCCCTTAGTCTTTTGATGGAACACCACATTTTCAGAATCCTCTCACTATACTGAGAAAGAGCAAGGAAAACAAGAATTTCTCAGCCCCGGAAAGGAAGCCCATTTGCTCTTTCACAGTCTGTTGCTTTTCCCCCCTTTGTTTCAGCCTTGTGATCAAATTGCTTTTTCTCCTTTTCATCCCACCTGACAGGGGAGCAACATTTTCGGCCAAACCCACTCACTTGGTTCTGCAATGCCCCATCAATCTCTACAACACTTGAACCAAACTTAGCTCCCTTCCCAGAATATGATACAGCATTGACCTTATTGAGTAGTTAACCTTCCTGCTGGGTAGCCTGAGAGACAAAGAATTGCCTAACCAGCTCAAAGTCATCCTTGAACTATAGAAAGGTCCACAGGTGCACAAAGCAAACTCCTGGCTCTCTTCTTTGCTCTAGCTTCTATGGGATACATGTAGGTCGAGGGTATTTCCTGGCATGTGTCTATTAGCATGGGCACTCATTAACGTGGAAGTGGCTGCTCAGAAGCATGTCAAGTATAGCACAGCTTGTTTTTTTAAAATGATATTTGTTGAGTGCCTATGATAATAATAATAATAATAATAATAATAATAATGGCATTTATTAAGCACTTACTATGTGCAAAGCACTGGTCTAAGCGCTGATGAGTTTACAAGGTGATGAGGTTGTCCCACGGGGGGCTCACAGTCTTAATCCCCATTTTACAGATGAGGGAACTGAGGCCCAGAGAAGTGAAGTGACTTGCCCAAAGTCACACAGCTGACAAGTGGCGGAGCCGAGATTTGAACCCATGACCTCTGACTCCAAAGCCCGGGCTCTTTCCACTGAGCATGATGTTCCAGCACTGGGGTAGATACAAATTAAGCAGGTTGGACACAGTCCATGCCCCACATAGGGCTCACAGTCTTAATCCCCATTTTACAAATGAGGAAACTGAGGCCCAGAGAAGCTAAGTGACTTACCCAAGGTCACTCAGCAGCTAAGTGGTGGAGCCAGGATTAGAACCCAGGTCTTCTGACTCGCAGGCCCCTGTTCTATCCACTGGCCTATGCTGCTTGTCTGAGAAGTACATGGGTCCAATGATATTTCATCAGCTGACCAGCAGGGGGCAAAGAGTGTAATGTAACACTGAAAAGGTCAAAGGGAGGCTTGGGTGGAGAAGGAGAAGGGAGCGAAGCTGGACAGTTAGCCGAGAGAGAGGCCTGCTGAAAATGTTTTTGGGACTTCTTTTGCTCTAAATCGCATCCAGACAACAGTAAGTCAATCTCTATGTAGGTGTGACTTTCTACATTGCTATGTTCCAACAGACCAATGTCCAATCCGTATTTTGAAAATCCTAATCCTCAGGAACAGTACTTTTACACTTCTACTCTGGTTGCCGGGAATGATGAAAGGCAGCAGAGCCTAGTGGAAAGAGGACAGGATTGGGAGTCAGGACACCTGGTCCCAGCTTCTCCAGTTGCCTGCTAAGTGACCTTGGTAGAGTCACTTCACTTCTCTGTGCCTCAGTTACCTCACCTACAAAATGAGGATTGAGACTGTAAGCCCCATGTGGGAGAGGGACTGCATCCAATGTGATTACCTTGTATCTACCCAGCACTTAGAACAGCACCTACCACATAAACACTTAAGAGAAGCAGCGTGGCTAGAGAAGCAGCGTGGCTCAGTGGAAAGAACAGGGGCTTTGGAGTCAGAGGTCACGGGTTCAAATCCCAGCTCTGCCAATTGTCAGCTATGTGACTTTGGGCAAGTCACTTCACTTCTCTCGGCCTCAGTTACCTCATCTGTAAAATGGGGATTAAGACTGTGAGCCCCCCGTGGGACAACCTAATCACCTTGTAATCTTCCCAGCACTTAGAACAGTGCTTTGCACATAGTAAGCGCTTAATAAATGCCATCATTTTTTTCAACAAATACCAAAAAAAGGTCAGTTAACTTTTCTGAGCCTCAGTTTCCTCATCGGTAAGAAGTGGGGATAAAATACTTGCTCACTTTCTCCATTTCTTAGACTATAAGCCCAGCGTGGAACAGGGACTGGGTCCAATCTGATCAATCAATCACTTATAAGTGCTCAATACATATGATTGATTGACTGTACAGAGCACTGTTCTAAGCACTCCCTGCCCAAAATACTCTGTTGTCTACCCCAGAGTTTAGGACAGTCCTTTGGCACATATAAAGTGCTTAATAAATGTCATTAGTAGTAGCACTATGGTAAACCTCATTGTAATAAATGCCTCACTAATAAAAATCAACTTGGAATGAGCATTTTCCACTGTTCTTGGCAAGTGACTGTGCCATTTAATATTTCTCAAAGGCCTCTGAACAAAGAATGTCCATATCAGAGGCCCTCCAAAATTCAAGTTCATTATAATGAGGTCATACTGTATTTGGAGGTAGCTTTTCAGAGGAGAGAATGAGGTTTAGAACTTCAGTGGGGGTCACAGCAGCATGTAGGTATTTCCTACAGTATGACCTGGGCACTGTAAATGGCAGCTTACCATAGCAGCTGGATAATCAAACAGGTCTCAGCCACTCCGCCTATCTCAACTGCTCCAAAGGAAGCCTGCCTGACCTCAGCTCAGTTTCTTCTTAACGCAACACCACGGTTATTTTTGACTAGTGGAGACACATTTCCGCTTTTGAAAATGCAAAAAAATAAAACACGAATTCAGAAATTCTGCCGAAGTCAAGACTCCTGTAGTTCCTGCTGCAAAGCTGAACAAGAAATTTGGCTTCTCGGTTCACCCCTCACCCTGCAGTGCTGCTCTGTAACTGCATCCATTCAGCACAGAGGAAAACACCAATAACCCAGCCCATAGCAGCAGAAGTGATTTGATTCTTTGGGTGAGATCTCAGATTCCAAGACCTTCTTTGTAGCCCAGCATTTCAGTTTTCCCGTTTGTGGAAGTAACCGATGATTGAGAAATCACTTACTACAGAACTGGCTGAAGAACTTCAGGTTTTAGAATAGCTCCTTGAGGGACTCTGCAGCCTCTTCTGCCAGTCTGCTGCTGATATTTTTTCCATCCTCCAGGAAGGAGATAAAATCTTCTGTCCTTTGTGGTCCAATTATAAGAAGCTGATCTATACACAATGGTTCTAGCCTCTGACTTGAATACATTGCCTGAAAGCATTTCTCTGACTGTCCTCCCTCCATGCCTAGCCCCTAGTGTCTTAAGCAATCTCACCCCCGACCCCTTACTCGCTCACTACACTCTGTGCCCCAGCGAGAACATGACCGGCAGAGATGAGAGAGTGCATGTGACACTGCACAAACCTCTATCACTTTCATCAATTGCTTTGCACTAGGTCTCAGTCCTGAATTCTCCATGATGGGACTGAGGCTCAGGGTCATCATTTTGACAGGAGACTTCATCACCTCAGTTACCAATAGAGCTTTCTTCCGGGATGGGAAAGTCTGTAAGAGTCACCATGTGGCTGACCGGACATGTTTCCATCAGAAGAGTGAGTTCCAGCAATATACACCATGCAATGTGATTAGCACTGTCATTGGAAATGACTGACCTGAATGGTGACATAGTCACCCATGCCAGCACACCCCCATGAAGAGAAAGCTGTAAATGCTAAAGAGCATCCCCTTGGCCCATCACCATCACTGCCCCCACCCCCACCCCCCAGCCCCCTATCCACTGGTTGATTGACAGAAACAGAGGAAGATCCCCGAGAAATCTGCCTTTGTAACCAAAGAAGGCCAAGGATAGAACTGTGCTTAAGAGGAACAGACCAGGAAATGAAAGCCTAATTAGTGGATCTTTCAACTACTGGATTTCACACCAAGGTCACACTTTGGCTACTTCCTTGCTTAGTAGTCCTTCCCTTAGAAGGTGGGACAGAAGAGAAAGGAGGGAAATTTCAAATTACTCCATTTTCCTTTAGTAAAATATTGGGGATGGAGAAGAAGGGTGAAGTTATTATCTAAAATAAGATATCTGGATTCTATTTAGTTTTCAGTCACCCAGGCTATCCCTGTTTATCATTATCATGGATAACACTCCCCATCAGTTCTGATGAGAAAACTGAAGGAAAGAAAGGTTAAAATGATTTGTCTTCAATTAATCTTCAATCAGTGGTATTTGTTGAGAATTTACTGTATGCAGAGCACTGTACTAAGCACTTGGGAAAGTACAACAACAGAGATGGTAGACACATTCCTTGCCCATAAGGAGCTTACAGTCTAAAAGAGCAGAAAGACATTAAAATAAATTAGAGCTTTGTACACAAGTGCTGTGGGGCTGAGGGTGGGGTGAATATACAGTGCTTAGAGGGTACAAATCCAAGTGCAATGGAAGGGAGAGGGAGTAGGGGAAATGAGAGATTAGTCAGGGAATGTGATTTTAATAAGGCTTTGAAGGTGGGGAGAGTGATGACCTTTTGAATATGAAAAGGGAGGGAGTTCCAGGCCAGAGGGAGAATTAGGGCAAGGGCATTTGTCTCCATTAACAGCAACTCAACAGTGAAACCAGGAAGAGATCCCATACATCCCAGTCCTTGTAGCCTACACCCTTTCAATCCTTTTTCTCTAGAAAACCAGAAAAATATTAAATTGCATACTGCGCCCACAGTCATTTCCTCCCCACATGGTTCACCCTGCGTTCTGGCAGAATGGGGGAAGCTGTAGAAGTTTTTAAATGAGGAGAGACGGAAAGCAATATGTCTTTTCAATCTGGAAAGACAAAGGCTGAGAGGGGAAATGATTGGAAGTCTACAACATCAAGACTGGTGAGGACACCAGATCCCACACCAGGAGAAGGGGACACCTGCTGGGGTTGAGGGCAACAGGTTCAAAACAAACAGGAGGAAGAACCTCTTCAGGCATTAGGTCATGAGCAGCGTGGCTCAGTGGAAAGAGCATGGGCTTTGGAGTCAGAGGTCATGGGTGCAAATCCCGGCTCTGCCAACTGTCAGCTGTGTGACTTTGGGCAAGTCACTTAACTTCTCTGTGCCTCAGTTATCTAATCTGTAAAATGGGGATTAAAACTGTGAGCCCCCTGTGGGACAACCTGATCACCTTGTAACCTCCCCAGTGCTTAGAACAGTGCTTTGCACATAGTAAGCGCTTAACAAATACCATCATCATTATTATTATTATAAGCACATGGAATCCAGGAGTTCTGAGAGGCTTGGATAAACTCAAGAATTGGTGGCCCAAAATGGGTTACTAGAGGGAACATTAGAGATCAGAGTGAAAAGGTGGGAACATTAAATGTGCATCCTAAAACATTAGGATGGATGTCAAAGAGGGCAACCATCACATGGTTCCTCCAAATATCCTGTTGCCAGGGTTGTGAAGACAGAATAGTGGGCTGGATGAATCATCTGTATAACCCATTAAGGTATTGCTGCATTCTTCTGTTCGAATGACTGTCCTGACTTCTCTGGGCCTTGCCAGTCTTGAAAAAAAAAATGTAATCTAAATACTAGGTCCAGCAGTCACCACACCAAAGCAACAGTGACAGAAGGGAAAGGGAGCGACTGAGAGATGACCAAAGCATGATTCATTGACTCCAGTAGCTCTGTTTTCAAAAGCAGAAGTGGGGGCCCAGCAAAGAGGAAGGAAGCCAGTAGCCGTTAGATCTTGAGGAAACACTGCCTCCCTAAAGATTCAAGGACACACTTCACTAAAACTACAGGTGTCCCCCAATATCTCTAGCATGCTGGCTTGCCACTTTTTAGCTGTTGTTCCCAAATCCTGTCCAAGAGGCTGCTCTCTACCTGCCCTGTTTGTACGTGATCAGGCTTTACCTCCTTTCTGACCTCCCAACCTCCTGTCTCTCCCCACTTCAGTCTATACTTCACTCTGCTGCCCAGATTACCTGTTTACAGAAACGTTCTGGGCATGTCAGCACCCCCTCCTCAAAAATCTCCAGTGGTTGAGAAGCAGCATGGCTCACTTAAAAGAGCACGGGCTTGGGAGTCGGAGGTCATGTGTTCTACCCGGCTCCACCACTTGTCATCTTTGTACATAAAACCATCGTTATGGTATAATGGTATTTGTTAAGTGCTCACTAGGTGCCAAGCACTGTTCTGTGCACTGGGGTAGATACAAGGTAATCAGGTTGTCCCACCTGGGGCTCACAGTCTTAATCCCCATTTTGCAGATGAGGTAAATGAGGCACAGAGAAGTTAAGTGACTTGCCCAAAGCCAAACAGCTGATAAGTGGCGGAGCCAGGATTAGAACTCACGACCTCTTGCTCCCAAGCCCATGCTCGTTCCACTAAGCCACGCTGCTACTACATTTCACACCCCTCAAAACTAGCTCATAATATTCAACTGTTTCCATTTTAATAATAATAATGGTATTTGTTAAGCACTCACTATGTGCCAAGCAAATTTTACCAACCCCAGATATCTAACTATGGCTCTGGGCAGTCTATTGTATTTGGGGCATTGCGGGGGGGTCAGGGGCGGGGAGGATTCTATCCTAAATGGTCATGAAACTTGGTATTATATTACAAGGAAGGAAAAGGACTGTAGAGACTCAATATCCCCCCATTTCACCAATTAGTGGCAATGGATGCAAAAATGGATGGTAACTATCTCTACACTAGAGAAAAAGGACCAGGTCTACATTTGCTTTTTTCAAATAAATGTACAGTCCCAGATCAGGTCTAATAATGAGACTGCTAATGGATGGTGATAAGACATCAAAGGGAGAATGGATTCTTGACTACCATACAAGGTCACTTAACTCAATTGTAAATTATTAGTTGTACATAACGTGCACTGCAAGAAACTGCAGGTGCAGCTTATAAACAGGAACTCCATTCGTGCTACTATAGTGCCTTTCTGGTGGGTTACAAAATTTAGGTCACAATTATGAACAACAACATAGGACAGAATGAATCCGGCAGCAGCTCCTTTCTTACTACAACTTACACTATCATTAGATATAATAAACTCTTTGGGGTAAAGAAGAGAAGACATTATCACATGCTTGCAATTCTCCCTAAATAGATGTTCTTCAGCTAAAAAGATTACATTGTGTTTGTTTATATAGCACCTTAAATATCAGAGCACATGTACCGAACACAGCTGTTGCTTTTCAGACATCATTTTATTAGAACAAGCTGTCTAATTACAAAGAGCAATGAAATGAAAAGTAGAAATAAGTCAAATAGGTTTCACACCAACAGTCATTGCATAGTTAGCTGGATAAAGCAAGACCTGGAAGAAAGGCACACTGGATATGGTTTTTAAACAATTGCTCATTTGACCCATCATCCCACCCAACACATGAGAAGAGGGACTTGGATTCCCAGCATCCTGATTTCAAATGGACAGTAAAGACATCTGGGGAAAATGACTATTAGCCATGGCCTCTTCAATGAGGTGGCCACCGACCAACTGCAAAAGGCAGAGAAACTTGAAGGGATTGAGAGTTTGGAGAGGCAGCAAAGGCCAGGAGGTTCTATTCCAACACTGCTAGTGACTTGGAGTATGACTTCACCAATGCAACTGATTATCTCGTAGCCTCGATTCCTCCTCTAGACAAATAAGATGATGGTTGCTTATGAGGGCAAGGTAGAGCAAAATACTTGGAGGAAAAGTATATCTATCTAACTCCAAAATTGACCCAACATTCTCATTCCCTTATGGAAATCCAGGGTCCCTTTCGGAAAGGAACTGGGTGTCCTAAATCCCGTCCCAGGTGACTAGCTACCACATCAATGCTCCCCTCCTCTAAACCCCAACCCAACTGCGGGTAGCTCTTGCAGAAAGGGGGCGAATACGAAGGTCAAACCACCTTGAAAATAGGGGCCAACAGATGCTACTTCAAACGCTTTTGAAACAAAAACAGAAGCTGGTTAAGACTGGGTAGAGACCACAGGCCATTTTGTATGACTCTTTGTGTCACGGTGTTCCTAACGTTCACCCTTGCTTCAACTGTACATTTCATTTTCTTAGAGGTATAAGACCCTGTGGTTAGCTGTCTCCCCTCCAAATGGTTCAGAGTTGTTCCACTGTGGTATTTTGCTTGCAGATATGTAGCTCATCTCCCTAGGGAGGAAACATGAACCACAAAGCCCAGTCGAACTTACCAGAGCAACTGATTTGGTGCAAGCTGAGTGCTCTATGGGAAACACCCCTGCTGGTACAGGCAGACTGCCCTTAGAAATCCTCTGCAAGTTGATGGGTCAAACTTGGAAAGGCAAATGACTTCTCTTCCCCAGGCCCAACAAGCTGAGGTTCAATCAGACTCAAAGGGAAATGGGGCTGAAATGGGATTTCCTGAAAATACGAACCCACAGGAAACCGCCCTAAGAGTCCTGATTCTCTGTGCGGCGCCTCGCCTTGAAATACCCAGATATGCAGAACCCAACATACACACTGGAACCTGCAAGGGGAAAACACAGACAATAGGATTTGAAAAAGCAAAGTTGACGAGGGCTTGAATTATCTATAGGGGATGTCCTGGTGAATATGTCCAGCATCATTTATATTATTCAAACCTGAGTCATCTCAAGGGAAACAGAACTACAGTACTAATAATAAATAACTGTCGTATTTTTAGTGCTTACTATGTGCCAATAACTCTGCTAAGAAGATACAAGTGAATCAGGTCACATACAGGCCCTATCCCACGTGGGACTCACAGTCTTAGTAGGAAAGAGAACAGGCATTGAATTATCATTTTATAGATGAAGAAACCGAGGCACAGAGAAGTAAAGTGACTTACCCAAGGTCACCCAGCAGGCAAGTGGCAGTGCCGGGAATAGAACATAGCTCCTGACTCCCAGGCCCATGCTCTTTTCACTGGACCACACTATTAAAACAGACAATCTTCCAATCAATCAATAGCATTTATTGGGCACCTACTGCAGAACACTGTACTAACCTCTTTGGAGAGTACAACAGAATTAGTACACATGATCCTTGCCCTCCTTTTCATTAGTAAATCAGTTTTCACCTGATGACCTATATGTAGAGTGCTAAAAGGAGGACTAACATCAATTTCAAGGTGAAACTACAACCACACACCTTGGGCTACAGACTTGAGCATTTATCTAGTCCCTCTTTAACTTGCAAGGTGCTTTATATTCTTATTAGATTTTAACTCAAGAAGAAAATGACAACTTTATAAGTAGGGACAGGGAGGTTCAGAGAAATCAAGGGTCTTGGCCAGTAAGAGGACAACTGGCTTACGTTTCTCCACCCTGTACACTCGAATCTGTCATAATGCATGTTTTCGATGTGGGTTTTGGATAAATTGCATTTAGGGAATTAAGGAACGATCTTCCGACACTGTGAACCTATTTGGGCTCCGCGTTCCATCTAGTAAAAAAAAACTGCTTCTGCATGTGGTCGGAACGGGTGAATACTAAGGTGAGTTTTCCTTAACGTGTTATAGGAGAACTGGGTGTATCTCCAGTCCCCTCTGAGATTTTGCTGCCATCTAGGCATATATACATCCCTATATTCCACTTCTGGATCCCTCCACACAGGCTCATTCTTCCCAACAACCTTCCACTTTCTCTTGAACAAGATCCCAAATCTCTCCTTTATCAATCAATATCATAAAATGTATCGAGTATCAATTAATATGTACCAAGCACCCCAAGAGCACCTGGAGCCATACTAACTAATAAGACTGTAATACAGCTCCTCCTCTACACTGTGAGCTCCTTGGGGACAGGGATCGTGTCCACCAACTCTATTGAACTCTCCCAAGCACACTCGGTATAGTTCTCTGCACACAGTAAGTGCTTAATAAATGATAAATGTACTTGTTCAGCACTTACTGTGTGGCAAGATAATCAGGCTGGACAGAGTCCCTGTCCCACATGAGGCTCACAGTCTAAGTAAGAGGGAGAACAGGTACTGAACTCCCAGGTTTTTTTTTTTACAGATGAGGAAACTGAGGCACAGAGAAGTTAAGTGACTTGCCCAAGGTCACAAGGCAGGCATGTGGCAGGACCAGGATTAGAACCCAGGTTCTCTGACTCCCAGGTCCAGGCTATAACACATAGAGAAGAATGGATCCAGCCCTCAAGGAGTTTACCACGGACAGTGACTTTTTCCAACAGGTCTGTCTCAAGTCGTCATAAATTTAATGGTAGGTGGATGTGAATGAATCCATTTTCCCCAGACTGAGTACAGATGTGCCTCACGATAGTTGCTGTGGGTTTCTCAAAAACATGGGTGTATCGTGGGGTGTGTGTTTTCCCATAAACTTACATATAATTTGTTAGGTCCCAATTCAGAGCCAATATCGATATGATGACCGAGACCTGGATGCAATTCCCTCCCCATGGCTCCCCTCCCCTTGTTTATTCTCGTTCCCGTTTTCTGCTCCCTGTTTCCCCTGTCTCCTCACCTCCAAGCTCTAGTTTTTTGGATTGTTTATGCTGCTCCAATCCTGCCCACTGCCCAGTCACAGCCCCATCCTCAGCCAGAAAGGGGAAGGGAAAGGGCTTCCCTTCAAAGCCTTACTGAGAGGTCACCTCCTCCAGGAGGCCTTCCCAGACTGAGCCCTCTCCTTCCTCTCCCCCTCCTCCTCCTCCCCATCCCCCCCGCCTTACCTCCTTCCCCTCCCCATAGCACCCGTATATATGTTTGTACATATTTACTACTCTATTTTACTTGTACATATTTACTATTCTATTTATTTTAGTTTGTTAATATGTTTTGTTCTGTTGTCTGTCTCCTCCTTCTAGACTGTGAGACCAGAGCTGGGAACTATGTGGGTGGGGGCTGAGGGTGGAGACACTGGAGCAGTTGGATTGGAAAGTGGTGGGGAAGGGAAGGGGCAGGTGGGAGAGGGGAGTGGCTGAGTGGGGGTTTCTTCACTTCAGCCAAGGCTACAACAGAATCAGAACAGGATAGAAATGGCAGGGGATCTCTGCCAGCTCTGACTGACCCAGCTCCCTAGTTGTCCACACACTCCCTCCCCACTTCCCTCCTTTGTTTTCCAACAAAGGGAAACCAGCTGCTACTGGTCTGCTTGGGCACCCACAGTAAGAGTAGAAGTTCAGAGTATCAAATTGGGGTGACAAAGCAGGGCGAGAGGAGAAATGGATGGGGTGGGAATTGTCTCCTCTGCAGAAATTGGACATAACACTGGGTGACACTTGGAGGAAGCAGCATGGTGCAGTGGATAGAGCATGGGCCTGGGACTCAGAAGGTCATGGGTTCTAATCCCGGATCTGCCACTTGTCCGCTGCGTGACCTTGGGCAAGTCACTTCACTTCTCTGTGCCTCAGTTCGATGGAGATGAATGGAGATGAAGATGGAGATGAAGACTATGAGCCCCATGTGGAACAGGGACTGTTTCCAACCCAATTTGCTTGTATCCACCCCAGCGCTTAGTACAGTGCCTGGCACATAGTAAGTGCTTAACAAATACCACAATTATTATTATTCCTATTAGTACTTACGAATCCTCGGCTACATCATAAATTAGCATATGACATATCTCCAGATTTTACTTATTGAGGTCGTTCGGAATTAATGGCATGCCTGTACTACTTTCTTAGCATGTTTGCATCATGACATAGAAACCATGCCCTTATTATATACTCAGTACTTTGTGGACATTAATGAATGTTAACTGAGAAGCAGCGTGGCCTAATGGATAGAGCACGGGCCTGGAAGTCAGGACCTGGGTTCCAATCCCAGCTCCACCAGTTGTCTGTTGAGTGACCTTGGGCAAATCACTTCACTTCTCTGGGTCTCAGTTACCTCATCTGTAAAATGGGGATCAAGACTGTGAGCCCTATGAGGGACAGGGATTGCGTCCAACCAAATTAGCTTGCATCTACTCCAGCGCTTATCATAGTGCCTAGCACATAGTAAGCATTCAAAAAATGCCATTAAAAATAAACTATTCCAATTACAAATTACTTTTTTTGTAGAACTTTTCTATAACAGGCAGGGGTGGAGCACATTATGAAGTGCACAAGCAATCTTTGCCCACATTTAGTTAATAATAATAATAATTATTATTATTATTATTATGGTATTTGTTAAGTGCTTACTATGTGCCAGGCACCGTACTAAGTGCTGGGATGGATGCAAATCGAGTTGGACACAGCCCTGTCCCATGTGGGGCTCACAGTCTCAATCCCCATTTTACAAATGAGGTAACTGAGACCCAGAGAAGTGAAGTGACTTGCCCAAGGTCCCACAGCAGACAAGTGGCAGAGTCAGGATTAAAACCCATGACCTTCTGACTCCCAGGCCCGTGCTCTATGCACTATGCCATGCTGCCTCTCATGCTGCTTAGTTCCATCTGTAGCTGGCCAGACTAGAAACTAGGTCTCCTGATTCACAGAGCTGTGCTCTTTCGAATCAAACAATCAATCAATCAGTAGTATTTATTGAGCACCTACTGGGTGCAGAACAATGAAATGAGCATTTGGGAGAGTACATGACCTCTGGACTCAAGGACCTTACAATCTAGTGAGAGAGACTGACGCTAAAATATGTGGAAAGAAGCAAGAGAGTCAAAATAGGTATATAGAAAAGATTTTGGTGGGTACTGTTGGTAACAGCCATGATAAATTACAGATACCTTCAAAGCCTTATTAAAATCACATCTCTTCCAAGAGGCCTTGCCTGACTAAGCCCTCATTTCCTCTTCTGCATCACCCTTGCATTTGGATTTGCGTCCTTTATTCACCCCACCCTCAGTCCCAGAGCACTTATGAACATATCCACAATTTATGTATTTACATGAATTCATTCAATTCACACAATAGTATTTATTCAACGCTTACTGTGTGCAGAGTCTGCCTCCCCCTCTAGATATCAGCTCAGCTCCTTGTGGCAGGGAACATGTCTACTAAATCTGTTGTACTGTACTCTTCCAAGTGCTTAGTACAGTTCTGTGCACATAGTAAGCACTCAAAAATTACTATCTTACATTCCTTTATTACTTAATTACTAACTCATTTGATAGTTCCTATCCCCTTCTTCCTTCTCCTTATCTGTAAATTCAGTGACGATCTTCCCAATTAGATTGTAAATTTATTGAGGGCAGTGATAATGTTTAGTAATTCTACTACAGTCTCTCAGGTGCTTAGTACAATGATCTGTACAGAGTAAGCTTTCAATAAACACCACTGATTGATTAATGGCTTTTTCCATCCCCTCTGACCTGCCTAGGAAACGAGAGTTGGATTGAGGATAAACTGGAGCTGGAGAATGGACCCAGGCTTTTCATTTTTCATTCATGGTAACCATAGTACAGCGTGAGCCCCCTTGACCGCTATGGAAAAGCCTCCCCAAGAGAAGTATTTCTGTCTGCAAAACTAGTTCAAAGAAAGGTATGTATTGTACATCTGTCCTCCCCAGGATAGGTCTGGGTTTGGAAAACATTTCCTTCTGAGACAGCAGTTGGGAGAGATGCTCTGGCCCAGGAGTTGGAGGAGACAGAAATCAGCCCCTTCCCCTAGTGCTGATGGAGACAGGATAACTATCTACAGTCCAAAACCTGATGGTGCATGGATGGCAGCAACCCTCAGTCTCGGTCAGTCGATCTGTGTGCAGAGCACTGTACTAAGCGCTTGGGAGAGTACAATATTGCAATAACAGACTCATTTCCTTCACTTCTCTGGGCCTCAGTTACCTCATCTGGAAAATGGGGATTAGGACTGGGAGCCCCCCGTGGGGCAACGTGATCACCTTGTGGCCTCCCCAGAGCTTACAGCGGTGTTTTGCACAAGGTAAGCGCTTAATAAATGCCATTATTATTGTTATTATTATTATTACTTGGCAGAATCCGGGGTTATAACCCCGGTCTTCTGAATCCCAGGCCCCTTCTCTTTCCACTGGGCCACACTGCTCCTCAGAGCTTGCCCAGAGCCGTTTTGGAACTAGGGTTAGGCTTAGGGCTAGGAATGGTTGGGCAAGTGACCATCTGCATCCTTCCCTTCCCCACAGCACCTGTATATATGTATATATGTTTGTACAGATTTATTACTCTATTTATTTATTTTACTTGTACATATCTATTCTATTTATTTTATTTTGTTAATATGTTTGGTTTCGTTCTCTGTCTCCCCCTTCTAAACTGTGAGCCCACTGTTGGGTAGGGACCGTCTCTATATGTTGCCAACTTGTACTTCCCAAGCACTTAGTACAGTGCTCTGCACACAGTAAGCGCTCAATAAATATGATTGATTGATTGACTTCCTGCCTTCAGTGAACTTACAGTATACTGGCTCACTGAATAGAAGCTGGATTGAGCCCATTTGTCAATTTCCAGTCAGTGTGGGCTCTAAGGGGCAGTCAAGGTCAATTTAGAAGGGTAAATAAAGGCTTTGACAGAAAGGTCTGGGGTTGGTACAGTCTCAGTGGCTAATCCTACTTCACTCCTTTTTGGCGATTTCTCCTTTTGGAGATGCTTCAATCTATACTTCACGTTACTGCCCAGATCATCTTTGTGCAGAAACGCTCTGGACATGTTACTCCCCTCCTCAAAAATCTCCAGTGGCTACCAGTCAACCTACGCATCAGACAAAAACTCCACTCTCGGCTTCAAGGCTCTCCATCACCTCGCAACCCTCCTACCTCACCTCCCTTCTTTCCTTCTACAGCCCAGCCCGCACCCTCCACTCCTCTGCCGCTAACCTCCTCACTGTGCCTCGTTCTCGCCTGTCCCGCCGTCGACCTCCGGCCCACGTCCTCCCCATGGCCTGGAATGTCCTCCCTCTGCACATCCACCACGCTAGCTCTCTTCCTCCCTTCAAAGCCCTACTGAGAGCTCACCTCCTCCAGGAGGCATTTCCAGAATTGAGCCCCCTCCTTCCTCTCACCCTCCCCATCCCCCCCGTCCACCCCCTTCCCCTCCCCACAGCACCTGCATATATGTTTGTACAGATTTATTACTCTATTTTACTTGTACATATTTGCTATTCTATTTATTTTATTTTGTTAATATATTTTGTTTTGTTGTCTGTCTCCCCCTTCTAGACTGTGAGCCCTTGTTGGGTAGGGACCGTCTCTATATGTTGCCAACTTGTACTTCCCAAGCACTTAGTACAGTGCTCTGCACACAGTAAGCGCTCAATAAATATGACTGATTGAATGAATGAATGAATGAATGCAATGGGGGTCTAGTGGAAAGAGAACAGGACTGGGAGTTAGGAGACTTGGATTCTTACCTTGGCTCCACCACTTGCCTTCTCTGTGGCTTCAGCAAGCCACTTAAATTCTCTGTGCCTCATTTTTCTCATCTGCAAAACGCAGATTAAATGCCCGTTTTCCTGCACCCTTACCCTGTGAGTCCTGTGTAGGATACAGACTGTGTCTGATCTGATTGTACAGTATCTACCTCAGTTCTTAGCATAGTACTTGGCACACACTAAAGCACTTAAATGCCACAGTTATTATCATCATCATTATTATTATATTAAAGTTCACACTGGTGGCCTTTTTTGTCCCACAGTATCTTCCTCCACTCGAAACAAACCTCTCTCCCCTACCCCAGGACTACCACCTCAATGTCTCACTCAATGTCTCACTCAATGTCCTCAGGCATTGCCTAACATATCATCAAATATTAAGCAACTGAGATCAAAATTTCCAATTGTCCAGTGTCCTGAGACTTTTCTCTTACATAAAAACACTTTCTACCATATCTTCCATGACTTTTCATCCATAGCAGGCTTTGTGATTGGGTTCATTTCACTTTCTGAAGTCTTAAAGGATTTCAAAACTCCAGTTTACTTATTCCATTTATTTAGTTATTTTTTTGTTTACTTTTGTTTTTATCAGCTATATCTCTGCTTTTACTCTTGTCCCAACTGTACATATACATTTTGCATCTCCCTGTATTCCCCATTAGATCCTCAACTTCTAGACATAGGGACCCACTCCTGTAGAGTGCTTTCCTAAGTGCTTAATACTATGCTCTGCACTCACTAAGTGCTCAAGAAATTCTGATGATTATTTTATATTTAGACAATTTAATTTAGATTATCTGTCATCAGCAGCAAACAGTCTCCTGACCCGGTTAAAATGGCAAATGATCACCCCCTTAGATGCCCTCTCTCTTCTCACCCTCAAAACACACACACACACACACACACCCCACACACACAACACACACACACACCCTCCCCAACAAATGGCAAATAGAGCTCAACAGCACCTAAACAGGCAACAAGAGGAAAAAAGAAAGGCACCATCCTTCACCTACAATGGGGGAAAGTTGCAGAGGGGTCAAAAAGCAACCACTGATTCAGGAACACTGATGGGAGAAAATCCTTTTGAATCATCAGCATAAACAAATCGAGGCTGACATGTTTGTTGTACAACACTAATTAGTCTAACAATATAAAAAGCCTTAACACATGGAGGTATGTGTTTTCTTAAAGTGCTGAGGTTCTGACCTCCTTGAGTGCAGCTTGATGCAACTGTTAGTTGACAGAGAACAGGAAATCCAGGGCTTGTTTCACTGTCAGATAAGTAACAGAGAAATTCAACAAAGGGGGAAAAAAGTAGGGTGGGAGGTGTTAACAAGAAAATGAGTCAATTAGGCAAGTTTTTTTTCCGAGCACCAACAGGGGCATTTTGAGTGGGTTAAAAACACCCCTGCCTGGTAAAAAGATAATACCAACAAAATTAATATTAGTAATCTACCGCATCTCAAATTCAGAAACATTACTATGCCCTTTCCATCTGAAAACCCTCTCTCCAGATTTCTTGTAAGCTTTATAATAATAATAATGATAATAATGGTAATTGTGGTATTTGTTAAGCACTTACCATGTGCCAGGCACTTTACTAAGTGCTGGGGTGGATAAAAGCAAATCGGGTTGGACATAGTCCCTGTCCCACATGGGACTCACAGGCTCAATCCTCATTTTACAGATGAGGTAACTGAGGCACAGAGAAATGGAGTGCCTTGCCCAAGGTCACACAGCAGACAAGTGGTGGAAGCGGAATCAGAACCCAGGTCCTTCTGGCTCCCATGCCCATGCTCTATCCACTACGCTATGCTGCTTCATCTCTTCACGCTTTGAAAAAAATGCCCAGTTTAGTGTATTAAGGAACGGGCCCAGTTGGGAGGGGGGAGGATTTGAATCTACAGTATAAGTACAAAGCGCCATAAATACAAGAGAGCATTGCTTAGTGCGATGGTCCACCTTTACACTAACCTTGATGCAAATGAACAAATGATGAACCTCTCTATTTCAGTGCTCAGAAAAATACCCAGAGAGAACATGAGATAAAGACTAGTATGGAGGTCAATTATGCCCACTGCTCTGCTACTGGATTTCAAGCTCCTTGAGGGTAGGGATTATGATTTACTTTTTTTGATATCTTCCCAAGCACCTAGTATGGTGTTCTTCACACACTATGTTCCCAATACATACCATTAATACTGCAACTGTATTTGTAAATTCTGAGCCTTGACTGGCAATATCAGCTTAATGGGGGCCACTTTTCCTTTAAATGAGTTTGTACTTTGCAAAAGATTCCATCACTGCCTATCTCTTCACTATGACTTTAGCATAATAAATAAATCTGCCCATCACTGGTTGATTTTTTGTCATTCCAATTATAAGGAATACTTCATGTCGTATAGATAAGGGTTCTAAATTCAACCTATTAAAAAAATAATTATTCAACATTTGGGCTCATCTCATTTGTGAATTGCCGCTCTTTTAGCATTCCTTAAGTGCCCTCTGAATCGTACACGACAAAAACATTAATGTCAGCTCCAAATTTCCCTCCCTGTGCACTCCTAAGTAATTCATTCTGGAACCCAAGTTGAACTTGGCTAAATGATTCAGTGCCTGGTCTTGATCTTTGGAGGGAAAGGCCAACTCTCCAAACACAGCAAGCTTGGCCATGCCATTTTTGGTACAGCCCAAATAATAGGCTGTCAACCACACTATGATTCACAGGGCAAACCTGGGTCAGAGAGGTGGGGAAGGATTCTAGGTTCTATTTCTGATCTCTCACGAAATTGCTCTCAGACCTCCTAACAGGTCACCTAAATCATGGGGTTTGGATCGTCTTGCCTGTAATGCAAGGGGAGATAGTGCTGCTGCCTACCTCAGAGGATGACAGTGTGGAAAGCCAAACCAACGTGATCCAAGACCACTGTGGAATCACAGAAGTGCTACTACAAGTCTTGCGATGACAGATCATCAAGCCCCAACTTTAGTTTTGCTACCTTTATAAGAAACAATGATAATAATAATAATTGTAGTATTTAATGATAATAATAATAATAATGGCATTTGTTAAGCACTTACTATGTGCAAAGCACTGTTCTAAGCACTGGGGGGGAATACAAGGTGATCAGGTTGTCCCACATAGGGACAAAAATCCCCATTTTAGAGATGAGGTAACTGTGCCTCAGAGAAGTTAAATGACTTGCCCAAGGCCACACAGCAGACATGTGGTGGAGCTGGGATTCGAACCCATGACCTCTGACTCCAAAGCCCGGAGATGCTTTAGAGAAGGAAGCAATGTAAGACTGGGGTGAAAAGTGCTACATCGACAAAGAGCACTTCCCTTAAGGGATTAAGTGATAAGATATCCTATACCCGTCTGCTGTGGAGCATATTCAGCTTCCAATTTCTGTTCCCACTACCTGGGGAAAGAATGAAATGTCTTGGGAAGAAGGATAAAGGCATAGGGAGTATTTAGCCTAGAGAAGGAAAATGAGAGGCCCCTTTCTAGTGCTTCCCAAAAATATGAATGGTCATTATCGGTCTGGTCAGGGGAATCTCTCCACTCCACCCCTGGGTCCCATCCTCCTTCCTCTCCCCCTCCTCCCCGTCTCCATCCCCCCGCCTTACCTCCTTCCCTTCCCCACAGCACCTGTATATATGTTTGTACGTATTTATTACTCTATTTATTTTACTTGTACATATCTATTCTATTTATTTTATTTTGTTAATATGTTTTGTTTTGTTCTCTATCTTCCCCTTCTAGACTGTGAGCCCACTGTTGGGTAGGGACTGTCTCTATATGTTGCCAACTTGTACTTCCCAAGCGCTTAGTACAGTGCTCTGCACACAGTAAGCGCTCAATAAATACGATTGATTGATTGATTGATTTCCACTGAGCCAGGCTGCTTCTTGTAAATTTAAGCATTTACTATGTGCCAGGCACTGTAATAAGCACTGGTGTGGATACAAGCAAATCGGGTCGGATACAGTCCCTGTCCCACATGAGGCTCAGTCTTAATCTCCATTTTACAGATGAAGTAACAGGCACAGAGAAGTGAAATGACTTGTCTAAGGTCACACAGGAGACAAGTGGCAGAGCGGGGATTAGAACCCAGGTCCTTCTGACTCCCAGGCCCATGCTCTATCCACTAGGGTTCTAAACTAATAGAGTGGAAACTCAAACTGGTTCCTAGACTCTTTTTCAATTCAATTCATTAATAACAATAATGGTATTTGTTAAGTGCTTACTATATGTCTAAGCACTGTACCAGGCTCTGGAATAGATATGAGATAATCAGATCCCACATGGAGCTCACAGTCTAAGTAGGAGGGAGAATAAGTACTGAATCCCCATTTTACAGATGAGGGAACTAAAGCACAGAGAAGTTAACTGACTTTCCCAAGGTCAGACAACAGACAAGTGGTGGAACTGGAATTAGAACCCATATCCACTGACTTCCAGGCCCATGCTTTTTCCACTAGCCCATGCTGCTTCTTTAAGAGAGTACTTAATTCTCCTTTAGCAAGTATCTTCATCTTAGGCATGCTAGCCACCAGCTGCCTTAGTCTTTCCTCTCCCTTCTCTTCTCCTGCTCTCCCCCAACTTGCACTCTTTGCTCTTCCCAAGCTAACAATCAATCAAGTCATTTAACTTCTCTGTGCCTCAGTTCCCCCATCTGTAAAATGGGGATTGAGGCTGTGAGCCCCATGTGGGACAGGTACTGTGTCCAACCCAATTTATTTATATCCACTCTAGTGCTTAGTACAGTGCCTGGCACATAGTAAGTGCTTAACAAATACCATTATTATTATTATTATTATTATTATTAATAATAATAATAAGAGTATTTATTGGCTGCCTACTCTACGCAGACCACTGTCCTGAGTGCTTCGTTGTGGGCAGGAAATGTGTCTCTTATACTGTACTCTCCCAAGTGCTTAGTACAGTGCTCTGCACACAGTAATCACTAAATAAATACAATTGATTGATTGCTTGGGAAAGTATAATAGAGCTGGAAGACAGGATCCCTTCCTTCAAGAAACTTACAATCTAGTGGTGGAGGCACACACCAAGATAACTTCCCAGTAATCAATCAAATGCATTTATTAAGCCCTTACTATGTGCAGAACACTGTACTAAGCACTTGGGAGAGTACAATACAACAGAATTAGCAGTCACGTTCCCTGCCCACAACAATCTTACAGTCTAGAGGATGGGTAATGGGAAGCAATAGAGAATAAAGATATGTATGTAAAGGGCAGAGGTAGGAGTGAGTATGCAAGGGTTTAGGGCGTTCCCACCTTCTGACCTCTGACTCTCCCGCCTCCAACCCACTGATTATGCTTTTTGCTCTACCTGGATCTCTCTCTCCCTTCAAATCCACCAAACCACATCCTTCCCATCTTCAAAGCACTCCTATAAAGTCACCTCCTCCAAAAGCCAACCACTGATAAACTTCCACCTTCCTACTCATGTCATCTCAACAGCCACCTTTAATACTCATGTACATATTGATTTGTTTTATTCATTTATAAATCATCTAATTTTGATCTTAACATTGTATCTATGCTTACTCTTATTCCTCTTTGATGTTTGTAATTTGTATCTGCTTATCTCCCCCTTTAATTTGTAAGCTCCATGACAGAAGGGATATTGGAACTATTTAATAATTATAATAAAAATAATAATGGTTTACTACTACTAGTAAGTGTTTACTACGTGCAAAGCACTGTGCTAAGCACTGGGGTGCATATAATATAATCAGATCAGATTCAGTCCCTTTCCCCACATGGGGGCTAACCATCTAAGGAAGCAGCGTGGCTCCGTGGAAAGAGGCCGGGCTTTGGAGTCAGAGGTCATGGGTTCAAATCCCGGCTCCGCCGCTTGTCAGCTGTGTGACTTTGGGTAAGTCACTTCACTTCTCTGTGCCTCAGTTACCTCATCTGCAAAATGAGGATTGATTGTGAGCCCCACATGGGACAATCTGATCACCTTGTATCCTCCCCAGCACTTAGAACAGTGCTTGGCACATAGTAAGCGCTTAACAAATACCAAAATTATTATTATTATTATTATTATTATTATTAAGGAAGAGGGACATAGTGCTCTGCACACAGTGAGCAATTAATACTTACTGATGATGATCTATAAAATGAATGATCTTTCAGGATCTGCCACTTTCTCCCTGAGGCACTGTGAAGATGAATCAGTTCTTGGTTGCTAAATAAGCTCCTTGTGGGCAGGGATTGTGTCTATCTACTCTATAGTACTGCAATCTCCCCAGTGCGGAGTACAGTGCTCTGTACACAGTATTATTATTACTAATATTATTAAGTGTCGTCAAATCCTTTACTATTCATAATGACTCCATGGATATACTTTATCCAGAACGTCCTGTCCTCTGCCATAATCCGCAACCTTTGTAATTGTTCTTCCGTTATCGTCGTGATGGTCTCTATCCATTTAGCTGCTGGTCTGCTTCCTCCATGTTCTCCCTGGACTTTTCCTAGCATTAGTGTCTTCTCCAGAGAATTAGTAGCACTCCATAAATATCATTGATTGATTATCTTCTTTATGGAAGGTGCTAGGTCACATAGCATTAGATTAGGTAATAATGAGTAAAAACTGCCTGGCATACTGCTACATATTTTTTCTTATCTAAGATTAAAGTAACTACTCTCATTGGCAAATAAGACTGAAATGAAAACAACTTAATTGAAGAATCCCATTTTTTTCTCTCTCCAAATAACACAAGCATGGACCTACCAGGACATGCCCTCGTTTCCTGAAAGATTTGACCCAATTCACATATTTGTTATTTAAAAACATGCCTTTTCTTCACCCTCATTCCACAGGGATTATATAGCTCATATCAAGGAGTTCATCCCCTGAGAGAATTGCACTCTGGTTAAGCAGAAGACAGGGTCACCCTCGTCCTAGCCACTAGAACACAAAAGAACCACTATAAGATTGGAGGGGGTGCAGGTGGTGGAGTCAATGGCACATTGTTTAACTACTTTTTTTAAAAAATGTTAAGTGCTATGATTTGACACAAAAACAATCACAGTTCAGGTTTCAAAGATTTCTGCTGACTTGGGCACACAACTCTTTCACTGCTATACAAGTGGCTCAAAATTTGTACACACTTTGAAAACTTATCCTGCAACGAAGAAGCCACTTCACATATAAAATGCTGAAATAGAGCCCCATCATATTTTTTTTCTTCATGAGAAGGTCAGGACATGGGCTCTTGGCAACTATGCTTATGACATCATACACCTAGACAGGATTCTGTCAGCTTTCATCTGCAGTTCAATCTACTTACAAAAAGACAACTCCAAGGAGCTGAGCATTCATGGAAGCACTTCATTCATTCAATCATATTTATTGAGCGCTTACTGTGTGTAGAGCACTGTACTAAGCTCTTGGAAAGTACAAGTTGGCAACATATAGAGACAGTCCCTACCCAACAGCAGGCTCACAGTCTAGAAGGGGGAGACAAACAAAAAAACGAAACATACTAACAAAATAAAATAGAATAAATATGTACAAGTAAAATAGAGTAAAAAATATGTAAAACATATATACAGGTGCTGTGGGGAGAGGAAGGAGGTAAGGCAGGGGAATGGGGGGGGGGAGAGGAAGGAGGGGGCTCAGTCTGGGAAGGCCTCCTGGAGGAGGTGAGCTCTCAGTAGGGCTTTGAAGGGAGGAAGAGAGCCACCTTGGCAGATGTGCGGAGGGAGGGCATTCCAGGCCAGGGGGAGGACGTGGGCCGGGGGGGGTCGATGGCGGGACAGGCGAGAACGAGGCACGGTGAGGAGGTTAGCAGCAGAGGAGCGGAGGGTGCGGGCTGGGCTGGAGAAGGAGAGAAGGGAGGTGAGGTAGGAGGGGGCGAGGGGATGGACAGCCTTGAAGCCGAGAGTGAGGAGTTTTTGCCTGATGTGTAGGTTGATTAGTAGCCACTGGATATTTTTGAGGAGAGGAGTAACGTGCCCAGAGCGTTTCTGCACAAAGATGATCCGGGCAGCAGCGTGAAGTATAGATTGAAGTGGAGAGAGACAGGAGGATGGGAGATCAGAGAGGAGGCTGATGCAGAAATCCAGTAGGGATAGGATGAGAGATTGAACCAGCAGGGTAGCAGTTCGGATGGAGAGGAAAGGGCGGATCTTGGCGATGTTGTGGAGGTGAGACTGGCAGGTTTTGGTGACGGATTGGATGTGAGGGGTGAACGAGAGAGCAGAGTCGAGGATGACACCAAGGTTGCGGGCTTGTGAGACGAGAAGGATGGTAGTGCCGTCAACAGTGATGGGAAAGTCAGGGAGAGGACAGGGTTTGGGAGGGAAGATAAGGAGTTCAGTCTTGGACATATTGAGTTTTAGATGGCAGGCAGACATCCAGATGGAGATGTCTTGAAGGTAGAAGGAGACACGAGCCTGAAGGGAGGGAGAGAGAGCAGGGGCAGAGATGTAGATTGTTGTTATGGGCTTGTTATGGGCTTGGTCTGCGGTGAAGAATTCGAGAGATAACTGCATCATTGCTGTAAATCCATGGATGGGGGACTGCAGCCAGACTCAGCAGAGAGGTTCATCCACGTGTCTTCCACCATTTCAATCAATGGCACCTACTGAATGCTTACTGTGTGCAGAGCACTATACTAAGCACTTGGGAGAGTACAGTAGTACACAAAATCTCTGCCCACAAGGAGGTTCAATCTAGTGGATTCTAGTCCCCTCCATTTCAGCACTTCCTGAGACAAGCACAACTTCAAAAACCATTGCCAACAGGAAGAAAAGAAGAAAATGAACCACTGTAAAAAGATGTGATCAGCCATTGGAGCCTAGAAGCAAGTCAAAGATGGCACGTGCTTCTACTCATAACAATCAGTCGATCATATTTATTGAGCATTTACTGTGTGCAGAGCACTGTACAAAGCACTTGGGAGGGTACGACAACAATAACAGGCACATTTCCTGCCCACAAAAAAATCAAAGGCATTAATATAAAATGAATTATGGATATGAGCATAAGTACTGCCCCTCTCAGGGTTGCACCTGGAGAGTTTACAATACTCTACCATTCTCGACTACAGGAGGGAGAGTCAAGCAGAGGCATTCCATTCCTAGCTTGGGCAATGGCTAGCGAGTGGGAGGCAATCTGCTACAAGTCAAAACTCACCTGGGGGCAGCAGCAGCATGGGAGAGAGTCGAAGGCGGAGACTCAGGTTTACTGTGCAGAAGGAGGCAATGGTAAACCACTTCTGTACTTTTACCAAGAAAACTTTATGGATACACTACTAGAACGGTTGCAGGTGGAGGTGTGGGGCCTTTTGGGAGAGATGTGTCCATGGTGTCGCTATTGGTCGGAGATGACAACAGTATAAGACAAGACATAAGTGCTATGGGGCTGAGGGTGTGGGGCAGTGAATAAAGAGAGCAAGTCAGGGTGACAGAGAAGGGAGTGGGAAAAAAGTAAATGAGGGATTAGTCAGGGAAGGCCTCTTGGAGGAGATGGCCCTTCAACTAAAGCTTTGAAGGTGGGGAGAGTAATTGTCTGTCGGATATAAAGAGGGAGGGCAATCCAGGACAGAACCAGGATGTCAGCAGCAAGATAGACAAGATTGAGGTACAGTTAGTAGGTTGGCATTAGAGGAGTGAAGTGTGTGGGCTGGGTTGTAGTAGGAGAGTAGTGAGGTAAGATAGGAGAGAGCAAGGTGATTGAGTGCTTTAAAGCCGATGGTAAGGAGTTTCTGTTTGATGCATAGGTGGGTGGGTAACGACTGGAGGTTCTTGAAGAGTGAGGAAACACGGACTGAACATTTTTGTAGATAAACGATCTGGGCAACAGACTGGAGTGGGAAGAAACAGGAGGCAGGGAGGTCAACAAGGAGGCTGATACAGTAATCAAGGCAGGATAGGATAAATGCTTGGAATAATGTGGTAGCATTTTGGATGGGGAGGAAAGGGAAGATTTTAGTGATGTTGTGAAGGTTGAACCAACAGGATTTAGTGATAGATTGAATATCTGGGTTGAGTGAGAGAGGGGGTCAAGGGTAACCCCAAGGTTATGGGTTTGTGGGACAGGAAGGGTGGTGGTGCTGTCTACAGTGATGGGAAAGTCAGGGGCAGGACAGGGTTTTGGTGGGAAGATAAGGAGTTCTGTTTTGGACATGTTTAAGTCTGAGGTGACAGGACAGGGGTTAGCCATTCAAAATCAGTGGGGATGCCCTCAGTATCAGCTCAGAATGGATGACATCCTAACCTGAAACAAGTCATAATGCACCAACAACACTTCAACAGTAGCCTGCAGAGAAGAGCCTAAGCACTGGAATTTTCCTAGTTCCCCAAGGACAAAACAGAGCACCTCATCTTCTCACTCAAATCTTGTCCTTCCCCTGTCTTTCCCATCATTACAGACAACACCATTATCCTCCCTATGTTACATGCCTGTACCTTTGGTATTATCCTCAACTCATCTCTCATTCAACACATAACCATACAACACATCATGTAGGTTCTACCGTCACAACACCACTAAAATCAGCCTTTTCCTCTCCATCCACATTGCTACTGTGCTGATCCAAGCACTTATCATATCCTGTCTTGGCTACTGCATCAGACTTCTTTGCTGATCTCCCTGTGTTCTGCCTCTCCCCACTCCAGTCCTTATTTCACTCTGCTGACTGGATCATTTTTTTCCTAAAAAAAATAAAAAATACCTTCAGTCCACATCTAGAGCATGGGCTTGGGAGTTACAGGTCATGGGTTCTAATCCCAGCTCCTCCATTTATAAACTTTGTGACTTTGGCCAAGTCACAACTTCTCTGTGCCTCAGTTACCTCTTCTGTAAAATGGGGATTAAAACTGTGAGCACCTCGTGGGACAACCTGATTACCTTATCTTGTATTACTGATTACCCCAGTGCTTAGAACAGTGCTTGGCACATAGTAAGTGCTCAACAAATGCCATCATCATCATCATCTCTTCAGATTGCCCATCCACCTCTGTCTCAGACAGCAACTCCTTACCATCAGTTTAAAGCACTCAATCAGATCTCCCCATCCTACCTTGCCTTGCTAATTTCCTACTATAACCCAGCCTGCTCACTTAGCACCTCTAACGCCAATCCACTTACCCTACCTCAGTCTCATTCATCTTACCTCATCGCCACCCCCTTGTCCACATCCACCTCCTGGCCTGAGTTCCCTCCTCCCTCATTTCCGACAGACCATCACTCTCCCCACCTTCAAAGCCTTATTACAAATCACGTCTGTCAAGTTTTCTCCGACTAAGCCCTCATTTCCCTACACCCTCTCCTTTCCTTGTTGCCTTTGCACTTACTTCTATATCCTCACGCCCTTGATATTCCCCCACACCCAAGTCCCACAGCATATGTATGTGTATATATATGCATATTCATATTCATTTCATGTTCATATTTCATATTCATATTCATTTATTTATTTTAGTGTCTGTCTCCCTCTCTAGGCTGTGAGTTTGTTGTGGGCAAGAAACATGTCTACCAACTCTGTTGTACTGTACTCTCCCAAGTACTTAGTGCAGGGCTCTGCACACAGTAAGCACTAAAATACCACTGATCGATCGATGGATATTTTATGATTGTTGGACCACATCTTGCTGTGTGAAAAAGCTACCTTCTAGGTTGATGGGGTCCCTTAGAAAAGAGCATTTTCTCAGGCCAATCAAGTATCACTGAGTGCAGTGGAACAGTGATTTACTCAACATAGAGCCAGGGCTCAAATTTCTCACTTTACTGACATAATTTGCACAATCAAATATTCACCAAGTGCCAGGAAGGAACAAATCACAAATCACAGAATTAGACGTAGCTCCTGCCCTGGTTGACTTGCAATCTTAACAACCTGAAAACCACGAACTCCTTGCCTGAAGTGCCTGAGTAAGAACTACTGTGGAGATGATATAACCACAGAGAGAGGATTTCAGAGTTGGAAGGACCAATAGCTAAACCAGATATTCAGTTTGTCTTCAAATGTTCTGAAAGATGGCCCACCTACACATTTTCTAGGCTATACCACCACTAATTATCTTGCTACCTGACTAAACAATGCAAGAGAAACTGTGTGGCACAACAAAGTAGGTTTAGTGACATAAAGGAAATGGGAATGTGCCCTGTTCTGGGTAATAAGAATGAAGGTTCTAAGTGCCAGCAGCGTTTAGATAAATAAAAGGGTTTCTGCAGCCATGGGATATGTTTTATCTTTTGTTCTGAGTCTGTCCATTAGCATTTGATGCTCCAGAGACCCTCCTCTGCTTGGAATCTCTGTAAATAGAACAGTTGTGCTGCAATAAAGATGACTGCTCTTGACAAAAGCCAACTCATTTACCTCTGTCACTGCACTCATTGCTGGAATCTAGCAGCAAAGGACACCTTCAGTCTACCAGAATGTCAGAACCTTTTCTTTTGTTTGGTCCTTGCATACTTTCCCTTTAGCATCAGTGACTCTCACCTTGTACACGACTTACAGAAGCAAAAAGGCCCATCCCTGTAAGCTAGAAGCCAGATGTACAATGTTCCTTGACGCTAGCCTAGTATGCTGATCGGAGCGTGTGAGTTGCTTAGTCTGTCCACTTGCCCTCTCTCTGTTCAAAAACATGTGTCCCCTTTTCTTGGTGAACACACACAGCTCTCTGTTGGTAGGAGATTCTCCAGCTGCAGTTGAAAGAGCTACCATTTAGCTGAGTGTCAGTGGCGTTTTAAGGAAAGGCAACAGACTAAGGGCTATTAAAACACCACCCGGGGCTGCCGTCAGTGCAGATGGCTCCCAGGCATCATCTCCCCACTCTGTCAAGGCATAAACCTGTCAGAAAGGAAGCTCTTCTGCTCTGAGACTATTGTTGACCAATTAAAGGACGCCAGGAGGACTTGGTGACAGCATGCAGCTAGAGCGGGTAACAGGCAAAAAGTGACTGCCGGACAGGCAGCAGAGGAGCAAAAATGGAGACAGCAAGGGTGTGGATTACCCATAAACTGGATAATCAGCCCCTGGATAATTCAGAGTAGGCTGCAAAATTAAGAAAAGGAAGAAACCCACATGTGTTAATGTGCAGGATAAAAGCAATTCTACATTTGCCACAGCTTTGCCTCAACACCCAAACTCACAAAGACCAAAATGAACTCACCCTACATATTCTGCAATGGTCAAAGAAATCGAGACCAGAAGTCTGGGTAGGGTGTGGGTGTGAGAATTCACCAAGTGCAGCCTTTAACTGGGTGATGAGATCATCTGAACATCCCGGCAACTTTACCCACAGGCAGAGTTGATGTTTGTCTCAGTTTTTGAGAAAGCCCAGACATTTAGGTCAGCCCAGAAACTCCCCAGAATGCTTGTTTTGCCTCCCATCAGAATAACGATGATAATGGAATTCAACTTCAACTCAATTTGAGAGAGTCTATTCCTACTAGGGTGAACAAGCACATCTCCACTATTTGTGGCAGTGAACCACAATTCACTGGAGAACCAGGATTCATTCATTCATTCAATCGTATTTATCGAGCGCTTACTGTGTGCATAGCACTGTACTACGGAGAGTACAATGTAACAATAAACAGATAAATTCCCTGCCCACAATGAGCTTACAGTCTAGAGGGGGAGACAGACATTAATAGAGATATGACATTCTATGCTAAAGATTTCCCTTTAAAAATCACTGATGCTGAAACCCAGATAGTGCTTTTCTGAAGGCTGAATGAAGTTTCACTAAAAAGCTCAGAAATATGCTCATTATCACATACTTGCAGCCCATGGGGGGCAGAGTGGCTCAGTGCAAAGAGCATGGGCCTGGGAGTTAAGGGACCTAGCCTCAGCTCTGCACTGGCTTGCTATCTTAGCTTAGGCAAATCACTTAACCTCTCTCTGCCTCACTTTCCTCAGCTGTAAAATGGGGATGATACCCACCCTGCCTCTCTCGCAGACTGGGAGGCTCACGTCTGACAGATACTGAGCCCAATCGGTTTATCTTGACTCTGCCCCAGAGTTTAGCATATAGGGAGGGCTTAATCAATTCCCTCTGGACTGTAAGCTCGTTGTGGGCAGTCTGTTAACGTTGTGTTGTACTCTCCCAGGCACTTAGTACAGTGTTCTGCACACAGTAAGCACTCAATAAATACAATTGAATGAATGAATGAATAACCATCATTATGATTATTGGTGGAATGAATATAGGAATGGGAGTCAGAAACTCTACCTCTGCCCTACTGTGGGACCATGGACAAGTCACTGAACTTCTCTGTGCCTCAGTCTCCTCATCTGTAAAATGGGGATGAAGTAACTGCACTCCCTCCCTCTTAAATTGTGAGCCCCATGTGGGACAGGGATTAGATCCTATCTTGTACCTACCCCAGTATCTTGCACAGCTCTTTGGCCCAGAATAAGTCCTTAATAAATACCATCGTTCAAATTAGTTGGCTAGAATGAAATAGATGCATCACTTTATTACAGGCATTTCTCATTTTTTTATGGTACTTGTTAAGCACTTACTATATGCTTACTATAGCACTGGAGTAGATACAATCTAATCAGGTTGGACACACTCATGTTCTACGTGGGGCTCACAGTCTTAATCTCCCTTTTACAGATGAGGTAACTGAGGCACAGAGAAATTAAGTGACTTACCCTAAATGACACAGCACACAAGTGGGCGGAGCCAGGATTAGAACCCAGGTCTTTCTGACTCCCAGACCCACGCTTTACCCACTAGGTCATGCTACTTCTGGTCCAAGAAAAAAACTTGTAAACATGCAAAATAGTAGTTTTTTCCTTAGTTGTGACTGATTTAGCTGATATTTGATAAGAATTTGAGTTTGCTTGAGTGAGCAGATTTTTCCATGAAAATAAATTACTGGGACTCCAGTTAGTGGAAGTTAATGCTATCTGAAATGATTTCTAGAATACTGAGCATTTAGTTGGTCTACTGGTACTAAAATAGCTTGACTCATCTTCAAAATAGTGGATGAAGTATAGGCTTGGGAGTCAGAAGGTCATGTGTTCTAAATCCAGCTTGACTACTTGCCTGCTGCATGACCTTGGGAAAGTCATTTCACTTCTCTATGCCTCAGTCACTTCATCTGTAAAATGGGGATTGAGACTGGGAGTCCCTTATGGGACAGGGACTGTGTCCAACCCAATTTGCTTGTATCCACCCTGGCGCTTAGTACAATGCCTAGCACATAGCAAGCACTTAAATACTACAATTATTATCCTCTAGATTGTAAGCTCATTGTGGACAAAGAATGTGTCTGTTTACTGTTATACTGTACTCCCCCAAGCGCTTAGGCAGCATGGCTTAGTGGAAAGAGCATGGGTTTGGGGGTCAGAGGACATGGGTTCTAATCCCGGCTCCACCACTTGTCTGCTGTGTGATCTTGGGCAAGCCACTTAATTTCTCTGGGCCTCAGTTACGTCATCTGTAAAATAGGGATTAAGACTGTGAGCCCCATGTGGGACAACATGATTAGCATGTATCTACCCCAGCACTTAGAACAGTGCTTGGCACACAGTAAGAGCTTAACAAATACCATAATTATTATTATTCCAGTGCTTTGCACACAGTAAGTGCTCAATAAATACAATTGAACAAATGAATCATTTCTTTCTCCTTTAGGAGTCTCTGCTTCAGCATTCTCCCCATAACATGAGTCAGCTTCTACTGGCAACTCAACCCTATCTGCAAATTTGAGTTCATCAGTCCACAAAGCCCTGTAGGAGACAGGCAGGTTCTGTTCAGTCCACTGACATGTCAGTCACAAAACTGGGACCAGAGGGTGTTGATCAATATGACCGCTCCCTCTTGCCTGAAATGGACAATGCCAGTCTTTACAGTGACCTAGAAAAAAGTATCGTTTGGGGGGCAGGAGCTCTCTATTTGATCTGAAAGTTGCTGTGAGGGTGCCATTTGACTCATCATTTATTCAGAAGAAGAAAGTGTTATGTGCGGCATTTCCCTTTCCCAACCAAAACAAAAATGTTATTGTTTCATGAATGAAAAGTCCATACGATGGAAAACCTGCTTCCAGCTATCAGAGAGTCAAGCTTCTGCTCTAGTACCAATTTAACATAATTTCACAATCAAAGATGCCTGCAGCTTGGTAGTTTCAGAAAAGTATGTTTCAAACAGGACACCTCAAAAACAAAAATGTTTTTCAGAGTGATTAGACAGGTCTAGGAATGCCAAATCAACACGAATGGCAACTGAATACTGTGGTGCTTGTTTCGGATATTTATTAAGCATTTACTTTGTTCTAAGGACGGTACTAGGTGATGGGCACAGGATAGTGAATCAGACCCGAGCCCAGCCCACAGAGCGTTTACTGTCTAAAGAGTAGCTGGGGGTGGGGAGGGCACCTCAATTTCTGCACAAAGTGGAAAACCTTGCAAGGACTCATATTACACATCATTTCATTTTAGTGAACCAAAGGTCTGAATCCAAGAGCAAACAATTCAGACCTTACGGGGGGGGGGCTACTATCTAATGGAGGAGACCAGCAGACACAAATTACTTACAAATTGGGGGAGCAAGAGAAAGAACGAGACTATAACAGGAACAGGTAGTAGCAACACGGTGAATTAGCTGAATAAATAATTGAAGGTACAATTGTCTATATACGTACCTAAATGTAGAAGATGGGTTTAAGTACGTGAGTGCTAAAGAAAACTGTTGGGTTAATGGAACTTGGAAGTGTAGGAAATTAATTGGGGAAAGTTTCCTGAAGGAAGTGGAATTTTGGAGGGCTCTGAAGATTTTGGAGAATTGTAGTCTGCTGGATTTGGAGTGAGAGGGGAATTTCAGGCCTGATCAAAAGTGGAACAGTTGAGAGCCAAGTGAAGTTAGTAGATGAGCTTGAAAAGAACAGAGTGCCAGCTACAGAGATGCAGGTGCAGGGAGACAGTATGTAAAATGAAGAAAACTGGAGAAGAGCCCTAAAGCCCATCAATGGCATTTATTGAGAGCTTACTGTGTGCAGAGCACTGTACTAAGCACTTGGGAGAATACAATATACCACAGTCGGCCAATAGTAAGGAGCTTTTGCTTAATGCACAGAGAGATGGGTAGTTACCAGGGGATTTTGAGGAGAGGAAAGATGCATGTTGAGCAATGTTTCAGGGACAAAGGCTGGGAGATCAGCATAAAGACTAATAAAGTATTCTGCCCGTGCTTTGACAGGTGCTTGAACTAGGGTTGTGGCTGTTTGGGTGGAGAGGAAGGGACAGATCAATCAATCATTCATTTATTAAGCACTTACTATGTACAGAGCACTGTACTAAGTGCTTGGGAGAGTGCAATATAACAGAGTTGTTAGACATTAATTAATTATTATTATGGTATTTGTTAAGCGCTTACTATGTGCCAAGCACTGTTCTAAGCGCTGGGGTAGGTACAAGGTCATCAGGTTGTCCCACATGGGGCTCACAGTCAATCCCCATTTTACATATGAGGTAACTGAGGCACAGATAATAATAATAATAATAATAATAATAATAATAATAATAATAACAATAATAATAATAATATTTGTTAAGCACTTACTATGTGCTAAGCACTGTTGCCCAAAGTCACACAGCTGACAACTGGCGGAGCCGGGATTAGAACCCATGACCTCTGACTCCCAAGCCCTGGTTCTTTCCACTGAGCCATGCTGCTTCTCATGCTCCATGCCCACAAGGAGCATACAGTCTAGAGGGAGGAACTTACAGTGTAGGCGGGGGGAAGTATTGGAATTACTAGAGTATTGGAATAAGCATGTTTTGGTAAATCACACAAGGCCAAATATTCATAACTCTCTGCATTTGTCATCTCCTGGCCACACCCAAACTTCATGTTTTTAGTGCAGTCAAAGGGAGATAGATAAGAACGTGCTACTTTGAGATCTTGCGGTAAAAGTATCACATGAATGCTCAGAATGAGAAGTTCAAAATAAGAAACATTGCCACAAGGTTTAGAAATCTTAAATAATCATCACCCCTCAGCAGCAAATGAGTCCCAAGTTACTGCTCCTGCTGCTCTTTAACCTAGTGAAGAAGCAGAAGCACAGGTGTCTAAATTCAACGCATTTAAAACACACATCCTGAATCCTCTCTGATTACCAAAATGTAAAGACTGACCAGTCCCTCCAAGTTCCTTCCTCTCCACATTTTCGTTAGAAAGTAGTATCCTCAGGATTGAGACAAAGGGGAAGGAAACCCAGCATAATAATTAAGTCAGATTCTGGGAGGTCTCAGAACTCAGGGCCCACTTATTTCTCCCTAGCCAGAATGACTTCAAACTTCAAGCCTCATCCTGAAAGATCACATGGTGAGTTCCGTTCCCTAGCTTTCCCTGGAATCTCATCCCTTTTCTCCAGAACACTGTTCTCTTTGATTGTAATGTCTCAGTGGTAAATTGGCTATAATGGCTATCTCCTAGCTCCACAGAACAATGACAATACATAAGATTCCTGAACCCCTGGGAGGCCAATTCCACCACGGATCAAGTTAATATTTCATTTCTGTTCTCAACTAGTGTGATTCTAAATTTCAGTAATTCACGGTTATTTGTTCTTGGGGGGGGGGGGGGAGTAGAAAAGATGAGAGAGAGATGGTGGGAGAGAGAGAGCGGGAGAGCATTGAAGTGATTTGATATTCATGACTCTCCAGATAGCCTCACCTTCCAGACCTGGCTGAGGGAACCAGAAGGGACATTTTTGGGTCCAAACTCCATCAAGATTTGAGGGGCAATTCTTAAAGGCTTGAAATGGAAATAAAATATTCCAACCTGAATTGATATAGTATGACCTAAAGCAACTTAAAATGAGCCACTTCACCCAAAAACAGCTTCTGGGAGTGATCCATTTGGGACTCCTTTCATGTTCTGCCCTCTTTCTTCTTTCTCCAGGACAGGGATTTGTAATGATCCCCCATGCTTTACTTCTCTCTTTCTGTCCGCAAGTACCCTGCTTCACACCACCTCAATGCAATGTCTTTCTGGCTTTGTTCTTAAAAGGGTAGCCTACACCCTGGGAAAAGTCAGCGATTTAGCGATTAAATTATCTAAAAAGCATGACAGCTGATGTGCCTAGCCAGTCCACATTTCAACAGTAGCAAGTGCACTGTGAGAATCCCACAAAGCACTTCCCCACCACACACATTCAGTTAGAACTCTCCAGAGCCTTATACTCTGCTAGATCCTGGGTGATTTGTCAAACAATCAATGGTATTTATTGAATGCTTACTGTAAGCAGAGCCCTTCCTAAGCACTTGGGAGAATACAATACCTCAGAGTTAGTAGACACGTTCCCTGCCCACGACAAGCTTACAGTCTAGAGGGGGAGACATATATTAACATGAATAAATACTTTAAAATGAATAATTTATAGATATGTACATAAATGCTGTGGGGCTGAGGGTGGGGCAAATATCAAATGTCAAATGGTCACAGACCCAAGCACATAAACAACGCAGAGAGGGAACCGGGGGAAAGAGAGTTTAACTGGGGAAGGTCTTTTGGAGAAGATATGACCTTAGTAAGGCTTTAAAGGTGGGGAAAGTGGTGATCTGGCACATATGGAGGAGGAAGTTGTTCCAGGCCCGAGGAATGATGTGAAAAAGGGGTCAGCGATGTGATGGGGGCCCATTGTTGGTTGGGACCGTCTCTATATTTTGCCAACTTGTACTTCCCAAGCGCTTAGTACAGTGCTCTGCACACAGTAAGAGCTTAATAAATACGATTTTTAAAAAAAGAGCAAGCTGGCACTGGAGGAGAGAAGTGTGAGGGCTGGATTATAGCAGGAGATGAGTGAAGTAAGGTAGGAAGGAGCAAGCTGACTGATTAAAGCCATTGATAAGGAGTTTCTGTTTGATGTGGAAGTGGATGGGTAACCACTGGAGGTTCTTTAGGAGTGGTGAGCCAATGAACTGAGCTTTTTTTTAAATAAATGAGCCGGGCAGCAGAGTGAAGAATAGACTGGAGTGGGGAGAGATAGGAGGCAGGGAAGTCATGCCCCATTTAACCTCCATACCCAAACTACCTTCCCTTGATGACCAAATCAATGAGCCCGCTGTTGGGTAGGGACCGTCTCTATATGTCGCCAACTTGTACTTCCCAAGCGCTTAGTACAGTGTTCTGAACACAGTAAGTGCTCAATAAATACGATTGAATGAATAAACGAATGAAATCGATGCCGTCAACACCACCCTCTCTATTGAACTCAACTTACTCACTCCCCTGTCCCTTCATCATTCTCATACCACTAACCCACAGCCCTGGGTCACCACCACAGTCCTCCTCCTTCGTTCTTGCGTACAAGCCACAGAGTGCGGCTGGTGGAAATCTAGATAGCAGGCCAACCTTGTCCACTTTAAGTTTATCCTTGTGTGCTTTAACTCTGCCCTCTCCTGTGCCCAGTAAATTTATTTCCCATCCTTATTGATAACCATGCCCATTGCCCTCACTAAATGTTCTTTAACTCCTTCAAACCCCCGTTCCTCTGCCTCCCCCATCTCTTGCCCCTAATGACCTGGCTACCTACTTTATTGAGAAAATTGAAATTATCAGGCATTATCTCCCTAAAATTTCCCCTGCTCCTCTCCCATCCCTCCCTCCTACTACCCCTTCTTCAACTCTCCCATCTTTCCCAGTAGTATCTCAAGAAGAGATCTCCTATATATATATATATATATATATATATGTATATATGTTTGTACATATTTATTAACTCTATTTATTTTACTTGTACATATTTATTCTATTTATTTTATTTTGTTAACATGTTGTGTTTTGTTGTCTGTCTGCCCCTTCTAGACTGTGAGCCCGCTGTTGGGTAGGGACCATCTCTATATGTTGCCAACTTGTACTTCCCAAGCGCTTAGTACAGTGCTCTGCACACAGTAAGCGCTTAATAAATATGATTGAATGAATGAATGAATGAATTTCCTGCCTTTCCTCAATCCTCCCCCTCCACCTACACATCTGACCCATCTCTTCACACCTTATCAAAGCACTTGTCCCCTCCCCAAGCACCATTTTCAACTGTTCGCTCTCCAATGGCTTCTTCCCCACTGCTTTCAAACTTGTCCATGTCTCCCCTATCCTTAAAAAAACCCTCCCTTGACCCCACAACTCCCTCAAGTTACTGCCCACCTCCCTCTCACCATTCCTCTCCAAATTCCTTGAGTGAGCTTAAAACTGCCATCTCTTTTGCACCATTCATTCATTCATTCAATCAATCATATTTATTGTGTGCTTACTATGTGCAGAGCACTGTACTAAGCGCTTGGAAAGTACAATTCAGCAACAGAGACAATCCCTACCCAACAACGGGTTCACAGTCTAGACGGGGGGACACAGACAACAAAACAAAACAAGTAGACAGGCATCAATAGCATCAAAATAGATAAATAGAATTATAGATATATACACATCATTAATAAATAGAATTATAAATATGTACAAATATACACAAGTGTTGAGGGGCGGGGAAGGGGGTAGAGCAGAGGGAGGGAGTAGGGGCGATGGGGAGGGAGGAGGAGCAGAGGAAAAGGGAGGCTTAGTCTGGGAAGGCCTCCTGGAGAAGGTGAGCTCTCAGTAGGGCTTTGACGGGGGGAAGAGAGCTAGTTTGGTGGAAGTGAGGAGGGAAGGCATTCCAGGCCAGAGGTAGGACATGGGCCAATCAATCAATCAATCAATCAATCAATCGTATTTATTGAGCGCTTACTGTGTGCAGAGCACTGTACTAAGCACTTGGTAAGTACAAGTTGGCAACATATAGAGACAGTCCCTACCCAACAGTGGGCTCACAGTCTAGAAGGGGGAGACAGAGAACAAAACCAAACATCCTAACAAAATAAAATAAATAGAATAGATATGTACAAGTAAAATAAATAAATAAATAAATACAGTAATAAATATGTACAAACATATATACATATATACAGGTGCTGTGGGGAAGGGAAGGAGGTAAGATGGGGGGGATGGAGAGGGGGACGAGGGGGAGAGGAAGGAAAGGGCTCAGTCTGGGAAGGCCTCCTGGAGGAGGTGAGCTCTCAGTAGGGCCTTGAAGGGAGGAAGAGAGCTAGCTTGGCAGATGGGCAAAGGGAGGGCATTCCAGGCCAGGGGGATGACGTGGGCCAGGGGTCGATGGCGGGACAGGTGAGAACGAGGCACGGTGAGGAGATTAGCGGCAGAGGAGCGGAGGGTGCGGGCTGGGCTGTAGAAGGAGAGAAGGGAGGTGAGGTAGGAGGGGGCGAGGTGATGGAGAACCTTGAAGCCGAGGGTGAGGAGTTTCTGCCTGATGCGCAGATTGATTGGTAGCCACTGGAGATTTTTAAGGAAGGGAGTAACATGCCCAGAGCGTTTCTGGACAAAGACAATCCGGGCAGCAGCATGAAGTATGGATTGAAGTGGGGAGAGACACGAGGATGGGAGATCAGAGAGAAGGCTGATGAAGTAGTCCAGACGGGATAGGATGAGAGCAAGAACGAGCAAGGTAGCGGTTTGGATGGAGAGGAAAGGGCGGATCTTGGCAATGTTGCAGAGCTGAGACCGGCAGGTTTTGGTGACGGCTTGGATTTGAGGGGTGAATGAGAGAGCGGAGTCGAGGGGGTCGACAGCGGGACAGGCGAGAACGAGGCACAGTGAGGAGGTTAGTGGAAGAGGAGCTAAGTGCGCATTCATTCATTCATTCACTCAATCGTATTTATTGAGCGCTTACTGTGTGCAGAGCACTGTACTAAGCGCTTGGGAAGTACAAGTTGGCAACATATAGAGACGGTCCCTACCCAACAGTGGGCTCACAGTCTAGAAGGGGGAGACAGACAACAAAACAAAACATATTAACAAAATAAAATAAATAGAATAAATATGTACAAGTAAATAAATAGAGTAATAAATATGTACAAACATATATACATATATACAGGTGCTGTGGGGAGGGGAAGGAGGTAAGACGGGGGGATGGGAGCAGGAGGAGGGGGAGAGGAAGGAGGGGGCTCAGTCTGGGAAGGCCTGGAGGAGGTGAGCTCTCAGTAGGGCTCTGAAGGGAGGAAGAGAGCTAGCTTGGCGGATGTGCGGAGGGAGGGCATTCCAGGCCACGAGGAGGACGTGGGCCGGGGGCCGACGGCGGGACAGGCGAGAACGAGGCACAGTGAAGAGATTAGCAACAGAGGAGCGGAGGGTGCAGGCTGGGCTGTAGAAGGAGAGAAGGGAGATGAGGTAGGAGGGGGCGAGGTGATGGAGAGCTTTGAAGCCAATAGTGAGGAGATTTTGCTCCAGTTTTCAGTGATTTGTACTTCCACTCAACCTGCTCCGCAGACCCTTCCACTACTGGAAAGTACACCCTCACATGTGTAGACATTTCCAGATAATTTGCAGAGAGAGTTTGCAACTGATTAAGAACGAGAAAAATCCTATTTTCCCGGTTAAAAAAAAGGACTTAGGAACTTTCTTGTTGCTTTGTATGTTTAGCTCCTATCTTGTCTTGACTCCCACACCAAGGAAATGGAAGGATACAGAAATTTGCAACAAATGAGCTAGCCATAGCAAGTTTAAGTAAATTGAGATAAGTGAATGGAGAGAAGTGTGCAAGGGGGTGTCAATTACTCCACATCTTCCTAAGTTCCATTTTACCCTATAGCAATGTCTTGAAAGTCAATGGGAGTAAGATATTACTTTTTATAAGGGGGTGCACTACAACTCTTCATACTTCATTCCTAGTGTATCCCACATCCTCATATTTTTCTCCAAACATCAAGAAAATCTTAGCTTTCCTCTCAAACCCTTTTTCCATCATTTTCGAAAATTATCCCAATGTTGATGCAGGTTTCTTTTAGTTGCACTAATGGTATTTATTGAATGCCTGAGTAGAGAAGCAGCGTGGGTCAGTGGCAAGAGCCCGGGCTTAGGAGTCAGAGGTCGTGGGTTCTAATTCCGGCTACACCACTTGTCAGCTGTGTGACCTTGGGCAAGTCACATAACTTCTCTAGGCCTCAGTTACCTCATCTGTAAAATAGGGATTAAGTGTGAGCCCCATGTAGGACAACATGATTAGGTTGTATCTAACCCAGCACTTAGAACAGTGCTTGGCACATAGTAAGCGCTTAACAAATACCATCATTATTATTATGAGTAATAAGCTCATAATAATAATAATAATAATAATAATAGTACTTGTTAGGTACTTACTATGTGCCAAGCACTGTTCTAAGCACTGAGGTAGATACAAGTTAATCAGGTTGGACACAGTCCCTTGTCCTACATTGGGCTCACACTCTTAATCCCCATTTTTTTCCAGATGAGGGAACTGAGACACAGAGAAGTTAAGTGACTTGCCCAAGATCACACAGCACACATGTAACAGAGCCAGGATTAGAGTCTAGGTCCTTCTGAATCCCAGGCCCATGCTCTATGGACAAATACAACAGAAGCACAAGACACAATCTCTGCCTACAAGGAGTTTACATGCTCACAGGAGTCTCTCTGAGGAGCACTTACAGAACTGACTGCATAATCACTGGAAAACTGTATTTACTCGAAAGTGTACTTCACACCCCAGTGACTTCTCCATTGCCTTCACACATACCCATGTCTCCCCATTCTAAAAAAAACTCTCCTTAGACCCCACAGCCTCCTCCAGGTATCGTCCCATCTTCCTCCTACCATTCCTCTCCAAACACATTGAGCAATTTGTTTACATCCGCTGTGCCCAGTTAATCTCCTCCAATTCTATCTTTGATCCCCTCCAATCTGACTTCCACTCCCTTACCTCCACAGAAACTGCCTTCTAAAAAGTCACCAATGATCTCCTTCTTGCCAAATCCAACAGCCTCTACTCCATTCTAATCCTCCTAGACCTCTCAACTGCCTTTGACACTGTCAACCACCACCTGTTCCTGGAAACATTATCCAACCTTGGCTTTTCTACCACTGTCTTCTCCTGGTTCTCCTCTTTTCTTTCTGGCCACTCATTCTCAAGTATCTCTTTCAGGCTCGTCCTCTGCCTCCCACCCCTTAAATGTGGGAGTCCCTCAAGGCACAGTTCTGGGTCCCCTTCTATTCTCTATCTACACCCACTCCCTTGGAGAACTCATTTGCTCCTATGGCTTCAACTACCATCTCTATGCAGATGATTCCCAAATCTACATCTACCATCCCTGATCTCTCACCTTTTCTTCAGTCTCACACTTCCTCTTCCCTTCAGGACATCTCTATTTTGATGTCCCAGTGACACCTCAAAATTAACATGTCCAAAACAGAACTTCTTATTTTCCCCACCCAAACCCTCTCCTCCCCATGACTTTCACTTCACCATCCTCCCTGTCTTACAAGCCTGTAACCTTGGCGTTAACATCAACTCATCTCTCTCATTCAACCCACATATTCAATCTGTCACCAAATCCTGTCAGTTTAATCTTCGCAATATCACTAAAATCCACCCTTTCCTCCCCATACAACCTACCACGTTAATCCAAGCATTTACCCTATCCCTCCTTGATTACTCCATCAGCATCCTTGCTGAACTCCCTGCCTCCTGTCTCTTCCCACTCCAGTCCATACTTCACTCTGCTGCCCAGATCATTTTTCCACAAAAACGTTCAGTCCTTGTTTCTCCACTCAAGAACCTCCAGTGGTAGCCCATCCACCTCCACATCGAACAGAAATTCCTTACTACCGGTTTTAAATACTCAATCACCTTGCCCACTCCTACCTTACCTCCCTGATTTCCGACTACATCCCAGCCCGCATACCTCACTCCTCTAATGCCAACCTACTCACTGTACCTTGATCTCATCGTCCACCTCTCTCCCACACCCTGCCTTAGACCTGGGATACCCTCCCTCTTCACATCTAACAGACGATCACCATCCCCACCTTCAAAACCTTATTAAAAGTCCATCTCCTCCAAGAGGCCTTCCCTCACTAAACCCTCATTTCCTCTTCTGCCACTCCCTTCTGCATCACCCTTGCACTTGGATTTGCACGTTTTATTCACCCCTTCCTCAGCCTCAAAGCGCTTATGTACAAATCCATAATTTATTCATATTATTGTCTGCCTCCCTCCTCTAGGCTTTAAACTCATTGTAGGTGTCTATCAACTCTGCTGTATTGCACTCTACCAAGCACTTAGTACAATGCTCTGCACACAGTAAGTGCTCAATAAATATGATGGACTGGCTGATTGATTACTGGTCTAAGCATGTGTACTTCTAGTGATGTGTTGGCACTTATTTGCCATTAAGAACAGACTTGCTTAATTAATGGCCTATGGCATGGACACTTCCTCAACAGTACAAGAGAAATACACACCCAAAAATAAAGGATACCATACACTATAAAATATAAAAATTACAAAGAAGGCCCCAAAATAGTTCTAAAATTGAAAAAACTCTCTTTGCTTTATAGAAGCCTCTATTTTTATTAGATCTACCTAACAGTAGCTTTAAAGCTTCTTTTGTATGTTTAAAAAAGACTCTCTTCTCTAATTCTTAAATAGCCAAGATCAGACTAAACAAACAAACAGAAAAAAAAACCCAAAAAACGGTCCCTAGACCCCCCAGGATACAGAAAAAAAAAAAACATTTTGCCTACATGTCTGTCCAGCCTTGCAGACGGGAACAACAGGAAACAACATGGAAATGTAAACAGTGCAATAATCACATGGATCGCAGGGGACTGTTGCCACTTAAAATTTTGCATCAAAATGACTGTTCCCCAGATAAAGATGCAAGATCAATTAACAGGCATCATTAGAGCCAAAGAATAATAGGCTCCATCCACACAAGAAATCCAAGTTGGAATATGTTCAAAATGAAGTCTGACAACACTTCAGAGGTAGCAGATGGAAAATGTGTAAAACGACTCTAGCTGGTCAGAGTAAAACGTCTTGGGGGGTCTGAATGGGAAGGTTTACAGGAGACAGCTATACCTTGCTGCCACAATCTCACTACCGCCCTCACAAGTCCTGTCTCATCTTCAGTTAACTACCAAGAGCCCTCGCTCTTTTAACTTGAGTCCACACTACTGACAAAACAATTCCCCTTCATCAAATCTCCTTGTTTTCCTCTGAACGTATCATGCTCCTTTCTCCTTTTAAAAAGGAAGAATTAAGTCCAAAACTCGTGCCTGTTTAAGCCATCCATCACCGTGGGCAACAATGAAAGGCGTGGGGTTTGATGGGGTAAGGAAGAAAGCACTTTTTAAAAAAAGCTTCCAAGGAGTCATTTTAAATGTAGTCTGAGGAAAAAAGTAAAATATATGTGTGTGTGTGTATCATATGTAAAACAATTATCCATTTTCATGTCCTAATATTTTTAGCTAAAACTAAAATCTACTCTATGGTATTTTCCACCCACTGAGGAATTTCTTCTTAAATCATAAGAATTCGAATTGAGCACTATCAATCAATTAATGGCATTTACAGAGCTCCTATTGTATTCAGAGCACTGAACTAAGCACTTAGGAGAATACAATAGCTATAGAAGACACCATCCATACCCTCAAGGACTAATCAGGAATGACAGACACAAAGTAATTTAGCTATACAAGGAAAAGAATATTTCAAAAGGAAATCATCTTAAAAAATGCACTCCATTCAAACACCCTTTGAATTTGCATTCATTCTGGTCCAGATCAACCTTATGCAGGCTTCTTAAAAACTGCATTTCCATCCTAACCAGTCATTGTGAAATACAATCTGCCAATACCTTCAGTTTCTTTTTGTGTGTTTTGAATGAAGTTAAGCCTAAAAGCTGGTGCTATTTATCTCTTCAAAGACAAGGACCAGCCCAATGTCCCTGCAGCATCAAGGACCACTAGAGAACATTTAAAAAACATTATCATCATTATTTTGTCAGCTAATCATGCCTGCCCAGAAAATTTGAAACTGAAATAAATATTGCCTGTAATGCAGCTCTACCCAAACCTTGTCAAACTAGACAAGGTTTGAAAGTTCAAAAAAATTACAATCATCTCTGTCTCCATGTCTCTCAGAAATGACAACTGGTCTCATTCATCTTCCTAATTACACAGCAACTCCACATACTTAGATATTTGTTTTGTTCAATACTGGTCTTTGCTCTTCTTCTCCTTCTCTCAGTAGGGCCTTGAAGGGAGGAAGAGAGCTAGCTTGGCGGATGGGCAGAGGGAGGGTATTCCAGGCCAGGGGGATGATGTGGGCCGGGGTCTGCTCCAGGAGGCCTTCCCAGCCTGAGCCCCCTCCTTCCTCTCCCCTTCGTCCCCCTCTCCATTCCCCCCCCCTTCTTACTTCCTTCCCTTCCCCACAGCAGCTGTATATATGTATATATGTTTGTACATATTTATTACTCTATTTATTTATTTATTTTACTTGTACATATCTATTCTATTTATTTTATTTTGTTAATATGTTTGGTTTTGTTCTCTGTCTCCCCCTTCTAGACTGTGAGCCCACTGTTGGGTAGGGACTGTCTCTATATGTTGCCAACTTGTACTTCCCAAGCGCTTAGTACAGTGCTCTGCACACAGTAAGCGCTCAATAAATATGATTGATTGATTGATTGCTCACTGCTGTGACTCAGACCATAGGAAAACCTAAATACAGAAAAATAAATTTGGCCTCCTTCCTATACAACCAAAATGGTGACTTAGGAGCAAAAGTGTAGCCTAGCAGAGCTAACATTTCAGTGCCAGCTTCTCTCACTTACATCTCCAACCGCTCCAACTGCCAACTCCCTTCCTAACTTCCATCGGGCAGTGCTGGCACAGAGCAAGAGCCTATACAAAACCCTTTTCCTAGTCCTTCTGTTTCCACTTCTTCTCTTTGCCCCCTTCATCAATGAGGACAGCAATTTGATTGCTTTGAGAAATAGATCTCTATGCTACAAAGAATGCCATTTTGATCAGTAATCACTGCTTACACTCAAATTTTGGCAGGAATGAATTCCAAGGAGAAACTACAAAGAGCAGTTATTCTCATTTAAAGCATTCTTTTTCATGAGGTGGGAAAACAGCTTCCTGTGCAGTTGTCATCCCAGGTGCTGAAGGAACTAGCAGTATTCCTCTTTTACGAGGGCACTGCATCACTGGTGAGTTTGTCCTGTAACAAACTATCAATCAGTCGATCAATCAATTATTTGTAATGAGTGCTTACTGTGTTCAGAGGACTGTACTAAGCGCTTGGGAGAGTGCAATACAATAGAGTTGGTAGACAAGATCCCTGGCCTCAAGAAGCTTGTAATTTGGACAGAGAGAGAGAGATTAAAATAAATAATAGACAGGGGAAGTGGGAGAGAATAAGGATATGTACTGTGGCGTTATGAGTAGGGTAAATATCAAATGCTTAAAGTGCATTTGATCCAAGAGCATAGGCAATGCAGAAGGTAGGGGAGATGATGATTTACGTAAGGCGTCTTGGAGGAGATGTGATTTTAATAAGGTTTTGAAGGTGGGGCGAATGGCTGTCTGATGGATATGGAGGTGCAGGGAGTCACAGGCCAGGTGGAGGATGTGGGCAAGGGGACGGTGGTGAGCCAGATGAGATCAAGGTATAGGAGTTAAGTTGACATTAGAGGAATGGAGTGTTCAGAGTGGGTTGTGGTAGGAAATTAATGAGGTTAAGTAGGCAGGGAAGAGCTGACTGAGTGCTTTAAAGCTGATAGTAAGGAGTTTCTGTTTGATGCAAAGGTGGACGGACAACTACTGGGGGTTCTTGAAAAGTGGAGAGAGGTGGACTGAACTTCTCTTTTAGAAAAATGATCTGGGCAGCAGCATGAAGTAAGGACTGGAGGGACACACAGGAGGCAGGGAGGTCAATGAGGAGGCTGATGCAGTAGTCAAGGTAGGATACGATAAAATATTTGGATCAGCATGGTAGCAGTTTGGATGGAGAGGATAATACAGAAGTGTGGTATTGTGAGGCAGGAAGGATGGTGTTGTTTTCAACAGTGATGGGAAAGTCACAAGAAGTAGAGATTTTGGGAGGAAAAATTAGTTGAGTTCTAGACATATTGATATTGAGGTTCTGATGGGACATCCAGGTAGAGAGACTCAGACTGCAGCTCCATCGGTACTGGAAAGAGCTTTTGGGAGCATCTCCATCCCAAAGTGAGTTTTGCAGAGGAGGTAGGAATGCTGGAACCTGCCTAGTTCAGAGAGGTCTCATTGGATCATTACATTCTTTGAGTTGGACGGAAGGGGGCTATTTTTGGCCCATTAACTCATCCAGGGTCCAAGGTTGTAGGAAATGTTAGGATCCTTGAACTTCACTCCAGAAACAGAAACTAGAAAATGCATTTTGTTTTGAGGAGCCTAGATCCATTTACAAAAATATATGGGTACCAAAAAGGGTGATCCCACAGCTCTATTAAGAACTGATCTTGCATTTGGGCTTTTATTGCTGAATTTGGGTTTCCAGGCTCCAAGATGATATCTTGCCATCTGGGAGGCTAAATGGCATACTGTATCTTCAGCCAGTCAGTCAGTTAGTCACTAACCATCAATTACTGAACTCCGTACAGAACATGGGAAACCAAAGACATTTCAGCCTGTGGCAGCCTGCTACTACCAACCTGGCTGGGCTCAACAAGAAGCTACATTTTGGGCAAGGCAGTGACCTGCTACGGGAGGTGGTGATGTGTCTTTATAGAACCAAAATACACCAGATGAACTGGAGAAAGGCAATACTGAAACCAGCCTCTTTCTATCTGTGATTTCTACTGGTCTTTTTTAGGTGAAACCAGAATACACTGGTAAAAACTGCAGGCCTCTAAAGCCTGAGATGTAACAGATATTCTGGAAAAATGATCAGTTAAATCTCAACCAAGACATTGTTTTCAACCTTCCAAACGAAAACAAAGGTTCAAGCAGAGTAATGCAATATAAAACCTTTAGTATATCTTCTAAGCTTCACAAAAGCGCTCAGAACCAGCATGAAGTATTCTAAAACTGGAAGACTTAAGTCAGACTTAAACAGTTCAGGCCAAAAGAAGGGAACGAGAACTCAAGTCTATGTAGGCAGCCCAAATTATATCACGCAAGCAGAAAGCAGAGTTGTTGGCCTGAGTGATTGGATTAAACTGTCTGTACAGTTGCAGATTTACTGGACAGTTGCTTCGTTCTCTCCGCTTCCATTAGGCTGAAGATGCCCTAACTTGTTTTCTCTCTGTCTGGGAACAGAGAGAAACCTTGGCTTCACAGACTCCGTCCTCTCCTGGTTCTCCTCATCTCTCCAGTCGTTCATTCTCAGTCTCTTTTGCAGGCTCCTCCTCCCCCTCCCACCCCCTTACTGTAGGGGTTCCTCAAGGTTCAGTTCTTGGTCCCCTTCTGTTCTAGATCTACACTCACTCCCTTGGTAACCTCATCCGCTCCCACGGCTTCAACTATCATCTCTACGCTGATGACACCCAAATCTACATCTCTGCCCCTGTTCTCTCTCCCTCCAGGCTCGCATCTCTTCCTGCCTTCAGGACATCTCCATCTGGATGTCTGCCCACCATCTAAAACTCAACATGTCCAAGACCGAACTTCTTGTCTTCCCTCCCAAACCCTGCCCTCTCCCTGACTTTCCCATAACTGTTGATGGCACTACCATCCTTCCCGTCTCACAAGCCCACAACCTTGGTGTCATCCTCGACTCCGCTCTCTCGTTCACCCCTCACATCCAAGCCGTCACCAAAACCTGCCGGTCTCACCTCCGCAACATTGCCAAGATCCACCCTTTCCTCTCCAACCAAACCGCTACCCTGCTCGTTCAAGCTCTCATCGTATCCCATCTGGACTACTGCATCAGCCTCCTCTCCGATCTCCCATCCTCCTGTCTCTCCCCACTTCAATCCATACTTCACGCCGCTGCCTGGATTGTCTTTGTCCAGAAACACTCTGGGCATGTTACTCCCCTTCTCAAAAATCTCCAGTGGCTACCAATCAACCTACACATCAGGCAGAAACTCCTCACCCTGGACTTCAAGGCTCTCCATCACCTTGCCCCCTCCTACCTCACCTCCCTTCTCTCCTTCTACAGCCCAGACTGCACCCTCCGCTCCTCTGCCGCTAATCTCCTCACCGTGCCTCGTTCTCGCCTGTCCCGCCATCGACCCCTGGCCCACGTCATCCCCCTGGCCTGGAATGCCCTCCCTCCACACATCCGCCAAGCTAGCTCTCTTCCTCCCTTCAAGGCCCTACTGAGAGTTCACCTCCTCCAGGAGGCCTTCCCAAACTGAGCCGCCTCCTTCCTCTCCCCCTCCTCCCCCTCTCCATCCGCCCTGCCTTACTTCCTTCCCTTCCCCACAGCACCAGTATATATGTATATATGTTTTTACGTATTTATTACTCTATTTATTTTACTCGTACATATTCCATTTATTTTATTTTGTTAATATGTTTTGTTTTGTTCTCTGTCTCCCCCTTCTAGACTGTGAGCCCACTGTTGGGTAGGGACCGTCTCTATATGTTGCCAATTTGTACTTCCCAAGCGGTTAGTACAGTGTTCTGCACACAGTAAGCGCTCAATAAATACGATTGAAGGTAGGAAGGAAGGAAGGAAGAAGGGAAATAGGCTGCTCTGCTCCTGTCCACCTCCAGGCCCCTTGAACAGCAACATTTTCAAGAGACACTGTAAAACAGAGGTGGGTCTTTCAAGCAACCTCTGCTTCCTTTACATTCCCCCCTCACCAGAGAGGGCTGAATCTCCTACCAATCAAACTTTCCTGTCAGCTCTCAACTCTTTTCAATGGCAGTTGGACATGGACTGATGACCTAAAAACAAGCAGCTCTCTTTCTGTTACCAGACTTCGAATCATCTAAACAACTCACCCTTTCTTCTGCTCTGCAAGTGTCAAGTCCATTAAGATGATAGGAAAAGGAGAGACCGGAACCTAACCTCCCGTTTATGTACAAAATAGCACCTATCTGTCTCATGGGGGGGAAAAGCGATCCCCAGTCATCTTTTCAAAGTACTATTAATCAAGTTAGGAAGATATATTTCCCTACTGGATAGTTTCTATTTGCTGCATTTTGAAATTGCACACATTGCTTTAAAAAGCTTCAGGCCATCATCAAAATATTTAAATTGGCTGATGGCCAGAACAGTACTAATAATAACAATAATAATAGTGGAATTTGTTAAGCACTTACTACGTCTGAAGCACTGTTCTAAGTGCTGGAGTAGATACAAGTTAATCGGGTCGGACATAGTTACTGTCCCTCATGGGGCTCACAGTCTAAGTGGGAGGGAGAACAGGTATTGAACCCCCATTTTACAGATGAGGCACAGAGTAGTTAAATGACTTGTCCAAGGTCACACAGCAGGAGAAGCAGCATGGCCTACTGGAGAGAGCACAGGCCTGGGAGTCAGAAAGACCTAGGTTCTAATCCTGGCTCTGCCACATGTCTGTTTGACCTTGGGCAAGTCACTTCACTTATCTGTGCCTCAGTTACCTCATCTGTAAAACAGGGATTAAGACTGTGAGCCCTATGTGGGACAGGGACTGCATCCAGCCTGATTTGCTTGTATCCAACCCCAGTACTTAGTACAATGCTCGGTTCACAGTAAGCGCTGTGAATAAATAAAGGAGAGTGAAAGAGCCAAGATTAGAATCCAGGTCCTCTGACTCCCAGACCTGTGCTCTTTCCACAACGCCACAGTGCTTCCCTATTTGAATGTCTCTTTGAATGATGATGAGTAGCCCAAGAGTAAACAAGGAAAAGCCAAGCTTTCTTAGGCATGACTCCATTTGAAGAGGTCCTCAGAGTGAATGAGTCGGGGCTGTGTTAACCCAATTTCAGTGTTTTATAAGGTTTTACTAGCAACCACTGAAAGAATCCAAAACCCTATATGTAGTGTGAATCCATTAATTAGCCATTCACTCCCACTCTTCCAAATTTTGGCTTCTCTAATTAAATGCCTTTATTCCAACAAGTGGATATAGACGCAGTGTGGCTCAGTGGAAAAAGCATGGGCTTGGGAGTCAGAGGTCATGGGTTCTAATCCCGACTGTCACTTGTCAGCGGTGTGACTTTGAGCAAGTCACTTCTCTTCTCTGTGCCTCAGTTACCTCATCTGTAAAATGGAGATCAAGACTGTGAGCCCCATGTGGGACAACCTGATTACCTTGTATCCCCTCCCCGCCCCCAGTGCTTAGAGCAGTGCTTGGCATATAGTAAGCACTTAAATGCCATCATTATTATTATGGGGAAGCAGCATGGCTCAGTGGAAAGAGCATGGGCTTGGGAGTCAGAGGTCGTAGGTTCTAATCCCGGCTCTGGCACTTGTAAGCTGTGTGACTTTGGGCAAGTCACTTTACTTCTCTGTGCCTCAGTTACCTCATCTGTAAAATGGGGATTAAGACTGTGAGTCCCACGTGGAACAACCTGATTACCCTGTATCTTCCCCAGCGCTTAAAGCAGGGCTTGGCACATAGTAAGCCCTTAACAAATGCCACCATTATTATTATTATTATTATACCATAGATTTAATGTGCATGCAGTATTAAGAGCTGGGATGGAGAAGGATTTGTCAACAGGAACCTGCCCAGAGTCTTAAAACCAGGTGAACAGTTTTTTGTCTGGGACTTATGCACTAACTCTTCTCGAAGAGAAAGGGGGAGGGGAAAGATAAATAAAAACCCTCTCAAGTGTTAGAAGCCAAATACACCTTTGGCCCTTACCCACAGTTTGCCAGATCCTCCAGCGTATTCCAGTGAATTCATAATTCCAGTTTGTAAAAATCAATGTTCTGTCCTATCATATGTTGTGCTTCACTCCTGAGCTTTTCAGTTCATTTACAATGAAGTCAAAAAAAGAAGGAAAAAAGAAAGCCAAAGGGCATACTCCACTATACCCCCGGATGGTAATGGGAATAAAATACAATGGAAAACCTGTCCGGTGCTATTAAAAAGCAATCTCAACACTGGCCTGATCTCCTTCTGAGTAAATGCTTCCTAAAAATGTCTAGTCACTTTACCTCTCAGAGTTACATATTTTTTTAATGGTACTTGTTAACCGCTAGTTTGTGCCAAGCATTGTACTAAGCATTGGGATAGATTCAAAGATAATCAGGTTGGATACAGTCTCTGTCCCACATGGGGCTCACAGTCTAAGTAAGAGGGAGAACAGGTATTGAATCCCCATTTTACAGATGAGGAAACTGAAGGACAGAGAAGTTAAGTGACTTGCCCAAGGTCACAGGAGGCAAGTAGCAAAGCCAGGATCAGAACCCAGGTCATCTGACTCCCAGGCCCATGCTCTTTCCACTAGGCCATGCTACTTTCCTTGAACTCTATTGCTTATTCCACTGTTATTTGTTTTAGAATCTGTCTTCATGGCTAGATTGCATGGTGCTTGAGAGCAGGGATTATGTCTATTAATTCTATTGTACTTCCCCAAGTGCTTAGTAGAGTGAATTACACATAGTAGGTACTCAATCAATGCTATTGATTGAGGGCTTGATTGATTTGGAATTTCACCATTTCCTCTCAACAGCTTCTCCTCCACGTGCCTTGCCCCTGAATCACTAAGCAAGTAGGGATGTCACTGATGAACATATGAATTAACAAGTTATTTTCTCATCAGCATTCTAGACTCTTCAAGAACTTTACCCCAACCTCCCCTCTAAAAAAACAAGAACACAAAGTTCCCAAATTTCATCCTCAAACAATTTGGATTCAGGACATCTGAGAAGAAGTGTGACCTAGTGGAAAGAGCACAGGTCTGGGAATCAGAGGACTTGGGTTCAAATCCCAGCTCTCCACTTGTCTGCTGTGTGACCTTGGGCAAGTCGCTTCACTTCTCTGGGCCTCGGTTACCTCATCTGTAAAATGGGGATTAAATCCTACTCCCTCCTACTTGCACTGTGAGTTCCATATGGATTGGGACCATGTCCAACCTGATTAACTGGTATCTATCCCAGTGTTTTGAGCAGTGCTTGGCACACAGTAGGCACTTAACAAGTACTATCATTATTATTATTATTACCCTTATTAATAAATTCCATTAAAAAATTTCTAAGAGCTATGGGAATTTAGAGTCCTGGGTTCCAGTTCTGAGCAAACTCCTTAACCTCCCTTTTCAGATCCTCCAGATGTAAAGTTCAGGGAAATATGCCCAGTTCCCAAATGTGCAAGGATTCTGTGAAAAGACAAGAGAGAATATATACAGTCTGATGGACATTTTGCAAGAAAAATGCTGTAGAAACTGAAGGCCTTATCATAATGATGATTTTCTCCTGTTTCACTTAACCCCATCTGCTCAACCCTTCTGAAGTGACTCCCAGGCACCTGTTCCATCGGTGGATATTCAGACAGCTGATGATTTTCCAGGTCCTTGAAAATGAAAGGGAGATAGTGGAAATTCTCAGAGTCCTTTTTTCTTCTTCCAGATATTTTTGGAAAAAGCAAATTCAATAAATGAGCAATGCCTCAAGACTTCTAACTTACAATGCACTCTTTCCTTCCCCGGATCATCTTTACATATCTTTAAGTCTAATATTTATACCAGCCATAAGAATAAAATAGAGTTGAAGAGAAAGACTCAGAGTAGAACTTGATTTTATTTGCAATCTAAATACTTTCTGGACTTAATCATTCTTTTCAGGCACTCTCATGGCTCAGGCGGGGGGAAAATGCCAATGTTTAGCTGTGAGAAGCAGATTCAATGACAGGCAAGTAATTGCAAACCCACTCCCTTCATTGAAAGACTTTACCCACTCTTTACTGTATAGGTTTATCACTGACAGGTCTCTGAATTCCTGACAGCCATCCCAAACTACTTGTTAATGGCGGCCTCTTGGCTGGAGTCACGTGCTGCTTCTCCTGCAGAGGTAGCTCCTTCTCTCTTCTCGACAATGCAAGAATCGTGCCACAATGGAGGTTTTTATTTCTGCCAGAGATCAGCTGCTGGAGGGAGAAAATCCAGAAGGGAAATGCAACGTGGGACGGGAGAAGGGGAAAAAAAGGCTTCTAAAGATATTTTCCCTTTCTAAATAGCCAGAGCCTACTTCCCAACAGATCAAAAGCTGATTATAGTCACTCTCCTTTGACTAATTGGTTCCCCAGGTTTAGGACCAGCCACCACAAAGACATTTAACTTCCCTGGCATATCCGATGCCCAGCACCCGAATCTTTTCTAAAGTTCTGATTTTTAACGGGCTCAAAGTCGCCAAGAAATCACAATCAAGCTAGACACCTTCAGAGAGAATCAATCAATGGTATTTATTGACTCTAGACTGTAAATTCATTCTGGGCAGGGAATCTGTCTGCTAATTTTGTTGTATTTCCTCTCGCAAATGCTAAGTTCAATGCTCTGCACAAAGAAGTGCTCAATACATACCACTGATTGATTGAGAATTGTGTCCAGAACACTGCAAAGCAATTCCAAAACTGTATTCTAAAAATGCACCACAGCCCCTGCGCTAAATAAATCTAAAGATATGTTATTAAAAGTAATAAAGAACATAACCGATAATGTAAAAACATAAGGAGATGGGTTTTCTGGATATGCCCGAAGTATAGATTAGATATCTTCCTTAATTTTTAATATCACCATTAATCAATCTCAGGGACATACTTTTCTTCCTCAAATGTGAATAAAAGCTGGGGGTGGGAGTGATGTGGTTCCCCACAGACTCAGTCCGACTCTGTAAAGTACTAAAATTACCCTGTGGGCACATAGGTATATCTATCACAGAGCTAGATAGATAGAAACATATATTCATTCATTCATATTTATTGGGCACTTAACTGTGTGCAGAGCACTGTACTATGCACTTGGGAGAGTACAATATAACAATAAATTGACAATAAATTGGGTGTGTGTGTGTGTGTGTGTGTGTGCGCGCGTGTGTGTGTGTGTGTCCCTTCAGGCCTGCTAAGCAGAAGTACTTAAGTACCTAAATCTGTTAAACATCTCATGCTCTGGGGAGTAGGATAACTAATCTTCCTGAGAGCAGCCACTGTCCACATCCTGGTGATAAAAACGAATGTGAATCCTTGTTAGAGACTTGGTTTTTCCCCAGAAAAGACCCCAGGAATACTTCTGCGTGGGACCAGCTGGAAACAAACTAACCCTTAGGGCATGTGGAAAATATAGTCCATTTGCCCACCTAACCCAACAATGAAATAATAGATATCATTTATTTTACACCCAAAGTACCTCCTAGAATGATCACCACTCTGTTCAGCTTTCCTTCATGTTCAAAAATGGCACAGTTGATGGCAAGATTTGACTATAGCCCATAAAGACAGACATGTTATTCCTATTATTACAGCTGAGGAAATTAAGAAACCACGAGGAGGAGTACCTTTGAGTTCAAGAAGGCCACCCAAGATTTACCGTTCCCAGCGGAAGGGTTCAATTAGCCCAATCAACTGGGTGACCAGTCGGGGGAGGGGCAGGGGGCGAACTGTACCATTTTCAGTTGAAGGTCATTTTGGCAGCTAATGGGGTGACCATCAGACACACACTACCCCTGCAGTCAAAGAAGGAGGGGAGAAGCAGGGCACAAGGAGTGAGGATCAGGGACCTGGGTGTTAGTGTCCTTCCAACTCCATTCCTTCTCTCAGCCCCTGGCTCTGCCTTTCCTTTTCTTTCCTAAGGGTTCAGGGGAAAGAACAAGGTCCGGGTAACACTTGACCTTCACAACATCACTAAAATCTTCCCTTTCCTCTCCAAACTGCTATCATGTTAATCCAATCACTTACCTTATCCCACCTTGATTATTGTATCAGTTCCTTGCTGACCGCCCTGCCTCCTGTCTCTCCCTACTTCAGTCCATACTTCACTCTGCTGTCCAGATCATTTTTCTACAAAATCGTTCAAGTCATGTTTCCCCACTCCTCAAGAACCTCCAGTGGTTACCCATCCATTTCCACATTCAACAGAACTCCTCACCATTGGCTTTAAAGCACTCACTCACTTTGCCTCCTCTCATCTCACTTCGCTACTCTCCTTTCATTCATTCATTGTCATATTTATTGAGCACTTACTGTGCACAGCACTGTACTAAGCACTTGGGAAGTACAAGTCGGTAACATATAGAGACGGTCCCTACCCAACAACAGGCTCACAGTCTAGAAGGGGGGAGACAGGCAACAAAACAAAACATGTAGACAGGTGTCAAAATTGTCAGAACAAATAGAATTAAAGCTTTATGCACATAATTAACAAAATAAATAATAAATATGTACAAGTAATAGAGTAATAAATCTGTACAAATATATATACAGGTGCTATGGGGAGGGGCCTGCCTACTTCAGCCCTCTAACGCTAACCTTCTCACTGGACTTCAAGCTCATCTACCTTGCTTTCGACCTCTCCTCCCCACCCTCCCACCTCATATCTAACAGACAATTACTCTCCCCACCTTCAAAGCCTTCTAATCCCGGCTCTGCCAATTGTCCGCAGTGTGACCTTGGGCAAACCACTTAACTTCTCTGTGCCTGTTACCTCATCTGTAAAATGGGGATTAAGACTGTGAGCCCCACATGGGACAACCTGATTACCTTGTATCTTCCCAAGCACTTACAACAGTGTTTGGCACATAGTAAGTGCTTAACAAACACTATAATTATTATTATTGAAGGCACATCTCCTCCAAGAGGCCTTCCCTGACTAAACCCTTCTTTCCTCTTCTCCCACTCCCTTCTGTGTCACCTTGACTTGCTTCCTTTATTATCCCCTCTCCCAGCCTTCCAGCACTTATGTACATATCTGCAACTTATTTATTTATATTAATGCCCATCTCCCCCTCTAGACTATAAGCTCATTGTGGGAAGGGAATGTGTCTGTTATACTGTACTCTCCCAAGCGCTTAGTAAAGTGCTCTGCACAGAGTAAGTGCTTAATAAATATGATTGTCTGACTGATCCCAGGAGTTTCTGGGATCCAGGTGCTGTCCATCCTTGCATCTTTCCCCAGGCTTTGGCGATCCCCAACCATCCTTTTTTTGGGAAGAGGACATGTCTACCAACTCTGCTATATTATACTCTCCCACGTGCTTTGTACAGTTCTCTACACATAGTATGCAATCAATAAATATTACCGATTGATTGATCCTTGACTCCAGGGAGCCAAGGGTTGGGGGTTAGAAGCCCCAAGGAGGGATCATGGTCAGAGATTGCTGGGGGGCAGGGGGACAATAGCTTATATACACACACAGAGTATATATTAATGCATATATATATATATATATAAAATATTCTTTTCTTTAAAAAAAAGCTTTTCTTTCCATTTTTTTAATTCAACAGGAACTAGGTGAGAGTTGTGCCAGGCAGCTAGATGATAACTGACTGGCAATGGAGATGACTCTCATCTTCGGCAGGGTGACCCTAAAGTTTCCAGGCTGTGTCATAGCCTTTCCGAGTACATGAAAGAGGCTAATTATTTCATGGAAGATCCTGATCTGCAGCCACAGAGTAATTTAAAGACAAACCAATGTGCCACTTTATGATGGACGCTGATCTTTAAACACTGCAAATATTTTTTTCCCCCTAAAACAGTACAACCAGATGGTATGAATGAAACCAACTAATAAGCTGGTAAACATACACCTGCACAGATCATTGCTGCCTCGGAGCCTGCTAGTGGTATCGGCTTGGCCCCCTGACAATGCAGCTGATTTTGTGCCATGTGATAAGCAAGCCAATACCAGGGCCCTTAATGAGCAGGTGACACATGGAGAAAAATTAAATATCACTCAGCTTCACCTCCTTGTTTCGAACCCTCTGTGAGTGTCTTCTTGCTGTCTGACCCATTTCCTCCCCAACCTTCTGCACCTCATGCTTCTATGCTCAGTATTGTCACTTTGGTAGTGTGAAGTCATTGTAATAACTTTCACCACTTCAATGTGCCTGATGGCCAAAGTAGCTGGGAGAGAGGAGTGTGAGTACCCACAGTGACCTCCAAGTAGGTTTGTAAGCGCCTGAGAAATAAAGACTAAGATCAAGGCCAATCAATAATATTTACTGAGTGTTCATTCTGGGCAGAACATTGTACTAAACTTCTGGGAGGGTACAATAAAGTGACAGACAGGATGCAGCTTTCTCTTCCTAGCTTTTCCGGATAGAATATAGTTCAACGCCAACTCTCTCCTTGACCCCCTCCAATCTGGCTTCTGTCCCCTACATTCCACAGAAACTGCCCTCTCAAAGGTCACCAATGACCTCCTGCTTGCCAAATCCAACGGCTAACACTCTATCCTAATTCTCCTCGACCTCTCAGCTGCCTTCGACACTGTGGACCACCCCCTTCTCCTCAACACGCTATCCAACCTTGGCTTCACAGACTCCGTCCTCTCCTGGTTCTTCTCTTATCTCTCCGGCCGTTCATTCTCAGCCTCTTTTGCTGGCTCCTCCTCCCCCTCCCATCCCCTTACTGTAGGGGTTCCTCAAGGTTCAGTTCTTGGTCCCCTTCTGTTCTCAATCTACACTCACTCCCTTGGTGACCTCATTCGCTCCCATGGCTTCAACTATCATCTCTACACTGCTGACACCCAAATCTACATCTCTGCCCCTGTTCTCTCTCCCTCCCACCAGGCTCGCATCTCCTCCTGCCTTCAGGACATCTCCATCTGGATGTCTGCCTGCCACCTAAAACTCAACATGTCCAAGACTGAACTCCTTGTCTTCCCTCCCAAACCCTGCCCTCTCCCTGACTTTCCCATCACTGTTGACGGCACTACCATCCTTCCCGTCTCACAAGCCCGCAACCTTGGTGTCATCCTCGACTCCGCTCCGTCGTTCACCCCTCACATCCAAGCCGTCACCAAAACCTGGCAGTCTCACCTCCGCAACATTGCCAAGATCCGCCCTTTCCTCACCATCCAAACCGCTACCCTGCTCGTTCAATCTCTCATCCTATCCCGTCTGGACTACTGTCTCAGCCTCCTCTCCGATCTCCCATCCTCCTGTCTCTCCCCACTTCAATCCATAGTTCACACCACTGCCCGGATTGTCTTTGTCCAGAAACGTTCTGGGCATGTTACTCCCCTCCTCATAAATCTCCAGTGGCTACCAATCAACCTACGCATCAGGCAAAAACTCCTCACCCTCGGCTTCAAGGCTCTCCATCACCTCACCCCCTTCTACCTCACCTCCCTTCTCTGCTTCTACAGCCCAGCCCACACCCTCCGCTCCTCTGCCGCTAATCTCCTCAACGTGCCTCATTCTCGCCTGTCCCGCCGTCGACCCCCGGCCAACATCATCCCCCTGGCCTGGAATGCCCTCCCTCTGCACATCTGCCAAGCTAGCTCTCTTCCTCCCTTCAAGGCCCTACTGAGAGCTTACCTCCTCCAGGAGGCCTTCCCAGACTGAGCTCCCTCCTTCCTCTCCCCCTCCTCCCTCTCCCCATCTCCCCTGCCTTACCTCCTTTCCCTCCCCACAGCACCTGTATATATGTATATATGTTTGTGTGTATTTATTACTCTATTTTATTTGTACATATTTATTCTATTTATTTTATTTTGTTAATATGTTTTGTTTTGTTCTCTGTCTCCCCCTTCTAGACTGTGAGCCCACTGTTGGGTAGGGACCGTCTCTATATGTTGCCAACTTGTACTTCCCAAGCGCTTAGTACAGTGCTCTGCACACAGTAAGCGCTCAATAAATACGACTGAATGAATGAATGAATGATCCCTGCCCTCAAGGAGCTTACAGTCTAGCAGGGGAGATAAACACTAAAACAAATTACAGGCAGAGGGAAGCTGAAGAATATAAAGAGATGTACATAAATGCTAAGGGGTGGGAGGGAGTTACTGAAGCACTTAAGTGATGCAGAAGTGAAGTGGCAGATGGAGGGGAGGATATAGAGGGTGGAGATGAGAAATTAATCGGGAGATGCCTCTTGATGATTTCAAGAAGACCTTGAAGATGGGGAGAACAGTGGTCTGCCGGTTGTGAAGGCAGATGGGAGGGCGTGAGCAAGTGGTCAGTGGTTGGAGAGATGAGAACAAGGCATTAAAATATACTGAGCTTCAAAATGAGTAAGTAGCAGTTGTATTTTATATAACATGTATGCTCTCATGAAATATAATTGGCTCCCCCTTGCCCAAAAAAGCCCCCCAAAATCACCACCCCTCATCTGTTTGGGGAGAGCCTTAAAATAACAGATTGTATTTATGATTAATTAGAGTATTTTCATCTGAAGAGCTCTCAGCATGTTTAGCAGCACTGATTCCCAACAAGTTAGGCAGATTAAAGAAACTGGCATGTTTTTCTTCTGGCATCATTTAGACTAGGGCTTCATAGTCCTAGGTAAATCGACTGAGTAAAAACAACTGTTTGGGATTTCTTTTTCTTTTTTCCGATTAACCCAGGTAAGCACAACAAAGGGGCTTCACTGACTCCACATAACAAACAGATAAACTGAGACCCAAAACAATAAATGTCTTACATTTACCTAGTTAATAAAAAATAATAATAATATTTGTTAAGTGCTTACTATGTACTAAATGCTGGGGTAGATAACATAACCAGGTCTGAAACAGTCCCTGTCCCACATAGGGCTCCCAATCTAAACTGCTGAGACAGAAGCTAAGCATTCCATAATCCTAATCCACCCTGCGCTTGTGGTGATGCTACCACATTTCCTGGCAAATGATAATAATTATTATTATGGTATGTATAAAGCATTTACTATGAGCCTAGCACTGTCCTATGTGCTGAGACAGATACAAGATAATCATGTTGGACACAGTCCCTGACCCACACTGGGCTCCCAGTATAAATAGGAGGGAGAAGGGTTTAATCCCCATTTTCCAGATGAGGAAACTGAGGCACAGAGAAGTTAAATAACTTGTCTAAGGTCACCCAGCAGACAAGTGGCAGAGGCAGGATTAGAATTTAGGTCCTCTGACCCTCAGGCCTGTGTTCTTTTCACAAGGCCATGCTGCCTGTCATCATGGAATCTTCTGCTGAATGATGTGGGATGGTGTACATTCTCTCCCATTTTTCCTACCTGTAATTTATTTTATCATATGTCTCCTCCTCTACTCTGTAAATTCTCAGTGGGCAGAAATCATGTCTACCTACTCTTGTATTATATTATCACCCAAGTGCTCTGAACACAGCAAGTACTCAATAAATACCACTGACTGACTGTGGGCTTCACCCTCTGACTACACACTTACCACATCCTTAGGGGCATAAAAGGTTATCTCCTCCCCTGCTGCTGTGGTGTGTGGAAGGGTGCGGGTGGTTGAGTTATACATTTGAGATAAAGAAAAGAGTACATATATGGGTGGTAGGGGCACAAGGTCTACCCCAATCACCATCCCTTTCCTTTCCCAACACAGATCATCTCTCCAACCAGCTAGTTAGCAGTGCCCTACAAATCAACAGATCACCCAACAGCCCTCCCCACGCCCCCTAACTTGGTGTTGAGGAAAAGCCAGGTCTTAAAATCCTTACTATGCCCCAAGTGCTGGAAACGCCCAAACCCAGTTGTGCTTTTGGCTAAGTCCCTGCTCATAAGCGCCTCCATCATAGGGAAGGAAGACAAAAAAAATCCAAAAACCCAGAAGACACTCAACCCAGTTCCCTTTGCTTATCATGAGCAGAAGGTAGGGGATTGAAACTACATATTTTCTAAAATGCAGCTTAGGGATTTTCACTCTCACTTGGCATCAGGGATAATCAAAGGTTGGTTGGGCCAAAATCTCACACCTCTCAGCATGAGAGGGAACTAGATTTGATTGCCTTTTGAACTGCGGTCCAACCTGGTGGGCCAAGGGCAAAACTATACAACAAAAGGAAACTGGCTCTGCTGGGGAGCCTCAGAGAACTGTTCTGTGTCCCAATTTTCCCTGTCTGCAAAATGGAGCTAATCGGTCTCATTCATTCATTCAATCATTTATTGAGCACTTACTGTGTGCAGGGTACTGTACTAAGCGCTTGGGAGAGTACAATACAGCAGTAAACAGTCACATTCCCTGCCAACAACGATCTTACAGTCTCGGGGTAGGGGAGAGGAACAGACATCAATACAAATAAATAAAATTAAATTAATAATAATAATAATAATGGCATTTATTAAGCGCTTACTATGTGCAAAGCACTGTTCTAAGCACTGGGGAGGTTACAAGGTGATCAGGTTGTCCCATGGGGGGCTCACAATCAATCCCCATTTTGCAGATGAGGTAACTGAGGCACAGAGAAGTTAAGTGACTTGCCCAAAGTCACACAGCTGACAATTGGCAGAGTCAGAATTTGAACCCATGACCTCTGACTCCAAAGCCTGGGCTCTTTCCACTGAGCCACGATACATACATAAGTGCTATGGGGCTGGGAGGGGGAAGAGCAAAGGGAGCAAGTCAGGGAGATAAGGAAAAGTGGGGCTTAGCCTGGGAAGGCCTCTTGGAAGAGATGTGCCTTCAATAAGGTTTTGAAGTGGGGGAGAGTAAATGTTTGGTGGATCTGAGGAGGAGGGGTGTTTCAGGCCAGAGGTAGGACGTGGGTTAGGGGTCGGTGGCGAGAAAGGTAAGATCAAGGCACAGTGAGAAGGTTAGCACTAGAAGAGCAGTGAGGTGAAGTAGGAGGGGGCAAGATGGTGGAGTGCTTTAAAGCCAATGGTGAGAAGTTTTTGATTAATGTAGAGGTGGATGGGAAACCACTGGAGTTTTTTGAGGAGTGGGTGTCATGTACTGAACGTTTTTGTAGAAAAATGATCCAGGCAGCAGAGTGAAATATGGACTGGAGTGGGGAGAGACAGGAAGCTGGGAGGTCAACAAGGAGTTTCTACTTTTCCCCACTTCCAGCCATTGACAGAAATGGATGTAGTTGAGGACCCACAAAACATAATTGAGAAAGGACTCCAAACCTCTCAGAGATTGGTGCTATAGAAATATCAAGGACAGCATGTAAATAACTTTTTCCACAAAGGGTTAGAGCAGTAGCAATTTAAAGGGAGGGCATATATTCTAGGCAATCTGACATGCACTCTACAGAATCAGAGATCTCAAAATGAAGATGTATATTTGTTATGAAATTTTAGCAAAAAATGTCCCAAATGACTCGTTACCACCACTTTAAACTGTTCAAAACGATACCTTATGTTACAAATACATTGACTTAAATAATGAAGTGTCATATCCAAGGAGTCGAGTCAGAAAATCAGAGCTCTAATGTCACCTCTTCCTCTCATTTCCTCCATGACCTTGGGCAAAACACTTAACCTTCCAATGTCTCATGGTCCTCATCTGCAGACTAGTCAGACACTACAATTTAGCTACCACAAAGGAGAGCTGGGGAATTTAGTTGGTAAAGCTCTGGCTGATTGCTAAAAAGAGGAATCAAATAAGGGGTCCTACTCCAATTCCTCAAAACACCTGTGAATTTCCATTTCACTGTGATTCATGCCCAAACCCAACTAATTGTCACTGGACAAAATTCCTCTTTGAAATTTTTATTTGAATAAGTAATAGTGCTGCCTGATGCTTGAGGTTTGGGATTTTTTTTCCTTGCGGGAGGGGAAGAATTGTTTGGTTAAAAGAACAATGCAAAACATTCCATATTTCAATCCAAACCCAGTTTATTCCTTTGCATTTGTTGCAGTAAACCAAAACACCTTGGAAAATCAACTTTATTACATTCTAAAGCACACAGTGTGTTAACCTGCTACGACTCTTAACTCTTTATACATTATTGCTAATGCCTCCAAAATTGCTGCTCTTGGAACTCTGAAATTCTCTTTCTCCACATTGGTACACAAATACCTAAATATTTCTTAATGAGACATTACTTTGAATTCCAGAGGCACATTTTCAAGTACAACCTAAAATACCTGGTAGCGTGAGCTGTCACGAGTAACTGAATGATGTTGGCACGATTACATATTGTTATGGATGTTGGTCCTCTCTGTACTAAATTGCTATTTGCTATAACTGATTCAGAAGCCTGCAAATTGACACTTACTGAAAGCAATTTCTATAGCAGATTTCCATTTACCAGAGAATTGTAAAAATGTAATCATGTTACATTTTGAAATATAGATTAAATGTCTCAAACACAATGAATATGTTTGATTGTTCACACACCTGGATTCTTGGAGCCCTTCAATGTGCAATGCTGATTACTTCTGGTAAGGGTAAAGTTGGTATTTTCCTAAAGCATCTAATGTAAATATTCTGCTTTTGTTAAAGAGGGTTATTTTGTTTGTTTTCTTTGGGGGCGGCAGGGGGGTGCTTAAACAGTCCTCCCACTGCACTGATCTTAGAACTATCAACACTTGTTCAAGGGCAACGTTATTTGGACAGTTAATAAGAATTGCCAGAGGAAAGCTCTTTCAACAAGGACACCACATTTACAAAGTTATTAAGCTATCATCAGGGAAGCAATAAATCCTGTCATATTTCAGGTCAGTTTTCATGCACTCTCATAAATCCTGGAATACAGAATTAAAAGTTAATTTAGTCTCATAGAGAGAAATAAGACATCTAAGTAAAAATGCTAAAGTCTGGGAACACATTCACCCAGCTGTAGTCAATGAGGTCCAGATTCCACCCTTCCCTACAGTTCCAAAGTACATATGCTGCCTTTTCCAATGGACTTCTTCATGGGCCCTCCTATCTATTTTTCAGGCCAACACCAAACTCTCAACACCAAATGGGGAGCCGACCTGTGCCCCGTGTTAAAATGAACAGGGTCAGAATCATAATACACCAAGCATGTTAAAATGAATACGGTCAGAATCATAATACACCAGGCTTTAAATGACATGCTGGAATTGCTCTGGCCCTGCCAAAATGCATGGAAGTGATAACTTGGAATACCACTATATTATCAAGCTCGGTGAACTAAGCAGTCATCATCATCATCATCAATTGTATTTATTGAGCGCTTACTGTGTGCAGAGCACTGTACTAAGCACTTGGGAAGTACAATTTGGCAACATATAGAGACAGTCCCTACCCAACAGTGGGCTCACAGTCTAAAAGAGCGGCTCCTTGTGAACCCAATTCCTGCAGGTACCAAGAGAGATAACCAGCCACCTGCACCTTCCTAATGAGGGGTAAGTAGCTGAGTGCTAAGATGGCTAATAGCCAATTCACCTGCAACTATCTAAACCTTTGCTTTTCTCCCACTCAAGAGCACGAGAGTAGGAACAAAGTGGTCTGTAGCCCTATCACTGAATAATCTTTCCAACAGCACAATACATTTTCATTCCAACGATGGTGGGGTTTTGAAAGGTTTTCTGTAAGTAAACCAAGCTTCAGGGACAGAACTGGAGGAAATGCCTCATGCCCACAATTTGAATTCACCCTTTTGAAACTCTTTTTTCAATTCCCTTAAGACCACACTGTCGGAATGTTCAAAAAGCTGAGGTGAATGTTTTATGCTTGCCTGTTCACTTTCATGAAAGGATGGGGATTAAACTGCCAGGGAGTGGAGTTGGGAGATTAAATATGAAAAATCATGAATGTCCTCAAAGGGATAAAAGAGGTTTTCACTTGAATCTCACGTGGTTTCAAAGTTCCAGAAGAGGAAGAGGACAAATCAAACCAGAAGAATAGCTGAAACAGAAAACAACTTGGGACAGGAAAAAGTGAAACGTCATTTTGACCTTTCAACTTCTGAGCCTGAAAGGAGATCATGAAAAAACTTGCTCCCTATTAAAATTCCTTCCATTCCTTCTGCACTCTAGCCCCCTTCCCAATCTGGCACTTGGCCTCCTCGGAAGTCTCTGCCCTAATCTCACAACTGTAGGGCAGGGCAGAATTGAAATTAGGCACCCCATTTTTCCAAGTTAGTCTCACTTACAGGTTTCAGAAAACCCCCAAAAGACAGCTATTGTGTTACCAACAAGTTCTGAAACTGACTTAAAGATCCAAGTTGCATTCCAAATCCCACTCCCAGCCTTATCAACATTGCCAGATAACCTTTACAGTTTTACAGGTACGGCTCTTGCTGTGTTCAATGTGCTCTGAGCAGAGTGGTCTTCCTGAGGTCTTTGAAGCACATGAAGAATTATGCTTCCGTTGAACAAGCAGGTTTCTGTTCTGAGCTGAGAACTGAAGATAGAGCGTCTAGGCTTCGTAGCCTGACACCTTGGCAGACTAAGCTGAGCTTTATCCTCAACAGATACCCTGTGGAGCTCTCATCCCTGAATGGCACTGCAGGGTAAGATCGTGTACACATACATACATTTGTTATCAATTTAGCACATGCTATATCATAAAGGTATTTGACTTACTCCCGATATTGGTTCCACAAAATGGCTCAGGTCAACAAATCTCACCATCTTATGGAGATGTGGGTCATTGCCACTTTACTGCCTTCCATTTGGGAGTTGCTTTTCCTTCACTGGGCAACAAAGTGATTCATTAATCAGTCAATCAATGGTATTTATTGAGGGCTTACTGTGTGGGTAGCACTGTACTAAACACTTGGGAGAGTACACTACAACAGAGCTGACGGACACATTCCCTGCCCACAAGGAGTTTACAGTCTAGAAAGGGAGACAGACATTTAAATAAATTACATATGTGTACACAAGTGCTGTGAGGCTGAGAGTGGGGCAAATATCAAATCCTTAAATGGTACAGATCCAAGTGCATAAGCAACGCAGAAGGGAGATGTAGTAGGGGAAATGAGGGCTGGGTTAGCAGTGAGCTAGACGAGATTGAGGTACAGTAAGTAGACTGGCAATAGGGGACTGAAACATGTGGGATGGGTTGTACAAAATCAGCAAGGTGAGGTAGGAGGAAGCGAGCTGATTGAATGCCTTAAAGCCAATGGGTAAGGAGTTTCTGTTTCATATGGAGATGGATGGGCAACCACTGACAGCTCTTGAGTGAGAAGACATAAACTGAACTTTTTTTTAGAAAAATGTTCCAGGCAGCAGAGTGAAGTAAGGAGTGGCACAGGTAGAGAGACGGAAGGCAGGGAGGTCAATGAGGAGGCTGATGCAGTAATCAAGACGGGATAGGATAAGTACCTGATTCAGCATGGCAGCAGTATTCTCTGGCTTCAGAAGGGAAGCTCAATACTGAGTGTTTTAGAGAGGTGTAAAGAACCCACTCTCCAAGGTCCCTTCTCTCCCCTCTCTCCACCCTCCCCCGACGTACATACTTGGGACTGGGAAGTTTCTCTAATGCACAAATAACACTATTTCAACTTGTGTCTCTCCACCACCTTTCAGTGCTTGGACCTAGCAATACACAGTTGCACAGGCAGCAAAAAGGATTCAATTAATTACTGGTCTTAAATTCTTAACATCCCTAACCCTTGAGTTTTCAGTTCCTTGAGAATGAGAAGCAGAATGGCCAAGTGAAAAGAGCCCAGGCCTGGGAGTCAGAGGACCTGGGTTCTAATCCCAGCTCCAACATTTGTCTGCTGTGTGACCTTGGGCAAGTCACTTCACTTCTCTGTGCTTGTTACCTCATTTGTAAAATGGGGATTAAGATTGCGAGCCCTATGTGGATGGTGACTGTGTCCATCCAAATTACCTGTACCTACCTCACTGCTTAGTACAGTGGCTGACACATAGTAAGCACTTAATATAACTTAAAAAAAGTTTGTCTCTACTGTAGCACTTGTTACTGAATTCTTATTTTTAATTGTGAAAAAAAAAGCAGTGCTACCTGGAATCTGATGGCTTTTTCAGGGTTCGAAGAAAGTCATTACCAGAAAACGAAACCCACAGATGGGCAGCAATGTTTTAATGTTCCTGAAATTAGTCGTATTCAGTTTGGAAAGCCAAACGGTATATAAACAAGACAGTTTTCCCGCCAACAATGGTCTATTGTAGGCCACCTGAAAATACGCTTTCTATCTCTTTTAAATGCCACACTATAAGGAAAACTGGCCACTCTGAGTACTAGTAAGGCCACAGAAACCCTGAAAAGGAAACCAACCGTGGTTCTTCATATTAGTGACAAGGACAAAGTCCAGAGAAGTTTTGGTGTTCTCCAACAAGTTTTTCATTTACATTTATAGGTGAAAATTAACATCTTAAATAGCAAGTAAAATGGGGATGCCTGTTCACCCTCCTACTTAGACTGTGAGCCCCAGTGCAGGACAGGGACTGAATCTAACAATTAACTTGTACCTACCCTAGCACTTAAAACAGTGTTTGACATACAGTAAGAGCTTAACAAATACCATAAAAAATACTGAAAAACCTTGTTAGCTCTCTTAATTGGTTCCATTAAAATAGAGTGGTTAAATAAAAGAGCATGGAAAGTATAATTTTTCATAGAAAATCATGTAAAAGTGCATTGAGTTCCCAAGAGCCAAAAAATGGATTCTTGGACTCTTACTAATGTAAATATGTAACCTATAATAAAAGATTATGAACTTAATTAAATATCAACATATGTATATATTAAAAAATTGTCCTCTCCCAAAGTTTTTCATGTTGATGTGATGCTGGTCTAAGTCCAGAAACATCAGTACATCTAATTTAACCTGGGGCATGCCAGGCTATAGATCTCTGCTATTTTCCAGGAGAATGTTACTCTATAGCATTATTTAAGGCCATGATATCCTGGAGGTACTATATCTATTTCAGAGGTAACTAATTTCAGTGATTTGCTTGTTTCTATCCCAGCACTTAGCACAGTGCTTGGCACACCCTATGTGCTTAATAAATACCATCATTAATGCAAAATGTAGCAGCTGTGTATTCTGCTAAGAAGTAGCCCCACGTTTGCATAACACATAGCATACACTTATGATGCTGCTCATAGTGCATGCATGCCAGAACCAGAGCGTTATCACAAAGTGAAAGAGTACATCCAGGATTTCAACAGCGTTACTGTGGAAAAGCACTAGAAGTAGAGCATTCTAACTGTGGGGGGGTGGGGTGGAAGAGGGGGAAAATCGTAAGACTTTTTATTTATAGAGGACCTCTCCCATCTATGTTCAATGCACTTTCCAAACACTAACCTTTCAATTTGATTGTTTTCTATGAGTTCCTTTATTGTTTTTCCTTGTTTAGCCCCCAGACTCTCAAGGCTTGAAGATGTCTTGATCCCCCAGTATAAACACTGTATGACTGTAACTGAGATCAAGTCCCTTCGGTCTGAGAGGGTATCTCAAGCCAGTAGTATGTACTATCCACTGTGTGCAAACACCTTTGCTAAGCACTGAGATAGTTATGGTGGACAGACAAGATGCTACCCCTGACCTCATGGAGTTTATATTTGCATAGTCTTTCTGGCAGCCTCCCTGAACCCGGGGCTGGAAGGGCCAAGAACTAAATCTGTCTGGTATTTGAAATGGATCATTTTGAATTCAAGTAGTGGGATCAGGAAAGTGATGCAACAAAGATAGAGGCTGAGGCAGCTGAGGAGGCAGATGGACAAGAGAGGGAGCAAAGCAGCTGTGGCCTGCAAAAGCCGCGTCTGTGTGTCCCTAGTGCTGCTCATGTAAATTAATTGCTAATGAAGCTCATTCAAAATGCAAAAAATGGTAATTATCATTTTTGTTCAGGTTGATTTCCATGGACGTTTGGGGGCAAATAAAATCCAAGTAACGCACCAACATTACCCAAGGAGTATAATTTTCCAGAGTATCCTGAAGCTTAAAGCTAAACCTTCAGGGCTTATGGTGTTGCTCTGCATCAAAACAGCATGTCCAGAAGGGTTTGAGCAGCTCGTGAATGTGGTTGTTGGCACTAACTACATCCAGAGAAAAATAGAGCAAAAACACAGTAAACACAGATTACCAACACAAAATGCTCTGGGAGTCAGAATGATGTCCTCCCCCATGACAAGCACTCAGATTCTAAGAGATGTTTGGATTTTGGTGGATTCAGGGTTGAATCACCTGGGTATCACTCCAAAACTGCTCAGGATTTTATCCATCCTAAACTAAGCCCGGGAAGTCTTCTACTGAAACAGAATTTGAATGAACTAGGAACAAACCGAGAGCCTAGATGACACAACTGTACAGATTAGCTTGGGCCTCCAGGCCTGAACGATAGTCTTTGGCTACAAGAACCAAACTGAGGTAAGGAAGGAGTTGAACTACAAATGAAGAGCCAAATCACAGCACTGGTACCAGACTTCTAGCCACCTGCACATCATTCTAGACTGTGAGCCCGTTACTGGGTAGGGACAGTCTCTATATGTTGCGAACTTGTACTTCCCAAACACTTAGTACAGTGCTCTGCACACAGTAAGCGCTCAATAAATATGATTGAATGAATGAATGAATGAATCATAAGTATGATGGGGTCTCGGGAGACTTTTTGTGGGTTGAGATTTTCTTGGAATCTGTTTGCAAGAGGCATTTACCCAAATTCACTTCTGAGTGCCCCGCTGCCCCCACCATGCCCGGCACTGTACTAGGGGTTTCAAGAGTTTATAGGGCATGAAGAAAACAATGGAACCTACCCTTAAGGAATTCTGCATCTAAGAAGTAAAGCAGTAAATGCCCTCCCTCCACACATCCGCCAAGCTAGCTCTCCTCCTCCCTTCAAAGCCCTAGAGAGCTCACCTCTTCCATGAGGCCTTCCCAGATTGAGCCCCCTTTTTCCTCTCCTCCTCCCCATCCCCCCCACCCTACCTCCTTCCCCTCCTCACCTCCTTCCCCTCCCCACAGCACTTGTATATATTTGTACAGATTTATTACTCTATTTTACTTGTACATATTTACTATTCTATTTATTTTGTTAATGATGTGCATATAGCTTTAATTCTATTTGTTCAGATGATTTTGACACCTGTCTACATGTTTTGTTTTGTTGTCTGTCTCCCCCTTCTAGACTGTGAGCCCGTAGTTGGGTAGGGACCGTCTCTATATGTTGCCGACTTGTACTTCCCAAGCACTTAGTACAGTGCTCTGCACACAGGAAGCGTTCAATAAATACAATTGAATGAATGAATTGGAAATCAGGATGTTGGGTGTTACTTCTAGAACTGCCTGGGAGTTGTCTAACTCTGGATAAGGGAAGCAGCTTGGCCTAACGGATAGATCTCAGGCTTTGGAATCAGAAGGACGTGGGTTCTAATCCCGGCTCTGCCACTTGTCTGCTGTGTGACCTTGGGCAAATCACTCCACTCCTCTGTGCCTCAATGATCTCATCTGTAAAATGGGGACTAAGCCTGTGAGCCTCATGTGGGACAGGGACTGGGTCCAACCTGACTAGCTTGTATCTATCCCCAAGTGCTTGTTCAGTGCCTGACACACAGTAAGAGCTTAACAAATGCCACAAAAAAAAAGCTTAAACACTCTCAACCAAACAGAACTCCAAACCAAACCTCAGCCCCAGGGCAGCTATGAGGCACAGGTTAATGTTTAAATTCCTTTGAGATCCTCTCCACAGCAGCACCCTATGTAGTTTCCCGTGCTTGCAACCAGGTTCATCTTTGAGGAACTTTCCCATAAAAGTACAATAAGCACCGGCTACTCCTGACCCCTCTCTCTCTCCCTCCCTCCCTCTCCCTCCCTTCCTCTGGCAGCTCCCACCCAAGGGTTCATCCCGTCTCCTCACTATTGCCCCATATTCCAAGAGCCACCAAACTGACGCAGCTAAAATATCCCTCCTGGATGAGACGAGAATCAATCAGGCTCGATCATGAAAAGCTTTTGCTTCTCACTGTACTCCAATCGGGATGCTAGTCTCAGGTTTGGAAGAAACAACAGGCAAAAGGGAGTGATGAGAGTGCAAAGTACTGCTTCAGTCGATCCTGCAACGGGTCGCCTGTGGAAAAACAAATGTTCTTTCATTGACACAAAAAGGGGAGAGCTTGAAGCCTCAAAAGGCTTTTGAAAAGAGATTGAAGATAAAAAATAATGAATAATGTTGCAGGAAAAAAATAGCTGTGTCAGTTCTGAACAGGAAGGTCTACCTAAATTAACGATACATCTCTCGTATCTCCATCAACCAAATTTGATTACATGAAGATATCCGATTCTGAATAGATTTTAGTACCTCGGTAGGGCTTAAGACAAGGTTGCTAAAATACCATTAGAGGTACAACAATTGACTGAATATATTTGCTCTTCCATGTAATTCTCTTTGTTCCTGGCACACACTCTACAGTTCTTCCACAACATCCAGACCTAAAAAGGCAATTTAGGAACTCACTCCTGCAGAAAACCAACTGCCTCAGTCCTTTCGGAGAAGTGTAGTCAGTTCTCCTAGAACACGTTTTCACTATATATTTTGGCTAGAACACAATGGCAGAATTAAGGGAAGCTCTTCCGTCAATGCAAGTCTGCCTGGGTACACCATGTGGATTCAGAACTAAAGGCAAAGTGAATGTGCATGATGTGGGTCATAGTATGAGTACCATAATGCAAGCTTTCTTTGAACACAGGGTTCATCCAAAATGTGACCCTCACATTCTAGGGGGCCTGACTCTATCTTACCATCTTATAAAGTATGAATATAAAATCCCCATCGATTAATATTTACTGGGCTCCCCTTGAGTGGATATTCACTGTATGAAGCTCTAGAGGCACTGGATAAAATGGGAAAGAAAAATCAAATTACCTTTCCTCCAAGGGGCTTTCCCCGACTAAGTCCTCATTACCCCTACTCCCTCTGTCTTCTGTATTGCCTATGCACTTGGCTCTGTGCCCTGTAAGCACTTGATATTCACCCCACTCTCAGCCCCATAGCACTTGTGTACGTGCGTATTGTTTATTTTAATGTCTGTCTCCTCCTTTACACTGTAAGCTCCTCATGGGCAAGGAAGGTGTCTACCAACTCTGTTTTATTGTACTCTCCCAAACTCTTAGGTCAGTAAGTGCTCAATAAATACCTTTGATTCATTGACTCTTGGCCTTTTGGACATCCTGTTAAACATCTTGTGCTACCTTAACCCAGTCTAAGTCTAGGTGATTACAGTTGAGTTAATAATAATAACAACAACAACAATAATAATAATAGCAACAACCATGATATCCGTTAAAAGCTTCCTATGAGCCAAGCACCCTACTAAGCACTGGGGTAGATACAAGATAATCAGGTTGGACAAAGTTCCTGTGCCCTATGGGACTCACAGTCTCAGCAGGAGGGAGACCATGCCCTAGAACTCCAAATACTGATTTTTTGTTACCAACAAAATCAATAACAACATGTATGCTAAATCTTCTGATGCATTCTCAGGAAACACAGTATACTGTCATTTATCTCCTACACCACATCACTACCAAACAACGGGCAACCAAATCCATGACATACACTTCGTGGAAAAAAAAAAAACTTCCCTTTTAGATTCACAGATTTTTCTGTAGCAAGAAAAATGCTGGATAAAATTAGGTTGACCTTGCTTAGGGCACTAATTAATGCTAAAATTCTAATATGCTGCAAGTTAACAACCAAACTATCCAGTTCAAGCTACTGAACACCAAGAGGATTAAAATCTTTTCCATAATTTACAGTAATTTCTATGGGAAACAGAATCATGTACAAGAACATATGAGGACATATGAGGATGTAAAGAAGAGTATGAGTTCAATGCCTCAAGCCAAGGTAAATAATCTGTACAATTTTACAATCAATATATTCATTTCTGTCATTTTGGTCAGACCATGATTAAAGAACTAGGGAACGTTCTTTTGTTGACACAAACCTGTTAAAAGGACTCAGTGTGCTGCATTAGCAAGGAAACTGCTCGTGCCCATATGCGTAGCATTGGAACAAGTGAGTACTATGAGCACGAGTTCTCCTTAATGCAAGGTTTTCATCAGTGTAATGCTTGCATTATAATCAGTCAATCAATGGTACTTATTGAGCCGTTTGCTGTATGCAGAGCATTATTCTAAGAGAACTGGATGTACATATTGGTAAAATCCCTACAGTTTCTGTTCCTAGAGGACATCTACCACTCCCTAATTGCCATCTGTGTTCTGGATTCAGTGCAGTGTCTTAGTACTTGCACTAATAATATTCTATAGCTTCGCATCCAAGCATCTTGACTAATTCAGATACATTAAGTGACACAGTGTTCCTATAAAGAACAAAATTACTGTGTCTAATTCATAGGTGAATTACAAAGAGAACAATATTAGTCTCTACTTCTAATTTAATTCAGATATCTGCACCTGACATCCTAATGAATTGACTGCATGCTGTTTTTCAATCAATGATAAGAATTTAGTGTTGCAGGATTAGGGAAACTTGGAAATAGTGAAAACTGAAGAGGAGTGTGGCTCATCGTGATTTTGGAGCTGCTATGATGTTGGCCCAACCTCCACCATTTTTTAAAGGGGGTGGAGGATGGGGTGGGGTGGTGAAGAGTCTATTTAAAATTCCAGAAATAAAAATCAGAATAATTTAAGAACAACAGCCTATCTATTAACAGCTCTAATTAGCACAAGCAAACTACATCTGATTTTTTTCAATCATATCTGGATCAGGTAACACAGTATGTTCTCGAAGTCACCTTTCAACTTGGTTAATTTTTACATCAATAACCTTCAAAATCACTAGTGTCTTCCAAAACAAACCAGCAGTTTCTCTATGCCTTTTTGCAAAGATTTAATAGGAGGAATCTGTACAAATGGCTCAAACAAGGAAGGCTCTCGTGTTACAAAATATACTAACTGGTCTGCATTAGTATTGACATAATTGCTTAACATGAACAATAAAACAAAGTTCCAAATGTCATGAATAGAGTGGCTGGGCCCCCAAGGCACAGACTAACATGACTGAAATCGATAAAATTACGAAGTGTGTGGACAGGGCAAACAGGGAATTGCTGTTCATTAAACCCCCGAACTCCAAGAGGAGGGGGGCACCCATTGAAGCTTGAAGGTGCTAGGTTCAAAATAAATAAAAGGAAACACTTCTCCATACAATTGGTGGTCAGTATGTGGAAATCTGTTACCTCAGTACATTGTGCAGGAAGAAAATATCAGCAGATTTGAGAGGGATTTGGATAAACATAATGTATTACAGGTAAAATTGGGAATTTGATAGAGGGGAAGAGGAGGGCAATCTTCATTTGATTTTTCCAAGCTTCCTGCTGCCACGGTCTGAGACAGAATCCTGAACTGGATGCTGGCATCATTTTTTATCTTATGTCCACAAATCAAGAACATTAAAGATCAGTTAGATGCTCTCGCCAGTAGTTCTATAACCTCCCCTCCAAGTTTCTTCAGGATTCTCTAAAGGATATCAACCAATCCTGATTATTTGCTTGTCTCTAGTTTATCAATCTGGTCTAAAACATCTTATGTGGTCACCATAATTTGATTCACTTCCTCTGAGCTATCTGCCACAAAAACAATTTGGGTGTATGGCTCTCAGTAAAGACTAAACCTGAGCCTCCTGGCTCTCTCTTTTTCCTCTCTCAGAGCATCCCTTACCCCGCTGATTCCCTAGCCAATTTCCAGCTAGTTGGTTTGCTTTTTTTTTCCCCCTCTTAGACTATGTTCTTGTGCCTGATAGGCTTGGGGGGCGGTGATAACACCTGCTGTCATCTAGGGTGCTAGTTGCTATCATTCATTTACTCAATTGTATTTATTGAGCACTTACTGTGTGCAGAGCACTGTACTAAGCGCTTGGGAAAGTACAAAACAGCAATAAAGGGTGATAATACCTGATGTTGCTTCCCTCCTCAGTAAAATGGGGATGAGATGGAGGACAGAGCTGGGAACTGGAAAACCTCAAAATGCTATCCAGCAATCTACCGATTGTCTACCGGACATGCTGATGTCAGGGTGTCTGAGACAGGTTCTGAGGTGAGATAACAGTAATGTTTGTATGGGCCAATCCCCACTAACATTAGCTTGGCCCTTGAAATTAGTCTTACTCCCAAAGCAGAGTCAGGAACAAAAATAAGTTTACCTCTATAAAAAGTCTCAAAAAGTACTCCTGGCCTCCTGCAAACACAACAAGTGCATGCAGCACCCTGAAATGTACTGTGGAGTTTGTCCCATCCTTTACTAAAAAATGAATTTAGTCATCTGCAATCAGTGTCCCTTGATCAATTTATAATCTAGTGAGGGAGATAAATGGATAGAAATTGAAACATATAATGGGTAAAAGAGTAAGACCAAAGATGCAAATTATTCATCAGGGAATTCCTCTTGGATAAGATTACTTTTCAGAGAGGTTTTGAAGGTGGAGAGGGCTATGGCTGAGCAAATTGGGGGTGGGGGAGGGGGTGGGGGAGGAGAGTCCCATGCAAGAGGAAAGCATGAACTATGGGTCACACATGGAGAGTTGCACTTAGAAATTTACCTTAGGAGGAGTGAAGAATGTGATCTGAGGTGTAGTGGGAGAACAGAATGAAGAAGATCCTGGTGAGCACTGACTATGTTTACCAATTACTGCACTCTCCCAAGCACTTAGTACACAATTAAGTTTTACGCAAATTCCACTGATCGATAGATAGGGAGCCTTGATGCTAATGGTTAGGAGTTTGCTTTCCTTACAGAGAAAAATGGGTAGACATTGGACTTTTTTAAGGATGTGAGAGAGGTGTTTTGAAAGTTTGAACAAGTCATCTTCAACAGTTGAGCAGCTGTTGAAAGGACAGACTGAAGAGGAGAGACCGATAAGGTGGCTGTTGCAGTAACAAGCTTGGAAGTGATGAAGTAGTTAACCTGAGTGGAGCTGGTAAGGATGGAGATAAAGGGGCAGATCAGTGAAGTATTGCAGAGGAAGAACCCCAAGCCTTTAGAGAACTCTTCTAAACTGTAAGCTCCTCATGAGCAGGGAATATGTCTACCAACTCTGTTATACTGTACTCTCCCAAGCCCTTAGTACAGTGCTCTGTACACAGTAAGGGCTCAAAAAATACAATAAATTTATAACTGAATGTGGGAAGTAAAAGAATGAGAGGAGTCAAATATGAAACCAGGATGGTAAACTTCTGAGATGCAGAGGCAGGTGTGTTGTCAACAGTGTGAGGAGAGGTAGGAGGAGGAAAAGGTTTGAGAGGGAAGTTCCATTTACACCTAGGTAGCCAACCTTTAGTTTCAGCAATCTACTGTTTGTAATATGCTTCTGACTCTGTTGATTTGCTTTTAAGGGTGTCCAAGATGTTCTCTTTTGGGAGTGGCCAGGAATTGTCACCTTCATAGCTCCACAACATCTGAGTTCATTCATTCATTCAATCGTATTTATTGAGTGCTTACTGTGTGCAGAGCACTGTACTAAGTGCTTGGGAAGTACAAGTTGGCAACATATAGAGATGGTCCCTACGCAACAGTGGGTTCACAGTCTAGATGGGGGAGACAGACAACAAAACAAAACATATTAACAAAATAAAACAAATAGAATAACTATGTACAAGTAAAATAGAGTAATAAATATGTACAAACATATATACGTATATATATATAAATCCATATAAATCCATATTACTGTAAATCCATATTACTCCCTCACAGACATCTCTGCTCTCTTGACCCCATTCATCTTTCTGAGTGCCTCACACCCCACCTCGCCTCCTTCTCCTCTCTACCCAATCCTGATGATCAGATTACTGCTCTCAACTCTACCCTTTCTACCCAGCTAGACTCACTCGCTCCCCTTTCCCTTCGCCGCTCTCGTACCACTAACCCACAGCCCTGGATCACTGCCACTGTCCGCCTCCTTCACTCTTATGCTCGAGCTGCCGAACGCTGCTGGCAAAAGTCTAAACACCATGCCAACCTCGTTCACTTCAAGTTTATCCTTTCCTGCCTTAACTCAGCCCTCTCCTCTGCCAGACAAAACTATTTCTCCTCCCTCATTGACACCCATGCCCATCATCCCCGTCAGCTCTTCCGTACATTCAACTCCCTTCTCAGGCCCCCGGTTCCTCCCCCTCCTCCTTCCCTCACCCACAACGATCTGGCCTCCAACTTCATTAATAAAATTAAATCCATCAAGTCTGACCTCCCCAAAGTCACTCCCCCCCTTCTCCAACCCCCCGGCTCTCAACACTCTCTGCTACTCTCCCATCCTTCCCAGCAGTATCCTCAGAGGAGCTCTCCTCCCTCCTCTCAAGCGCTACTCCGGCCACCTGTGCTTCTGACCCCATTCCCTCTCATCTCATGAAATCTCTCGCTCCGTCCCTTCTCCCCTCCTTAACTTCCATCTTCAACTGCTCACTCTCCACTGGTTCCTTCCCCTCTGCCTTCAAACATGCCCATGTCTCTCCCATCCTAAAAAAACCCCCTCTTGACCCCACCTCACCTTCTAGTTATCGCCCCATCTCCCTCCTACCATTCCTTTCCAAACTCCTTGAACGAGTCATCTACATGCGCTGCCTCAAATTCCTCAACACCAACTCTCTCCTTGACCCCCTCCAGTCTGGCTTCCGTCCCCTACATTCCACGGACCCTGCCCTCTCAAAGGTCACCAATGACCTCCTGCTTGTCAAATCCAACAGCTCCTACTCTATCCTAATCCTCCTCGACCTCTCAGCTGCCTTTGACACTGTGGACCACCCCCTTCTCCTCAACACACTATCCAACCTTGGCTTCACAGACTCCATCCTCTCCTGGTTCTCCTCTTATCTCTCTGGTCGTTCATTCTCAGTCTCTTTTGCAGGCTCCTCTTCCCCCTCCCATCCCCTTACTGTAGGAGTTCCTCAAGGTTCAGTTCTTGGTCCCCTTCTGTTCTCGATCTACACTCACTCCCTCATTCGCTCCCACAGCTGCAACTATCATCGCTACGCTGATGACACCCAAATCTACATCTCTGCCCCTGCTCACTCCCCCTCCCTCCAGGCTCGCATCTCCTCCTGCCTTCAGGACATCTCCATCTGGATGTCTGCCCGCCACCTAAAACTCAACATGTCCAAGACTGAACTCCTTGTCTTCCCTCCCAAACCCTGCCCTCTCCCTGACTTTCCCATCACTGTTGACGGCACTACCATCCTTCCCGTCTCACAAGCCCGCAACCTTGGTGTCATCCTCGACTCCGCTCTCTCGTTCACCCCTCACATCCAATCCGTCACCAAAACCTGCGGGTCTCAGCTCCGCAACATTGCCAAGATCCGCCCTTTCCTCTCCATCCAAACCGCTACCCTGCTCGTTCAATCTCTCATCCTATCCTGTCTGGACTACTGTATCAGCCTCCTCTCCGATCTCCCATCCTCCTGTCTCTTCCCACTTCAACCCATACTTCTCGCCGCTGCCCAGATTGTCTTTGTCCAGAAACACTCTGGGCATGTTACTCCCCTCCTCAAAAATCTCCAGTGGCTACCAATCAACCTATGCATCAGGCAGAAACTCCTCACCCTCGGCTTCAAGGCTCTCCATCACCTCGCCCCCTCCTACCTCACCTCCCTTCTCTCCTTCTACAGCCCACCCCGCACCCTCCACTCCTCTGTCGCTAATCTCCTCACCGTGCCTCGTTCTCGCCTGTCCCGCCGTCGGCCCCCGGCCCACGTAATCACCCTGGCCTGGAATGCCCTCCCTCTGTCCATCCGCCAAGCTAGCTCTCTTCCTCCCTTCAAGGCCCTACTGAGAGCTCACCTCCTCCAGGAGGCCTTCCCAGACTGAGCCCCCTCCTTCCTCTCCCCCTCCTTCTCCTCTCCATCCTCCCCGCCTTACCTCCTTCCCTTCCCCACAGCACCTGTATATATGTATATATGTTTGTATGTATTTATTACTCTATTTATTTATTTATTTTACTTGCACATACCTATTCTATTTATTTTATTTTGTTAATATGTTTTGTTTTGTTTTCTGTCTCCCCCTTCTAGACTGTGAGCCCATAGTTGGGTAGGGACCGTCTCTATATGTTGCCAACTTGTACTTCCCAAGCGCTTAGTACAGTGCTCTGCACACAGTAAGCGCTCAATAAATACGATTGATTGATATACAGGTGCTGTGGGGAGGGGAAGGAGGTAAGGCGGGGGATGGGGAGGGGGAGTTGTGAACTTCAGACTGTGAACATCTAGTGGGCAAAGATCACCTAGTCGGCAAGGCATACTACTCATCTTAGAGAATTGTAGGAAGTTCATAAGGGTCCTCAATAGAGACTTAGAAGAAAATTGATTATTCGAAGGTGATAACTGGTGGACAGAACACTGCTTTTTTCTGATGCCATACTATGGACATAAGATTTGATCAAATGGTATGGAGCAGGAAGATCTAAACAGAGCACATCAAGTTGGCTAAGAGGTTTGTGTTATTTGGAGCAGGGAAGTGATCTATTTAGTCTTTTCTGAACCGAGAAGGAAGGTGTGCAGAGTCACCAATCAATCAATGGTATCTGAGTGCTTACTGTGTGTGCAGAGCACTGTACTAAGCACCTGGGAGAGTACAATATAACAGAGTTGGTAGACACGTTCCCTGCTCACAACAGTGCTCCAAAAGTATGAAAAACACTCCACCCGACTCTTGGGAAAATATGATAAAAATAAATGATATCGCACCTGTCTTTGAGGTGTTGACAGTTCAACAGTGTTTCTTGGCTAGCATGCTGCCACCTATTTTTCTCACATTCTGCCTTGCAAAGCTACATTGAAATGCAAGCTTTCTTTAACAGGCACAGAGCACTTCAGTGACTTGCCCAAGATCACACAGCATGCCTGTGACAAAGCTGAGATTAGACCTTGGGTCTCCTGACTCCCAATTCGAGGCTCCTTCCACCAGGCTCCGCTGCCTAGTGGGCAAATACCTCAAACAAAATAAACAAATCAAATACTGAAAAATCATTACCAGAACAAAGGGAACTAGGGCACATAATAGTACCTCCAATTGATATGATTCCTTTTTCCTCCTGAAAGCACAAAACACTGTTAATTATATAATTACATCTTTGCAATTTCAAAAATCCTTTATGAAACTATATTTTTGGCCCTCATCATTTCCTGTGGCAATAACAATAATAATAATAATGATGGTTTTTGTTAAGCGCTTATAATGTGCAAAGCACTGTTCTAAGCGCTGGGGAAGATACACGGTGATCAGGTTGTCCCACGTGGGGCTCACAGTCTTAATCCCCATTTTACAGATAAGGTAATTGAGGCCCTGACTTGCCCAAAGTCACACAGCTGACAATTGGCAGAGCAGGGATTTGAACCCATGACCTCTGACTCCCAAGCCCGTGCTCTTCCCATTGAGCTATGCTGCTTCTTTTCCATATGTTTGTCACCAGCTGCAAGAAGTAGTTTTTCCTTTTGTTTGTTGTGAACCTAGCAACTTCAATTTTCCCTGACTATCCCTAGGCCTGGTGTTGTAGGATTTTGTAAAATTCTGTCCTTGCCCTGTCCACACCCTTCATGATTTTGTAAACTTCAATCATGTCCCTTCTTAACCTTCAACTTTCCAGACTAAAACTGTCTTAATCGCTCCAGCCTATCCTCATAGAACTACTCCATTCCTCTGATTATACTGGCTGCTTTTCTCTGCACTTTCTCCAGCTGTAAGATGCAGTGACCAGAACTGCATGCAGTATTATAGGAGTCCAGGTACCATAGTTTAATATGAACAAAACTATGCTCTTTGTTTTCTAGAGAAGCAGCCTGGCCTAGTGGAAAGAGCGTGAGCCTGGGAGTCAGAGGACCTGGGTTCTAATACCGGCTCTGCCACTTGTCTTCTGTGTGCCCCTGGGCAAGTCACTTCACTTCACTATGCCTCGGGTTCCTCATCTGTAAAATGGGGATTAAGATTGTCCCCAGGGACTGTGTCCAACACAATTATCTTCTATCTACCCCAGCACTTAGAAGAGTGCCTGGCACATAGTAAGTGCTTAACAAATGCCACTGCTACCACATTAATCCAAGCATTTATCCTATCCTGCCTCCGTTACTGGATCAGCCTCCTTGCTGCCCTCCCTGCCTCCTGTCTCTTTCCCACTCCAGTCTGTACTTTACTCTGCTGCCCGCATCATTTTTCTACAAAAACACTCAGTCCATGATTCCCCACTCCTCAAGAACCTCCAGTGGTTGCCCATCCACCTCCACATCAAAAAGAAAGTCCTTACCATAGGCTTTAAAGCACTCAATCACCCTGCCCCCTCGCCTACCTCACCTTGCTACTCTCCTACTACAAACCAGCCCACACACTTCACTCCTTTAATATTAACCTACTCACTACACCTCGATCTCATCTATCGTGTAGCCAACCTCTCACCCACGTCCTGCCTCTGGCCTGAAATGCTCTCCCTCTTCGTAACTGACAGACAATGATTCTCCCCAGTTTCAAAGCCTTATTGAAGGCCCATTTCCTCCAAGAGGTCTTCTGAGACTAAGCACTCTTTTCCTATTCTTCCACTCCCTTCTGCATTGCCTTGAGTTGCTCCCTTTATTCAACCTCCCTCCCAGCCCCACAGCACTTATGTACACATCTGTAATTTATTTCTGTGGTGAGCCCACAACAAGCTGCCTTGTTACCGACTGTCTGTGATCCCCGCGAACAACAAGGAAGAGACTCATGAAGGCACTGATGGGCTTTACCTGAGGCAGGTGATTGCTGGCCTGTGAGGGTGGAACACGGAGGGAGGCATGGCTCTCTCTCCCTGTTCTACCCGGTAGCGGGCCTTGATCAATCCATGACTGCCACATAGAGCCCCAGCTGCGACGCCTAAGGCAGATAAAAGGTGGTCATTTTGAATTGCGAGGAGGCATGCAGGAGGCAGTACAGAGGCCCACACAGAAGCACCGAGAGAGAGCAGAAGCAGCAGGAGAGCAGCACTTGGAAGTAGAAAGAAGAAGCATCAACAGACCGTGTTCCTTTGACCAGCACACTGGCATTAGACCCTTGGTGGAGTGAGTGTGTGTATATGTCACTCCGTTGCACATTGGTAAAACTAAGTAAAAAACTTTCCACAGTAACCTTGGTGATCACAGATGTGGCTTGACATGTTACTGAGGCTCCCCAGGTCCAGGAAAGTCCTGACAGGTATGACTGGGGGTGTGCGACAATTTAATGTATGTCTCTCCCTCTAGACCGTAAGCTTGTTGTGGGCAGGGAATGTGTCCATTATACTATTATATTTTATTCTTCCAAGTGCTTAGTACGGTGCTTTACATACAGGAAAAAAAGTACGCCACTAGTTCCTCACCATTCTTCATGGTACTTACTGTGGGGGTGGAGGGGGGTGTTCCTCAAAGGTTGAAATAAGGGCCATAGTCTCACATGATGACAGGTTCTTTATTCTTTGTATATAACTTCTCTTTACCTTTGAAGGCCCTCATTTTCCATGGTGAAGGGTGTGTTAAGATTATTGCCATCTTACAGTTTGAGCTCTTTGTGAGGAATGAAAGGGTCACTTTGTTATTCTGTACTTCCTATCAAACCAAGGTAGCAATGCAAAAAAGACACAAGGTAATGTGGTCTGGGAACACCATGAATCCATCAATATTGAAGCAATGCTCGTAGCAACTTACCTTCACTGTGCAGATAATGTGAGGAAAATATGGACAACAGCAGACTGTATCCAAACTGTATCCAGCTCCCTAAAGTGAGCTGAAAATAAGGTTACCATAAACTATGTAGATGAAAGAAATACTGAGAAGTCACAGTGAAATAAAACCTCAAATGGTGTGGACCAGCCATGGACAGGTGGGACAGAGACAGAAGACAGATCAGACTGGCATAGAGAAGTTAGAAATGGGAGAACATAAGCTTTAGGAAGATCTTCACACCAAGGGGAAGAAACCAAAACAGCACTTGGAATGGTGAGTAGCAACTGCAGCAGTGCCCCAAAGGACAATCTTTAAATGCTTGTCACATGGAAAGTCGCACATTTGTCTTGTCAGCTACACTACCACATACTGATTTTTTTTAAAGTTCCAAATCAGCATCATCTGCAGATCTGAAAAACAGCTACATATATTTCTCTGAATTTTTCTCACATTTGATTTATTTATTCTCTTGTTCTTTTACCTAATAGTGTCTTGGTGTTTGTCTCCCCCATGGCCTTTAAAGTTCTTTGAGGGCAGAGACCATAGCTTATTCTTCTTTTGTAATTTCCCCATAATGCACAATGAAGATGCTCAATAAATACTGATGAGGAGGACAAGGAAGAGAAGGAGAATATGGAGCTACGTCTATGCATGTGAAATGACCTGGCATAGACGCCAACTCCACAATTTTTTGGGTAGAGTGGTCTACCAGAGATAACCTGCTCCACCCCTTGGTCCTGGAAAGGGACCTGAGGCGGAGTCAAGATCGCGGCTCTACCTCTTGCCTCCTGCTGAAGAGGGAGAGGAAGAGGCAGGTAAGGACACTGATGCTTCATTTCCAGTCCTTATAAGGAAGGTAGGACTGAGTGTAAATGGGAGCTGGACTCAAGGCATACCTCTCACACCCACCTGAAAGCTGTATGAGAAGGAACCAGCTACCTACCTGCCTCTCCGCCTGCCCCCCACCCCTCCAATCCAGATCCGGCGACAATGGGCCAGGTATTGAAGCTCTAGAGTCACAGCCTTTTCTGGACTCCACTGCATATTCAGCTACCACCCCATCTCCCTACCTTCATTCCCATCCAAGCATCTCCAACAGGTTGTATATGATCACTGACTCCAACTTCCGTTTTGAGCCCCTTACAGTCTGGTTTCCGCCCTCTTCACACCATTGAACCTGCTCTCTCCAAAGTTACCAATACTCTACTTCTCCCCAAATCTAACCAACTTTATCCTAATCCTCCTTGATCTCTTGGCTGCCTTTAACACTGAGAACAATCCCTCCTGGAAACACTATTTAACTTTTTTCCCCCCCTAAAACATTTCCCTCCTGATTCTCCTCCTACATCTCTGTCTGATGCTTTCACTTTCACTTGCTCTTCCTCTCCCTTGTAACACCTACCTGTGGGTTTCCCTCAAGGCTCTGTCCTGAGTCCCCTTCTATTATCAATCTACACTCACTCCTTTGGTAAGCGCATCTCCTCCCACAGCTTCAACTACCATTTCTTTGTGACTGACTCCTAAATTTACTTCATTAGCCCTGACCACTCTCTCCATCTCTGCAATCTCCCATTACCTCCTGCCTTCAGGAAATCTCTATATAGATGGCCCTCCTGGCACATCAAGGTAAACATGCCTATATCTGAACTCATCTTTCCACCCAAATCCTCTCTTGCACATAACTTTCCCATCACAGCTGACAGTGCCACCCTCCTCCTCCTCTCACAACTGTGGCATTATCACTGACACCTCCTTTTTCAATCCTCACATTCAGAATATCATTAAGTCCTGTTGTTTCTTCCTCCACAACATATCCAGAATCCATCCCTAAACTCTCCATCCAAATGGCCACCATGCTGGTCCTGGCGTGATGCAGAATTTCCTGGCTATTGGTTTTAGGACACTCAATCAGCTCTCTCCTGCCTACTTATTCATTCTCTTCCAATAATAATAATAATAATAACAATAATAATAATAATGGTATTTGTTAAGCTCTTACTATATGCCAAGCACTTATCTAAGCACTGGGGTAGATACAAGGTAATCAGGTTGAACACAGTCCCTGTCCCACATGGGGCTCAAAGTCTTAATCCCCATTTTACAGATGAAGTAACAGGCACAAAGAAGTTAAGTGACTTGTCCAAAGTCACACAGCAGACAAGAGGCAGAGCCGGAATTAGAACCCATGTCTTCTGACTCCCAAGCCTGTGCTCTTGCCACTAGGCCATGCTGCCACTATTCTATTATTATAATTATTAATTATTATTATTATTAGGAGGTCTTCCCCAATCAATTCCTAATCTCCCCACTTTATAATCCCCAACTCCCATGTCAGCACAAACACCCACAATGCCCCCCTTATGTATAGTATCTTTATTACTTCCTCTTATCTGTAATATACTTTAGGGTCTGTTTCTCCCTAGATTGTTAGCTTGAGCTCCTTAGGTTAACCATGTCTATTAATATTACTGTCTTCTCCTAAGCGCCCAGTATAGTACCCTGCACCCAACAGGCACTCAGTAAATACTAATGATTGATAATGTGTGATTATGTCGAATCGACTATAACGGTACTTTGGTTAATTTTATGATCATTACCCCTACCCCGAGTACAAAATAACAACCTCGATGCCCGTCTCGTACAAGATCCTGGAAATAATTTTCTCCCCTTGTCATATTCCTTTGTTGTTTTTAAAACTGTAATCTTCAAGAAGTTGCCTCTGGATCCAAGGACCATTATAATCAGTAAAGCATTCATCAGCCACTGCTGAAGCTGGTAGCCTGGAAAGCAAAAGATAGCCTTTGTGTTGCCAGTTAAAATAAGTAATGGAAAATAATAAATTTGAGTTGATAGATTTCTAAATGCCTTGACGGCAGGGATTGTGTGCTGCTTTTTGTTATACTCTCCCAAAGTGGTTAAAACGGTGCTCTGAAAACAACAGATGCTCAACAAGTACTACTGATTGATAATTAGTAAAGAAATAGAGGATCCACAACAAACAGCAATGCATCTTTTGCACGGGAATCAGTCAGAGGTCCAAATTCTAAGCCCCTAAGTCTAGAATCATAACTGAAAGAGGGACATGGTCTACTATGTCCCCTCAAACTAATCAATGCCATTTACTGAACAAGTGCTGAGCACTGTACTATGCACTTGCAAGAGTACAACAGTAGCAAGACACATTCCTGGGCTTCATGGAGCTTACAGTCTGACAGACAAAAACTATTTACCAATTGTGAAAGCTGGAGGAAGAAGGAGTACAAAACATGAAATAGTACAAGAACACTGGGATGAAACAGCTGAATGGGTGAATGAGTGTAAGCTCATTATGAGGGGAACATGTCTGTTAATTCTGTTGTATTGTACTCTCCCAAGCGCTTAGTACAGTGCTCTACACATAGTACGCACTACTGAAGTAAGGTATTTTATACCCTCTCTCCATGTCTTCCAGCTATATGCTGATAAGCTGGCATTAGTTGATTTTCTTGAGCCTCATTTTAATTACATTCCCTGGTTTGGGCATTACTGCAAGGATAATCAATCAATCAGATCAGAAAATGCTCTGAGTGAGAAAATGGGTCAATCGATGGTACTAAGCACTTACTGTGTGCAAAGCACTGTACTAAGCCTTTGAGACACACATTTCCTGCCCTCAAGGGTAACAGGCTGACAGAAGAACTGTCTAATCAAGCTCGTTTCTCCCACACTGTTGCTGTGGGCTGGAATCTTGGTCCTCAGGAGAGTGATCTTCCTTACTGGAGTGGAGGTGGGCAGAAGTGTGACCCCAAAGTCTAAACTTGCATTATCACACTTTTGGAGCACAATTATGGGCAAGGGACGAGTCTACCAACTCTGTTGTACTCTTCCAAGTGCTTAATATAGCGCTCTGCACACAGTATACGCTCAATAAATGCCATTGATGATGATTTGCACTGCTGAATGATGGTTGGGTTTTAACTGAAATGATGGTGTGCAACATCTTTGTTTCATTTTAGGAATATGTTTTACCATTCATGTACACTCAAAAGGGTTTAGCAAAAAAAAAAACAACAATTATCTGGTTCTATTAGAGATAAAAGAAAACAAGTTTCCTTCACTAAATAAATTTGAACACATTAAAAACAGTCCAGATTTGGCAAAACTGCAGCCCAATAAGAGGACCAATGCTGTGGCCATGTTGAGAAAAATACGGTTTGAAATATAAGTACTGGAACACAGAAAATAGCAGAATGGCAAATGATTCTATCATTAGCTTCTTTCAAAATGAACCAAGATGCCCACATGGGTTGGGCCAGAGCAAAACACACACATACACACACACATATTAATCATTTCACATTTCACAGCTCCTGATGGCCCTCCAGGATCCAGGATGCACCTTTACCCACTGATGTCACAGCCTTACACTACATCATGTGCCACAAAGATTACACAACATCACATAATGATGTCATATGGCACTTTTGACAGAAATCCTCAGACCCTAAAGTGTATCCCAGGATGACTCTTGCCTCGCTCACCTCTCTCCAGAGCCTCTCTAATCCCTGCCCATGGCCCTGTAATCACGGGCACTGCTTTCAGGCAAGGGACTACCAAGAAAGCAGTGATCAATGACCAAGGAAAGACTTGTGGTTGCACATCACAGAGGAGCTGCTAAGGAAACTATAGCGGTGATTTCAGGGGATAGGCAACCCCAGGACGGAAGTACGACACAAGTGCCAATCAGGCTTAAGTGCATATTCCTCGATCTGTTAAATATTTTATTCTACTACGGCTGTTGGAACCTTTTAACCCAGGGAAACGCCAGTTAGCCAAATAGAATGTCTGAGTAATCTATGTGTGTGGAACCTGCTAAATTGGAAAGACTTGCCATCATCGATGCTATTTATTGAGTGCTTACTACAAAGGAAGGGGGCGGGAATAGGGAATCCTTCCAAATCCCAGTAACCAGCCCTTGGGGTGCAGAACCGAGCAATTGAATCCCAAATGCTTCCTGTGCCTTTTGGGAATGCCAAACAGAAGAGTCAGGGGATGGTGGAGGCAAACCACTGGGGCAATTTCTGGGTGCACTAACTTGCAGCCCCAAGAGAGTTCTTACCATGGTGGTAAACTACCACAGACTCTGTGACCCTGGTGTCAAAAACTGAGCATCTGGCCCTAAAAAGTGGCTGAAATGTTATAACTGGCCTTTTTCAGGCAGCATGCACCACAGTGCTGTGGTCTCGAGTTTGAATAAGGAAGGTGTTTGGGTACTCTCTTGGACTTAACAGATTAATAGTTCCACCTTCAAGGTATTTCTATACATTATACGCATACATTGTGGAATTATACAGCTCAGCTCCATCAGTGAAATGACCAAGGCTATGAACTCAGAGAGAATGCATTCCGGTCCTCCTCATCAGTAGCAGCATTCACCAATCTTGGGCTATGACCTCATTAGAAAAGAGAGGCCAGCCAAAATATCACTTCCTCTCTGGAAAATGATGGTGAAAACTTGAACTTCCAGGCAAAAGCACCTAAAACAACCTTTGCTTTGGTGTCTCCTTGCCTCCTGATCAGGAGTGCTATTAGTGTTGAACTACTGGCAACTGCTCAGCTTAAATATGGGGATAGCACTTGTTTTTCATGGCTCGTTGTAAGGGCTCACAGGTAGTAGAAGCCTGATGAAATCAGTCAGTCAGTCAATCGTATTTACTGAGCGCTTACTGTGCCCAGAGCACTGTACTAAGCGCTTGGGAGAGTACAATGTAACAATATAACAGACACACTCCCTGAAACGCAAGGCAGTAAATATCCTAGCGATAACCCTGGCAAAGACCTAAGGGATAATAATGTTGGTATTTGTTAAGCACTTACTATGTGCAAAGCACTGTTCTAAGTGCTGGGGTAGATACAAGGTAATCAGGTTGTCCCACGAAGAGCTCACAGTCTTCATCCCCATTTTACGGATGAGGGAACTGAGGCCCAGAGAAATGAAGTGACTTGCCCAACGCCACACAGCTGACAAGTGCCGGAGCCGGGACTTGAACCCACGACCTCTAACTCCAAAGCCCGTGCTCTTTCCACTGAGCCACGCTGCTTCCCCTAGGAAAATAACCCCAAACCAGTGGGCAGTGCTGCCCATTCAGTGCCCTAACACTTGCCATGCCATGAAACAGCCTGTATAGAAAACTTCCAAGTCTGCTACATGGTCTCCCATTTACCACCAGGAAGTCATCAAATGGTTTATCTCCTTTTGGTACGGAAATGGATGGGTCTGGGTTATGTGGGATTTGTCAGGGTTCCTCCCACAAGCATTGCACTAAATAAAGCCTGGAGAGCTTTAATGGAGAGAAAATCGGAAGGTGTGCTGTCCTTTTGCTATCAAAAAGAAGTCCAATTTACTCTGACAAAGTCAGGAGACAGAGACCTAGAGAATGCCACAAAGGCACATAAAGAAAGGTGGAATGGAAGACAAGTCTTTTTTGCCGAATGTTTAGCATTTCAGCTTTAGTTGGAATTTAGTTTCACATCAGGATCCTTCCACTACAGTACCATTATATTCTGCCACAGAACATTTGTTTTGGTACTGAGGTTTGGGAACTGTTCTCATTAAGAACCAATATTGTGTGAACTATTGAAATGGCATTGTAATATTTACATTGGATTCTCAAATATTGATCTTTCACTGTAGTCTGTAAACTCCTTAGGGGCAGGGATTGTGACTATCAATTACACTGTATTGTACTCAAGTGCTCAGTACAATGCTCTGCACACAGTAGGTGCTCAATAAATACCTTTGATTGATTGTGTTGTGCTCTCACAATACAGTGTACCACATTTACTCGCATAACTGGCCCACTATTCGCAAAGAATTGGGGGTGATATAAGAATTACTAGCAATGAGGGGAGCCAGAGGGAAAAAAGGGAAGATAAAAATAGGTAAAGAGGGAAGAAAGAAGAGAAAGCTAAGTGGGCAATTGAGACTGCATCTCTTACTTCTACTGCACCCCTTCAAGGACTGCATACAAAAAATACTAATGTATTAACCCTCCCCTTCCTACCCTAAAGTTCACACCCTCAGGAAAAAAAGTTCATCCCCTGCATAAGCCTGCATGTGGCATAAAGGCATTCTGACCCTTCTCTTCCTTCCCAGGCAGTGCTGCTATCACTGCTTATAAAAATAATCTTTTCTCCTCAAAAAGTGTGTGTGTGGGGGGGGGGGGGGAATCATGCGAGTAAATACCATATTTAGCCCTAAAATCATACCTTTGTGCTCTTTGCTGAACCTAATTCCAAGCTCTGAAGATTGTGCCTTGCTTGCAGTTTAAACGCTGATCCAAGACACTGTTTGGCATTGTTATTTCTAACGAAGACAATTTAAGACACTGGGGACTTTTCCAGCACTCAGACACATGACTACCATGAGCATTAAAACTGCATGGGAAGTTCCCCATACTTCACTTGTCCTGGATATAGCCCCCTAATGGAGGTCCCCCAATGCGTTGCTTGAACTATCTCCTTGCCTGAAGGCAAGCCATCATCAAGGTGCAAAGTTACGGCATTGTCATTCAGTCAATTCAGTTCTGGCTGAAGTCAGTAGAAATCCTACCAAAGCAATGGGCTAAGTTACATGCTTTTTCTATGAATAAAAGGCATTTTCAGAAAGTTTAGCTGGACAAATATAGCTCTGCAACCACTTTGGGAAGCAGCGTGGCTCAGTGGAAAGAGCACGGGCTTTGGAGTCAGGAGTCATGGGTTTGAATCCCAGCTCTGCCAATTGCCAGCTGTGTGACTTTGGACAAATCACTTAACTTCTCTGGGCCTCAGTTCCCTCATCTGTAAAATGGGGATTAAGACTGTGAGCCCACCGTGGGACAACCTGATCTCCTTGTAACCTCCCCAGCGCTTAGAACAGTGCTTTGCACATAGTATGCGCTTAATAAATGCCATCATTATTATTATTATTATTACTTAGATCCTGAAACTTCCACCAGTGGTGTTCACTCTGGGTTTCTTGTAAGGAGCGAGGAAGAAAAACGAAAACTTGAGTTCTGAAAAAAAAAAAATCCACATTTTGTCAAGCATGTACTAGCAGTAGTAACAGTAGTTAAAGGAGTGGCAAGTGCATTTCTTGAGTGCCCACTGAGTGCAATGCACTGTACTAATTGCTTGGGAAATATAAAACAGGTGACACATTCCCTGCCCACAAGGAGTTTCCACTCTATCACCCTTAAATTTGAGGGATGCCAAAGTCCAAAAAAAATCAGTCCACCATTCCACAAGCCACAGGAGATAGAAAAAGTGGGAACCTTAATAAATCCCAGCTAGTGCAATAGAATTGTATATCTGCCAGCATTAAGTACATTTCTTGGAATTTTCAAGGGCCCTACGACACACAATATTTGTTTTGGTACTGATACCAGGTACCAGGAATTCCCTGCCCGGGAATTTTAAAGTAGGTAAGCATCCTATTTTTGCCCAGCCCATTAAGCACATCAGAAACGTTTTAGGCAATTCTAAGTTTGGAGTAAGGAAAGAGGGCCATCAAAAAATTAGATGCAATGGAAAGCATAATTTATGGGTGTTCCCCAGGATGCAAGAAAAATGAGAAGGCTGGTAGAAAATGGCCACATATTCTTGGGATTAATAGCTAAATCAAATTAGATGAACTAGGAGCTGGGGAAAGGAAATATGTTCCAAGCAGTAGGCCAAAGTGCAAGTCAACCCCAGGACAGACCTCAAGAAGCTTCCCCCATACTAGGAGTTCTCAACCATGACCCAAAAAGCGCCTCTCTAACCAGGTCAAAGCTAAACCAGGGACCCACCCAGGTGCTAATCCATGCCATTTGAAAGTGTGCTAACACTCTGACACAACAACCCAAACTGATTGAAAACAGTCAGGGAAATAAAAGGTTGCCCAGCCAGTGAAGAGGCCTGGAAAATTCCTCATAATGCATAAGAATTTTGTTAACCCTGGCAGGGAACCTAACCAAATCTGAACAGTTTTGCTGCCATGGCCAACTCCTCCAAAGGAAGGTAGAATTTACTCACTGATTCCCCTTTGCTTCCTTTACGCAAAGGAGCAACTGTCAGCTTTGAAAAGAACCTCAACAGAACTGCCCTTCTATGCTCCAAGATGCTTCAGCAACGTGCCCTGTCCAGCCTCTCCAATACATTCCCTGACCAGGCTCTCATTTCTCCCATTCGCCCTCGCCCCCTTCTACATCACCTATGCACTCAAAGTTGTACCCCTTATTAGTCCCTCCCTCCCTGACCCCCCGCCAGCCCCACAGCACTGAAGTATATAATCCTATACTCACCCACTCCCCCATTAGTAATTTATTTCAATGTCTGGTTCTCCCTCTAAACGATAGGCTCCGCGTGGGCAGGAACACCTCTACCAACTCTACTATATTGGTAGAATACAATACAGGGCCCTCCCAAGCACCCTGTACAGTACTCAGTCATATTTATTGAATGCTTACTGTGTACAGAACACTGTATTAAATGCTTGGGAGAGTACAATATAACAGAGTTAGTAGACACGTTCCCTGCCCACAAGGAGCTCACGGTCTAGAGTCTACAGTACTCAGCACATCATAAGCAGTTAATACCACTGACTGACTGCTGCACTGCACTTGTTTAGGTCACTGACATTTACTACCATCAGATTCACCTCCACCATGACAGTGGTAACAGAGCGTTCAGGCTCCTCCCTTAGGGGTGAACTATGTTGTGTGGTACCTTTCATTCTAGCCCTTGCAGCTGCCAAGACAATCACTGCTGCTGCACCAACCCATCCCTTCCCATTTGCTCCCTCCCCCAGCCAGGATTGCAGGGACAAAGGCAGCCACAAATGGGGGCGGGATGGGTGGGGTGGGATGGGGTGGCAGTGGCTCGAGGGGACCAGCGTGGCAGTCACTGGTAACGTCCCCCACCTGACTCCAATCACCTCATCTAGAAAGACAATCCTGAGCAATGTGCTTCATCCTAAGGTTGGGTTAGAGGCTGGGCAGGGCAGGTTGTTTTGTTTTGGGTTTTAAGATTTTTGAATTTTGCCATTGAAAAATGCAATGCTAGTGTTAATGGCATGCTAGGCTTTAAATCACTTTAACAAAGATTGAACAATAGTTTAGGGATGTTTCGCATTACAGTATATAGCACGTGAGGGGATTTCATATTATTTTTCCAGAGGTTCTGGGATGGATCCTAATTTAAAACATGCAATTCTACAGGAAAATGTACCCCACAAAACAGTCATTCACAATTCAACCATACTTTAAAGGAACACAGTCCAGCTACACCATGGGGTATGCCTGCAAATACAAATAAAAATGGGGTGATTCTCTTAAACCTGGGTTTTGAGAATACTGTGACACGAAAAGGCAGAGTCAAAAAAGGCACCAGGCACTGCAAGTAGAAAATGTGCCAGTGTTACAAAGGATATTTCACACACATGTTGGCCATACATGGATCCTTTTAGCAACACTCGCACACACAAATAAAATGTTGACCTTATGCATTTATGTCTTTCCTTCGCACTTGGTATCTATGTAGCTGATTGAATGTTCAATTTTATTTTTTTATTTCAGTCCACCTCCCCCGCTAGAGTGTGAGCTCCTTGTAGACAGGGAAAGCATCCTGTGCTTCTGTTGCACTTTGCCAAACACTTAATGCTAGGCAATGCATTCAGCAGATGCCACCGTTATTCCTATTACTACTACATTTGAACTCCAAATATATGCATCTTTAGCCATATCTCCCTCGATTGGACACATTTTTTAAAAGTAATTCTCCTGTAGGAAATGCCCATTTTTGCCAGAACTTGTGGGGAGCACATCAGTTTTAACCCAAATGAACTCTAGGGGATGAACCGCTCATTGGCATTCCCTCCCTGCCTCAACCACCCCCTGACCGGCTGACTGTTGGGGAAATTTGTCCCCAAAGGGGCACACCCTGTGCCCCTTCCCTCCCACCCCCCAGTTCATCACATGCCCTCCCCTCTATGGCACTTTATTTAGAATGTAAGTGCCCAGTTCAGAGGAGACCCTGGGTGTTCCAATTAGTTCTGTAGGGAAGGGCATTGAAGGAGCCAGAGGCTGCACCCACAGGGGCAGGAGGGAATGTAAGGGGCAAAATGGCACTCAACCACCCACTCTTTGGGCCACAGGGTAAACTGCCCTCTTCGAATCAGCTCCTGGGGCCAGCACCTCCTCAAAGCAGTTGTCAGTCAGGCAAACTGAGCAGCAGATGGAGGAGACCCACCCAGAGATGCAATTTCATGGCAAGAGCACCCAGCCACAAGCACCTTATTTTGACACTTAGGACTCCCATCAGGTCAAATTCATTCAATCGTATTTATTGAGCGCTTACTGTGGGCAGAGCACCGTACTAAGTGCTTGGGAAGTACAAGTCGGCAACAAATAGAGACGGTCCCTACCCAACAACGGGCTCACAGTCTAGAAGACAGGCTCACACGAACATACCAGTATCAAATGAACCTGATGGTACCTAGTTCATTTGTGAGATGGAACAGGAACTGTTAAGACGCACTTAGATTTTGTGAAATTTCTGTGAAATTCCATCAACTTGCCACGCAAGCACAGCCAGCATGTTATTTCTCATTGAGCAAATACCGAAGGTGCGAGGGGGCATGGAGAAGCCATCCCAAAATGGCCTGGAAAGGAAGGCCTTGGGAGGAAGCTGATGTGAATGTCGACAGAGACTAATTTCTTTGAAACTGTCGCTGAAGCTGGTTTAACATGGTGTCACTGAGCACGGTTTCCAACTTGCTAATAAATTGACTCACTCTGGCTACACAAACAGCAGCATGTGATTTCAGCAGCCTAAAAAGAGGTAGTCAGCTTACTACGGACCCAATTAAGCAGGACAGGGTACCTACAGCCTCTCAATCGCCAATCCACCTTCTGCATTAAAATCACACAGGGACCTACAGTGACAATTTCTGGAAAACAGATGTGTATTTGCTCCGCAAACCAAACAATACCGCTGCACCTTCCTTTGGCCTTCCTTAGCGCTCCCCTCCCCGGCACTTGCCCAGCCAACTGCATTCACTCAGTGAAAGCCACAACTTTTCATCCGGAACAACCAGAGGCTGGCTGTTCCAGGCATCCCAACTGAATTTCGATTCTCAATAATCCAAAGTGAATTTGCAGTTAGTGTGACAGGGAGAAGTCACCAAGCCCCACATCCCCAAGCATGCCATGCCACACGAGCTCATCAAGACCAACACACTGGTGGAATGTTTCGGGGCAAGACATGAGCAGGAAGAAATGAATTTGGAAGAATTAACAAGGGACTTTTTTATCATTTTAAACCCCTTTGGAGGCCAGTTCCAAGCCTAGCATCAATACCGCATTTTTCCCCATCTCCAAATAAGGTTCAAATTGTGCTCACTCCTTTTCAGAAGGGACAAAGGTCTCTTAACAGTCTCACCACTAGAGAAACAGAGGGGCTTAAAGGTGCCGCAAATGGCCAGGCTAGTCATTTTTTACCTGCACTGTGGCAGAATTCTTTCCCCCACCCCTAAGAGATGTCATTATAGGATGCCTGGAGCTGAAAAATGTCCACTTGAAAAACACTACATTTTGTCACTCTAGAAAGCCTAACTCTGCATGTGGATGAGGCTAGGCTGGTCTGTATCCAGTTTAGACTGTGAATTCCTTCCAGAATAGGAACCCTGACCATAGCTACACTTTGTAAAGTGACCAGCAACTAGTGGTTTCTCAGCAAGATCTCGCAATATAGTACTTTATTACGATAATGACAATGATCTGAAAATGTGATTTAAGCCGTTGCTAAGCATTAGTTGTAGGCATTTTCCCCAAATTACCATCCTCCACAGGGCACCAACAAAGTCTGAAATAGAGATGTCTCATGCACATTAGCTATTGCCACCCTAAGCACAGTCACTCTACAGGGGTGCAGACCGGAGACTGGAGGTGCTCTAAAAGATTTCCTCCTCTAATGGGCCGGAGGTTATATAACATCCGGGCACCTGCACTTCCAACTCCATACCTTCCAACAGGAAAGCGTGGTTTCTCACGATGTTTGAGCATCCCTACCTCCACTGACAATCACAAAAACACCAAGAGATGCCCAGCAAATGCCCATGCCAGAACCTAAATAACAAAGAAACCATCACTCAGGAGTAGCAAGTTTGCTCTACTTAAAGGTCAGCATTCTGATTCCACAGCCCTTGGCACCTTGGTAACAAATACTGAAGGCCAGCTTGATACCTGGGCAGCGAATCAAAAAGAAAGCAAGCGAGACTAAGCTCAGTGTGTGCTTGTGTAAATATACATCAACACAGAAATGGCTATTTTGAGATAATCAATCCACCTTTCTCTTTCAGAGGTGTAGTGGTAGGCCACAGATTTGGGACTCTTGGGGCTGAAAAAGACCTCCAACCCCCAACCTCAAATTCAACCTCCTCCTGCCAGACTGGCTTCCCTGGGTGTCTTAAGCCCTTCAGAATAAGAGATTCGACCACTTCCCTTTGGTAATTCATTGCAGTGCTTGACAACCCTCACTGTCAGGAAGTTCTTTTTGAAGTCTAACCTAAACACCTCCTACTGTTATTTCAGTTCATTTCCTTTTGTTCGGGTTTCAAGGAAGTAGAGAACAGCTGCTCGCCACCCTCTGTTTAATAACCCTCATGCACTTGAAAACAGTTTTTCAGTCATGGCTTCTCCCCTGCCACCCCAACCCCAGGCTTCCTTTCCTCTAACGAAATAATTTCAGTTCCTTTAGACCTTTTTTCCATAAATCCTAATTTCCAACTCTAGAGCCATTTTGTTGCACTGCTTGGCTGCTGATTCAAAGAGATACCTCTCTCCAGTCCCTAGCCCCTTCACCAGTTGGCCTCTTTGTGTCCCGCCGGCATGTCACGCTTCCATCCTGGCTCTCGGTCTCCCTCTCCCTCTGGGAAATGAAACTAGCAAGGTCTGCCACCCACTCCCTTCAGTGGCATGGGGTGAGAGTCGGTGAATGAGTGCCTGTAAATCCTCAGACAAAAGGGCCCCGGGAAGGGCAGTGTCACAGAGGCCCCAACAAAACCAGAGGCAGTTGAATGAAAATACCGCCGGGCATCTTTGAAACTCCTCAGCCCATCTGCTCTGAAGACATGGACCCTCGGAGGGCAGGGAAATGCCCCCATTTCATTGTGGTCTGAAGATGAGAGAGGGTATACGTGTTACACATTGTAACCCAAAAACAACACCAAAAGTGGCAAGACTGGAGAGCTGTCCTTGGGCTCTCAGCAAAGGCTTGTTTTCTTGTTTTGGTTTGCTTTTTGTTGTTTTTTAAAAAATTCTAAGGGTTTGCTAATAAATGAGAACCAGTCCTATTTAATCCTATTAGACTTTAAAATTAGCCACTAAGCCTGGGAAAGGTTAAAAGAAATGAATAATTCCATTGCACTAGTCAAAATAAGTGCGCATACAGCAAGTGTGTCATTTCAGGAATTGATTGTCATCTGATAGAGAGGTAAGGAATTCAGAAGAAATAGAGGGCCAGCATCTCCATCTCAAGGACATGGATCGCAAAGGTTACTGATCACTATGCAGCTACAGGAAGAACCAAATAGAAACTGGGGTCCTGAATAACTCTCACCTGGGAAGAGCTCTGCCCAGTACAGACTTACTTTGGTTTGTTCTCCCACTTTAGCACCCAAAGCAGTTGGTGAGAGGGATCAGGATGAAAAACACAGGAACTGCACCTATAGGCTCGACCAATGGTAAAATAGTATTATCAAATGCCAAAATGATGCTACCTCGCTACAGACAAGCGGGCTAGGCCTGGACCTGGAAATACTAGTCTAAACCTGGGCAGGGTACCCAAATTACTGATTTCTGCTACATTCAGATGGTCACCTAGTTTGCACGGCTTCCAACTGCTTTCTGCTAAGGTGATTATATCAAACGTTTTAATCATTCTGATCTATCTCTTTCTCCTCTTTCACAGCCTAGTGAGGGACGAGACTCCCAGTATGCGTTATGTAGCAAGTTCCTCATTGGTTGTGTTCTCACTGGACCTGTATTTTTGCCAAGCAGACACCTTTGCAAATCTTTGGGCTGACGTAACTGCACCAACGTTGTGAATGCTGCCCTGTGGAAACACTTTCCCTTCAAAGTGAAAGGTGGAAGTATTTGCTACAATGTTGGCTACCCTTACATAGCTTCAAAATAAGCATTTGTTTCTCTGCCAAAATGTTCCAAAAAAAATGTTTCTAGAATGGATCTGTTTGACAGCAAAACAAACATTTTCAACAGATGCAAATGTTTTGACTGTTAAGATGTGTCCCGAACAAAATGTTTAGTTCAAAAAACACTTTATTTGGGAAGTGCTTGCCAGTGTAGTCAAAGGGCCTATTTTACCTTCCACTGTTTCCATATTTACCTTTAAAATTTCCCATTTCCTTTTGGCTCTCCAATCACCAAAACTCACATTTTTTTAAATATTAGGTCTTACCACCAGCATACCCCGACACTTACCTAATTCAGGTGCTCCAAATTTCCCCACATCTTTTTGTTCCCTTTTTTCTGGGTTTTGAAGATTTGAGGCAATGTGATTTTAATAAGGTCTGTTGGAATAGTTGGTCTCATAGTTTTTACTGTTCTGAGTTTTCCTAGTTGGAACGTATTCATCTCCATATAATTCTAGCCAATGTTTTTGTTATTGTTACTGTTTTTTAAAATAAATAACTGCCTGGCTATGACATCCAATCCTGAGTCAAATGTGCACGCCTGAATTCAGAGCTTGAGCACAGAAAAGACCCAAAGAGTGTGTTCCCCCTTCACACCCAAGTGGCAACCACACTCAGGGAAATCCCTGAAAAGAAACTTGGGCACACAAGGAGTGAAAGACACTCCCTGGAAAGTCTTAACCATATCAGTAGCATTGAGGTTCTGAGAGAAGCAGTCACCAGCTAGACACAGAGGGAACACGTCTCTCTCCAGACTTCAATGCTACCCACATTCAAACGGTCCTGTAGATCCCCTAGAATCTCTTCTCTACAAAAATCCCTGGGTCAGCACTCCTAGGCATGCTACATTAGGACCCGATATGGATGTGTGTGTATGTTTGAATTAGAGGGATTTGAAAATAAGCTAGCAGGTCTTATGACCATGAATGTGTATGAGCACACGTGCACAGGCATAGTGAGTGTATGACTGTGTATAAACAGGTCTCTACTTGCGAACATGGCTGTGAGGATGTCTGTGCATGTGCTTTACTGTTAAGTGTCTGAATGTACAAATATGAGTGTATAGGACTATGTCTATAAGAGTGTATGTGTGAACATGTCTGTGTGTATCTGAGTATGTGAACATGTATAAATGGGTCTAAAGGCAGAGTAGATGCAAACAGGTGAGCAAAAATTACTTAAATTGTAAAAAGGAAAGCTAACAGTAAGCGAGAATTAGAAACCTGATCAAAGAATGAGTGACTGCATAGCATTTGAAAACAAACATACATTGATACTGCTTGTCAAGTTTGGTTTCATGATGTTGCCTTTTTCCATATAGGAGGGAAAACAACAAAAGTTAATTATACATTAGTTGCTATTATTTTGTGCTACAACATGCCTCCCTCGAGGCCCAATTCAAATCTAAGACCAAAAGAAGGGGACATGGAAGGAGCCATTCTAAGAAGTGGCTTCTCCGAACTGAACCCTGGCTCTCCATATTCAACCTCAGTGTAGTTCAAGTCACTCCCACCCAAACAAGCAAGGTATGAAAATGCTGTCTCCATCTCTCACGTTCCTCTGGCAGAAACACAATGAATATCCGACCGACTCATAATAGTTTTATTGGCATTCCATGAAAACTTACTGGTGATGCAACAATGGTGGTGTTACAAAACATCAATCCCATGGAAAAATCAAATGTGTTGTAGGGTCAGATCTTATAATGCAGCTACCAACACCCTGACAGCCCCAGAATTAACAGAGCAGCTACATCTACCGATAACACCCACCTTTGGAAGTCTGAGCTCAATACACTGCACTGGGTGGATGGAGAGGGACCTCTACTCTTCCACATCTCCTGGGAAAGCTAAACAAAGCTTTTCTCTATGGCAGGGGTTGGGAAAAAGAGGTCCAGAGCCTACCAGTTCAGAACAATCCACCCCGAAGAAATGAGATTTTCAAGGAAGAATTCTTTCCAAAAAATGCCCTCCCACTGCTCCTGGGAGGATCATCCTAAAAACCACGGATAGCAACCCTTTCCTCTTGCCTCCCCGGTCCAATCTAGCTTCTCAAACTAGGATCCCGCGAACACGAGAAGTCTGTGGAATAGAACCCAAAAGTGGATTAAGCAGCTGATACAAAGCCAGGTGGCCCAAGGAGTTTAGGATAAGCAAACCTCTCATTTAGGACATAGGCAGCAGCTGTGGCTATGACTGCAGGGTGATCTTCAAAAGGTAGCTTCAAATCAACCATAGGAATGTAATCTTCCCTGCAGATAACCAGAGGCAGGGGAAAAGGACTATTGGGTCTTGGCATTTATGACCACCCAACATTTCTGGATAAACTCCTATAGCAAATCCAATTAAAAGAAAAAGCCCAAAGCTTCATGGAAAGAAAGATCACAGTTTCCCCCTGACCATTGTTTTTCAGAATCTGGGCCCCACCATTTCTGCCACCATCTCAGGCCTGCCCTGGGAATCCAGCCAGGGCTCAATAGAACATTAGGTAACAAATGAAGAGTTTAATCCCATTCATCCCCCACCTTCCCCTAGTTTAATCGGTCCGGTTATGAGATAGAGAACTGGTGGGATTGGGAAGTTGGATAACAAAGAAGGTCATTATCTCCCCAGCCTCATAACTGCATTGAGGGACCTAATTTATTGAGGAGAATTTTAACTGTTCAAACCGGCAGTGAAATCACCGGGAATCCCCACCCCCACCCACGTACTTTTGACTTTTTCTCTCCAAAATGCTGGAGAAGGCAGGGTGATGAATGGAGCCTTAACAATCCTAACACCACCACCCCTTCTAAACACCCTCCCCACCTAGGAAGGGGATAAATTAAATGGGCCACCCCAGTTTATATCCCTCCCCTCTCATCTCTTCCCCCACCTCCACCCCTGGCCCCCACTTCTTTCTTACCATCCCCCAGCAAGCAACATCCTGATAGCAGAATGAGTTGCATACAGAACCAGTCTGGGCAGTTTGGGCACGGAGTTCTGCCACCCCCTCTTACTACTCTGACACTAACTGCTCTCCTCTGGAAAGAACCCAGGATTTGGCAAACCTGAGGCTCCAAGCAACAACAACAAAAAAGGGTAAGCGTGAGGGCCCCGATCCTGAGTACACACAGCTCAGACTGCCCCCACCCCCACCCCCCGGAAGATTCATGCTCCAGGCTATTAGGCTACCTGGGTGATCAGCCTTGGTCCACAGAGAGACCCCATCCCTTTGCCCAGACCCTGTAAACCCACGGAAATGCCACCCAGCAATAGTGTCATAATGAAATTATTCACTCCCGCTGAAAGGAATGAGCGAGGAGGTGGGAAAACAACAAGAACACCAAAGCGACTCTATGAGCCCACGATCAAATCCCTCCCCACCTCCTCACTCCAGCACACCCCTTCAAAACCTACTAGATTTCAGCTCCCACCAGGTCACACCGCACCTCCCCTGGGGAGAGAAGAGAGAACTGCAACAGACAACATTGAGAACCAATCGTAATCAATCAGTGGTATTTATTGAGCGCTTACAGATGTGGAGCACGATACTAGCGCTTGAGAGAACCCAAGGCAACAGAATTAGCAGACGCGTCCCCTGCCCATAAGGGGCTTCCAGTATTTGATTCCGTCCAAGACCCTGACCTTGAGGTAGCAAACGGGCAAGTGGGGGTTTTGTTTGGCTGTTACCCATTCGGCTGGGCAGAGGTCTGAGCTAAGAGGGGCACCCTATGATGCCTAAAGAGGAGGGGAATCTTGGCACCTTGAGCAGGGACAAGCGTGAGACTTGCCGGTGTGGGAAGGGGGAGGAGACCGGCGGGGGGGGGGGGGGGTGTCTTTCTACACATATCCACACATACACGCGCACACACACCCCTCCACACAAACACACACACCCTCGCCCCCCACCGTCCCTGCGGCGGACCCTCCTCTCATCCTTCCCTTCCCGAAGTCGAGGAACGGCACTGGAAGGCCGGACTGGCAGGGCTGGAGAGCGGGAAGGCGCCTTCCCCCCGCTCCAGCCTCGGGGGCTCCAAAGGGGGGGGGGGCGGCGCCGCCGCTCAGCTCCCGCCTTCCCGGGGCCCCCCGGTCGCAGCGCACTTGCCTAGCTCCTGACCCAGCCAAACCCCTCGCAGGGAAAGTTACGGCAAGTTCGCAGGGGGAGGAGACGGGAGGGGAAGCGGGAAGGAAGAGCCGAATTATTGGCTACCCACCCTGCCGGGGTACCCCCTCCCCCAAGCCAGCCCCAACTCCCGTCCCTGACCCCGGGCTCCCAGGTGGCCCCCCGCCACTCCCAACAGCTGTCAGCCGCCCAGAAGCCGGACCGAGCCCGGTCGGGACGCGGTGCGGGGGAACCCACTCTTCCCCGCCCCTGCAGACGAAAAACCCCCGAACTTTCCCCGCAGAGCTCCGCCGATCTGATGGGATTCCGGTCGCCCTCCCCGGAGCCGCCGAGGCGCTGGCTGCCCTCGGGGAGGGACCGAAGTCCAGAGGGCCGGGCCGAGCCGGCCCCGCTGTTTACACTGTTCACTCCCAACCCACCTCCCCGGCCTTCCCTCCGTCCTTCCCTCTTCCCCCGCCTCCCTCCTCTTGCTTTTGTGCGCGGCAGGGCTCGGGGCTGCAACCTCCTCACCCCCTCAACTATCCACTCCTACCCCCAACCCCACCCTCCCAGTGAGCGCCCGGACACCCCTTTCCAGGGAGAAGGAGAAAGAAGGGGAAAACCAGGAGCCAAGCCGGGCGGACGGACCCGTCCCCCTCCCTGGGCGAGACAATAACCCTGCCGCCCCCGGCACAAAGGGGAGCCCCGCCCGTCGGGGACGGGAAGGGAAGGAGGAGGCTGGGGCTCCACGGACTCTACCCCCCTCCCCCAAAAACACACTAGCGGGGCGGGGGGAGGACAATAACTCCTCCCTTTCTCCTCTCCGAGATGGGCCCGGTGGGGGACAGAGAAAAGGAAGAGAGCGAGTGAAAGGAGGAGGGGGCTCTGTTAATCGGAACGGGCTCCCAGCACCGCGGACCGATGATTGATCTATTACTATTTTATGTGGGCATCGGAGAAGAGGGTAGAAGGTAACGAAGGAGAAAGGATGGACGGGGAGAGCGTCCAAATACTAAAAGCCACCGTAATTCCTAAATTAATAAATTCAATGAATACAAAAAAATAATCGGGAGAGGAAGCTTAACTCCCGGGGGAGAGCCGTCACCCCCGTCCTCCTCCTGGCCCCCCTCCTTTATCTCCCCTCCACCACCCTCTCTGTCCCTATGTAACCCGGGTCCAAGGCGAGCCGAGCTGGGTCGGGCCGGGCGAAGCTTACCTGCCGTGGAACCAGTCTTTGCAGGCGTCGCATTCGATCATGAACCGGGTAACGTCGTAGGGAAGCCGGCAGATGCAATAGACAGGCACAGTCGCCATGTTAGCTAGCTTGCAGCTACTGCTGCTTTTCGCTGCTGCTGCTGCTGCTGTTCGCTGCTGCCGCCGCCGCCGCTGCTGCTGCTGCCGCTGCCGCCACCGCTCTTTGCACCGCTCCAGCTCCGGTTCTCGCTTTCGGAAACAACAGCTCGGTCCTCAGGCAGCGGCGGACAAGGGGCTGGGGCCGTCGCCACCGTCGCCGTTGCTGCTGCTGCCACCGGGCAGGCGGGTTGCTCCTGCTACCCCCGCCGCCGCCGCTCCTCCTCGCCTCCAAAAGGGGGGAGGGCAAGGGAAAAAACCCACAAGCAAACAAACCTTCCCCCCGCTCTCCGTACCCTCGCCAGCCCCCCGGAAAAGGGGGAGGGATGTAAATAGATTCTAGATCTGCAGATTGATAGCGAGCTAGATAGATTGATGGGTTTCGTTTCGGCAATGACGACTAAATCCCCAGATTTAAAGATTGCGATGATAGACTCTCGCCCGGACCTCAGGCACGCGAGGGCAAGAAAAGAATGCGTGCCTAGTGTTTCGAAGAAACCAAAAATATAATAATAGAAAGGGGAAAATGCATCTGCAGAAGCGACTTAGGGGGTGGCTATGAAGACTACAAAGTTTTCCGAGGCGGGGAGAGGCGAGAGCTTGGATGGTGAGGGGTCTGTCCCCGGTCCGGCAGGGCGCGCGCAGCCACGGACCCCCCGGGCCCCCGCCCGCCCGCCCGCCCGCACGGGCGCCGATGACAGAGAGCGGAGAGCGGAGTCCTGGCATCCGAACCCGCGCCGCGCTCGCTCCGGCTGCTCAACTCCTTACGTCAGCTTGCAACATTGTAGCATTTCCTCTGTTGGGACTAGATTATCCAGGAGCTGGATTGAGCGGTGGGGGGCTCGATTGGGAATTTCCGTGGGCGCCCCCTCCCACCCCTTCTCCTAAAATTCCCAAGGAGGGATTCGGGCTCCGTCCCTGCCCTTCTCCCTCGCCTCCCCCCCACCCCCTTCCCTGCGTCTCTTCTCTCGGGACTGGAGCCGTCTCCTCCCGCCCGAGAGGCTGCGGGTGGAACAGAGAAGGGGAGGGGGGCGATAAGGAGAACCCCGAGTTGCGATCCCCGAATTACATGGAGGGAGATGAAGAAAGGGAGCCAACTAGAGACTGGGTTCAGAGCAGAAAGACGAAGAGAGAAAGAACGAGGAGGAGAAGGGAAGGAGTCTGCTCCAAAGACAGAAGAGCAATTACTGTTCAGTACTTTGCCTCAACTTTTTGTACAGGCTGGATTTCTGACCAGACAGTCCAGCTCCCATCTTGAAAGTAGTGGGAGAAACCCTTTGCCTCCCCCACTTCCTCCGTCTCCCCCCACCCCCATCCCCGCACAGCTATATTTTTCACCGCAGTTTCAAATCGTCTTAAAAGAATATTCTTTCCCCTCCCCACCCCAGCTCTCTAACGTGTGCAGACAAAACAAAGGAGGGTTCTGGGGTGTACGATTCCTCGGATACTCTGGGGAGAGGCCCAGAGGGCAGGCTGGGGAAACAAGGAAACACTTCTCGGAGATCGTCAGTAAAGTCCTGCTTAAAGAGTCTCATCCTTTACTTCCTATCCTAACTGCAGCCAATGCACATCCAGTCGGCCTGGAACTCCCTCCAAACCCCCACCCTCCCCATCTTCAAAACCCTTTTAAAATTGCATCTCCTCCAGCAAGACTTTCCCGATTAATCCCCCAGACTCCGAATCATATCAACCCAAAAGCTACTTCTAGTACTTGTGTATTTATGTATTCCCATCCTCTGCACCTGTGGATATGTGTATTTGCTACTCTATGCCAGCTCTCTGCCTGGCTTGCCCCTACTCTGTGCTACACTGGCCTCTACCATTGCCCCGCTGCTGGGATGGGATCACCCAATTTTCCTGCCCCTCTGACTAGGAGTTTACAGACTAAAACTAACCACAGTAATGCATGCAAACGTGTTACAGGCAGACTTATCCTCTGAACAAACATCAGGTTCGATCATTCCCCCTCTTCCCCCACCCGAGACTGTAAGCTCGTTGTGGGCAGGGATTGTCACTCTTTATTGCTGTATTGTACTTTCCCAAGCACTTAGTACAGTGCTCTACACACAGTAAGTGCTCAATAAATACGATTGAATGAATGAAGTATTCATACTATGTATTTAAGTATTTATTGGGCAATAGTCCCTCTCTAATGCCTTCCAGTGCATTCATAAGAGTTTGCTTATCAATGATATTTGATGAGTCTGTACTCTGTGCCTATACTAAGCGTTTGGGAAAGTATCATACAACTGGTAGACTCGATCTCTGCCCTGGGGGAGCTTACAGTCTAATGGGGGAGAAATATTAAAATACATTAACCGTAGGGGAAGCAATTGAGGATAAGGCTAGGCTGGCTTCCTGGAAAATTTTGTTTTTGTTAAAATAGGCATTTTGAGAACTTTTGTTTCGATGGGAAATAACCAAATTATTCCAACCAAATTCCCTATCACCCCCAGCCATAGAGGCATGGAGGTAATGCACATTCTAGATACTGTACCGTTGCTTTTAGACAGAGCTGTATGCTGAAATACTATACTGAAAAGCAAACACCATGTCCTAGAAAACACACACATGATGTTTGACCCTCAACATCAGGTTGAGTTTCCTAAGCAATATCAGTGATCACTAGAGTGTGAGCCTAGGAGTCAGAGGACCTGGTTTTTAGTCCCAGATCTGCCTTTGCCTGCAGTGTGACCTTAGGCAAGTCATTTAATCAATCAATGGTGTTTTACTTAACTTCTTAATTTCTCTTAACTTCTCTGTGCCTCGTTTTCCTCAAGTTAAAATGTGGATTCACTATCCATTCATTCAACCATATTTATTGAGCACCTACTGTGTGCAGAGCACTGTACTAAGCACTTGGAAAGTACAATTCGGCAACATATAGAGACAGTCCCTACCCAACAACGGGCTGTTCTCCCTCCTCTTTAGCCTGTGAGCCCCAAGTGGGACAGGGACTGTGTCCAACCTGATTATCTTATATCTACCCCAGCGTTCAGTAAAATGCTTAACACATTGAATGTGCTTAACAAATACCATAGTTATTATTAGTAGCAGTATCATAAACCACATTACTGCACAGTCCATATGTACAGTCCCTCTCTAATGCAACCTGGTCACAGTAACACAATTCTTTACCATTAAAAAATTATTTTATTCTACCAAATCATTGACTAGCAACTTCAGTATTTTTGACGTTATAGTTCATTGTTCAGGGGTAAAATCAGTGGCAGAGACATCAGTTTTTTCAAAGGGATGGTACTTTTTTGTGCACATCACATGACTGAATTGTATGTTTAAAGGGGCAATTGACAGTCAGTCAATGGTATTTCCTGGGCACCTACTGTGTTCAGTGCACTGTACTGGGCCTGAAACAAACATACAGAAGGAATATAAGCAATAGTAAGGTTAGATTAATAATATCCACCTCACTCCTCTGGGACATAATGTCCTCTCTCCCACCTGCCCACAGCCTGATTGCTTTCAGGCACTAGGGCTGTAGGCCTATGGAACCTATGAGCTTGGGAGCCGGAGCTAATTTGTAAGGTAACTTTATACTTTTAATAGCTGCCTTTCATTCAGTTCTCACACTACCTGTGTGCAGTGTTCTTGATGACATCTTAAATATAAGATACAGAGAGGAGAAGACAAAAGGGAGAAACGTAAAAGTGCTTGAAGACGGACTCCATTGTGAAAACAAAAAATAAATAAAAGACAGAGAGAAGTCCTTGTAATACTTGGGCTTATGACACAATTGATTCCTGAAAACTATGGATCAGTTGAAATGTAGATAAAATTAGAGAAGCAGCGTGGCTTAGTAGATAGAGCATAGGCCTGGGAAGTCAGAAAGACCTGGCTTCTAATCTCGCCTTCGCCACTTGTATGCTGTGTGATCTTAGGCAAGTCACTTAACTTCTCTGTGCCTTGGTTACCTCATTTGGTAAAATGGGGACTAAGACTGTGAGCCCCATATGGGACATGGACTGTGTCCAACCTGATTAGCTTGTATTGACCCAGAACTTAGTACAGTGTCTGGCATATAGTAAATGCGTAACAAATACCATACAAAAATGAACATTGGAACCAGTTTACCCATAGAGATAATGGTATAAATAGGAGATTGATTCTTGAACCAAAGTTGGATACGTTACTTTGACTAAAATTACCCAGAATTGAGTACTCAATTCTAGATGAATAATATAGCTACATTAATTCATTAATGTATTTATATTGAGTCAGAGAAGTTCCAAGATAGGGTAGCCAACTTTGACTTCACCGGTTGTAAAATGGATGTGTGGACCCTCCCGGGTGATCTGCCTGGCAGATCAGGTGACTCCCCTTTCCATCACCCTGGCATCTCCTACTCTACTTCTCCTGCCCTCTTTAAACTTTTTCCCCTCTCTCCCTCCTCCCAGTACAGCTTTTAAAATTGTTTCCCCATTTACCTGAAGCTCCTGTATGTCACCTCGACCACAACCCTCACCTCCAGAACAAGAAGGAGTATGGTGCTGTTAAATCAAAACAGTATGTAAATTTAGAAGTGCTGAAAGTTTCATTCACCCTCATTGAAAGATCTTAACTCCAGTACTGCCCGTATCAATAACATCAGCGGTTTTCATTGAGCACTTACTTTATGCAGAGCATTGCATTGTTCAGGGTGCTTGGGGAACATACAGGAGTGTTTCTGGCTCAAGAAGTTTATCACTATTATTATCAACAGCATGTACCAACAGTGCCAACTGTGTACAGAGTTTGGGAGAGCATGAAAGAGAAGACACCATCCCTGCCCTCGGGGAGTTTATAGTCTGGCAGATTTTACACTCTAATAGGGCAGATAAGGAAAATAATGGAAACTGTCTGAAAAAAGACTAAGCCACAACCATGCTGGAAAAAAAATCTGTTGTTTTAAAAAGGTTTGGGCAAATCAAGGACACAGGGATGACTAGGTGACACTTGAAAAGAACTGTAAGCACTTAGTACAGTGCTCTGCACACAGTAAGTGCTTAATAAATACGATTGAATGAACGACCGAGAATAAGCAATTCATTCCCCACTGATCCGGCCGTTCATTCTCAGTCTCTTTTGCGGGCTCCTCCTCCCCATCCCATCCCCTTACTGTAGGGGTTCCTCAAGGGTCAGTTCTTGGTCCCCTTCTGTTCTCTATCTACACTCACTCCCTTGGTGAACTCATTCCCTCCCACGGCTTCAACTATCATCTCTACGCTGATGACACCCTAATCTACATCTCTGTCCCTGCTCTCTCTCCCTCCCTCCAGGCTCGTATCTCCTCCTGCCTTAAGAACATCTCCATCTGGATGTCTGCCCACCATCTAAAACTCAACATGTCCAAGACTGAACGGATCTTCCCTCCCAAACCCTGCCCTCTCCCTGACTTTCCCATCGCTGTTGATGGCACTACCATCCTTCCCGTCTCACGAGCCCGCAACCTTGGTGTCATCCTCGACTCCGCTCTCTCGTTCACCCCTCACATCCAATCCGTCACCAAAACCTGCCTGTCTCACCTCCGCAACATCGCTGGGTGGGGACTGTATACGTTGCCAACTTGTACTTCCCAAGTGCTTAGTACAGTGCTCTGCACACAGTAAGTGCTCAATAAATATGATTGATTGATTGTACTTCCCAAGCGCTTAGTACAGTGCTCTGCACACAGTAAGCACTCAATAAATACGATTGATTGATTGATTGATTGATCGCTAAGATCTGCCCTTTCCTCTCCATCCAAACCGCTACCCTGCTCGTTCAATCTCTCATCCTATTCCGACTGGATTACTGCATCAGCCTCCTCTCCGATCTCCCATCCTCCTGTCTCTCCCCACTTCAATCCATACTTCACGCCACTGCCCAGATTGTCTTTGTGCAGAAATGCTCTGGGCATGTTACTCCCCTCCTCAAAAATCTCCTGTGGCTACCAATCAACCTACGCATCAGGCAAAAACTTCTGACCCTCAGCTTCAAGGCTCTCCATCACCTCACCCCCTCCTACCTCACCTCCCTTCTCTCCTTCTACAGCCCAGCCCGCACACTCCGCTCCTCTGTCACTAACCTCCTCACTGTGCCTCGTTCTCGCCTGTCCCGCCGTCGACCCCTGGCCCACGTCCTCCCCCTGGCCTGAAATGCCCTCCCTCCGCATATCCGCCAAGCTAGCTCTCTTCCTCCCTTCAAAGCCCTACTGAGAGCTCACCTCCTCCAGGAGGCCTTCCCAGACTGAGCCCCCTCTTTCCTGTCCCCCTTCCCAACCCCCCGCCTTACCTCCTTCCCCTCCCCACAGCACCTGTATATATGTATATATATTTGTACATATTTATTAGTCCATTTATTTATTTTTTTATTTTACTTGTACATATTTATTCTATTCATTTTATTTTGTTAATATGATTTGTTTTATTATCTGTCTCCCCCTTCTAGACTGTCAGCCCGCTTTTGGGTAGAGACCGTCTCTATATGTTACCAACTTGTACTTTCCAAGCGCTTAGTACAGTGCTCTGCACACAGTAAGCACTCAGAAAATACAGTTGAATGAATGAGTGAATGAATGACAGTATTCAGTCATTCAATCATATTTATTGAGCGCTTACTGTGTGCAGAGCACTGTATTACGCACTTGGAAAGTACAATTCAGCAACAGAGACAATCCCTACCCAAAAATAGGCTCACAGTAGTGAAATAGAACTGATCTTGGAGGAAAGAGAAAGTCCAAGGAAGTGAGTACATTGTATTCAACATTCTTTGGCATTAAGGTGTGTCACATGTTACCCTTTTTAATGTTACTGCAAATTGACAGTGAGGTCAGGGGAATGATAACATCAGTGTTGAATGGGAGACAGCCCTATTTCCTATGGGGTGGTAAGTACCAAAAGATCACTCCTCCTTGGCCTTTGTTTTCTAGAGAATCCACTGCATTTGTAGGATTGATTTCTCTAGAAGAGCCAGTACTGTGTTGCCATCTGGGCCAACCCCAATCTACTTGTAGGGCTAAAGCTGGACATCAAAATGTGAGCTCTTCTTTGGGGCCTGAGTAAAGAGCAGGTGTCTTACTTAGTCAACCTTCTTTGAAAATCATGACCCTGGGGAGAACTTTGCTGTTGAGCAAAGAGATGCTGTGGAAAAGTCGTGTCGGCCCGTTGCGTTTTTATTTAATAACACATATTGGGTGATACAATATTAAGCACAAACATAAGTCATTTGTATTCCTTCCTGAGCTTTTCCTTTATTTTGAGGCCAACATGGAAACAAATGCAGGAGGGATATGGGTAATTTTAATTACCCTAGTGAGCATTCTTTCTGAACTGGGCCCAGCCGCTAAAGGCACTCTCATTGGAGGGGAGCCAGGAGACTTGGAGGTTGATACAAAAGGTAGAAGTAGTAATAACAGTATTTCTGAGTATAATGCACTGTACTAAGTACTTGGGAAAGTGTGTCAGAAAGAATCAATCTATCAGTCAATGGTATTTACAGAGTGCTTACTGTGTGCAGAGCAATGTATTAAGCACGATTCCTGACCTTTAGGAGCTTATACTCTAAACAGGGGAGACAAACAGAAGTATTTACAAATAGAAAGAGCAGAATAAATAATTGACTGTGCATTTGAATATATATATATATATATATGTATATATACGGGGGGGTGTGGGTAAGACATTCACAGGTGGGAGAGAAGTGGGGCGGAAAATATAGCAAGGTCTCAAATCCCAGGGTCAATTTTTTGGTTTATATTCAGTGGTCGGTGCACAGATAAAACAACTAGGAAAATAGCTTTTGCTGCTCTGTGGCCCCTATTGTAAATCATTACAAGCTCAGAGGGAATGGATTTTTAAAGTGATGCTATTTTATTCAATGAATGATAATTGGTTCCATTGGTTGTTTTCCTGGGTCTTCTGCCCCATACTATCCCAGGAGTGAAGTGGGCTCTGCCTCCACCAGGTCAAGGAGATGAAGGTCAAGGTAAATGGACTGGGTGAGATCTAAGGCCAAACTCAAGTAGCGGAATATAAGAGCTATATTGCTAAGTGCCACTTGTGAGGACAGCTCAGGCTTGCCAACAATAGCTGCTGAGGACAGTTTTGCCGAGCAACTTCTTTTCAGAGCAGTCAGAATAAGATACACCCCAGAATGGAATATAAGTAATTCCCTGAGGCCTCATATTTCCTCCTCCTATTTCATGCCTTTAAGGGGTCATAGAATATAGCTTACAGCTCTGCTGACCTAGGATTAGGATTCCAGAATCAAGCCCTGGCAAGGCAATGAAGGTTTCTCTTCCACCAATCAATCGATGGCACTGATAAAGCCCTTACTGTGTGCAGAGCACTGTAGTAAGCACTTGGGAGAGTACAACAGAGCTGGTAGACACATTCCTATCCACAAGGAGTTTACAATCTAGAGGGAAAGGGCTTTTGGCATTTTGAAGGCCGGTTAAATAAGCAAAAGGAGTCGAGTGCATTGGAACTTTTGCTTGGGGAAGTGATTCGCCCCTGAACAGGACTAGTGAGGCCCTGAGCAGTGGAAAGTAAAGTTCACCTTCTGTTCCCCGTCCTTGGATGGCTTGTGCCTGTGACTCCATGTTGACTAGGGTGATTGTAAAAATCTGGGGCAGGTCCATGGTGAGGGTAAGAGCTGAGAAGAGAATTTTGGCCAGACCACAGTGGACCATCCCAATGACCATGGGGAGTATCCTGAGGGTGATTAGTCCAGGGCAATTGCCCAGTGAGCCTCTGAGAGCACCCTCTCCATTCCCTATACTATCCTTGGCATCACCGAATATCTTACTGGTCAAAAGGACATCTGGGGGAAAAGGTCAGCTCACCTTGTTTGATGAACCCACAGTACATGGCTGCCACCACTCAGTTGTTCAGAATTCCAGTCACTGTGACCTCTTTGGAGCATTTGGAGAAGCAGCATGACTTAGTGGATAACGCACGGGCTTGGAAGAAAGAAGTACCCGTGTTCTCATCCCAGCTCCACCACCTGTCTACTGTGCAACTTTGGGCAAATCAATTCACTTCTCTGGGCCTCAGTTACCTCATCTGTAAAATGGGGATTAAGACTGTGAGTCCCATGTGGGACATGGACTGTCCAACCTGATTAACTTGTATCTACCCCAGTGCTTAGAACAGTGCCTGGCACATGGTAAGCACTTAAATACCATAAAAACCCCACTTCAGGACCCTTCTAGTGGGACTCAACCAGCATTTAACTTCTGCCAGAGCTCGGTCCCAAGACCTGTGGGCAGAACCCTGGGAACACTAATGTGGAAATTGACACAAAACGGGAACAGACAAAACCAATCTACTATGGCCGGTAATTGAGCCTTTACACAACTCAGCTTCCCTGCATCTGAGATGATGCAAAGTCTGTAGCAGGCATTTGGGTCTAGAAGCAGAGAAGTTGCTAGTATTATTATCATTATTACTAATATTTTCTGAGTGCCTACCTTATGCATAACACTGTACCACAATACAACAAAAAACATATTCCCTGCCCATGAGGCGTTTACAGGAGGGAAGACAACCCCAGAGGAATAAATTTAAAACAACAAAACTAACCCATTTCTCTCCTCTCCCTCCCCCGTCCCAGTCCAGAAATAGCCAAGTCCCCAACTGTCTAAATATTGACAGAGGCCCTGCCTTTTTCACCTGCCCTCTGCTCCAGCTCAAGAGCCCTCTCTCACTCCAACCCCCACTTGGCAGCTGGGAGACAATTCTGCTTGGTTCTATACATTCCCTCTTCAGTCTGTTCTACATTCTTCTACCTGGATCATCTCACTCATTTATTTCTTGACTCATCTCCCTCATTCAAACTGCACGTTCAGTCTGTCATCAGGTCCTGTCGGTTCTACCTTCACAACATCTCTAGAATCTGTCCCTTCCTCCCTGTACAAATTGCTACTATGCTGATTCAAGCTCTTATCCTATCCCACCTTGACTACTGCATCGGCCTCCTCACTGACCTCTGTCTCCTGTCTCTCCCCATAGCGGTCCATATTTCACTCTGCTTCTTAGATCATCTTTCTAAAAAAAAGTTCAATCCACATCTCCCCACTCCTCAGAACCTTCCGATGGTGGCCCATCCATCTCTACATCAAACAGACACTCCTTATCATTGGCTTTAAGGTACTCAATCAGGCCCCCCCCGACCTTCCCTACTTGATCTCCTACTACAACCCACCCCACACGCTTTCCTCCTCTAAAGCTAACCTACTTAGTCTCTGTACCTCGATCTTGTCTGTCTCCCTCTGACCTGGAACTCCTTCCCTTTCTTAACCAACAGACCACCACTCTCCCTGTCGTCAGAAAGCCCTACTAAAATCATATCTCCTCCAAGGGGCCTTCCTTGACTAAGTCCTCAATTCTCCCATTTGCCCTTCCTTCTGTGTCACCTATGCATTTGGGTCTGTACCTTTTAAGCACTTTGCTATTCACTCCAGCCCCACAAAAATTATATACACATCCTTACAGTGTCATTTAGTACAGTGCTCTCCACACAGTAAGCCCTCAATAAATATGATTGAATGAATGAATGAATTTACCCTGTCTGTAATTTACTTTAATGTCTGTATCTCCTTATAGACTGCAAGCTCCATATGGAAAGGGATCATGCCTACCAACTCTATTGTACTGTGCTCTCCCAAGTGCTTAGTACAGTGCTCTGTACACAGTAAGCACTCAATAAATACCAAAAATTAATTTTTCCAAAACTTCATTCAACAAATCCTTTTGCACACCTCAAAAACCCTTAATGGCTACCCATTTCATTCCACATCAAGAAAAATTCCTGCTCTTTCAAGGTTACCGACCAGCTTCCTCCTTCTTATATATCCACCTTCTTCACCCAAAACTCCTCAGCTCACGCTCTTTACTTCCAAGAAGGTGACCTTACTGTGCCACATTCTTGACTCGCTTGCTTCCTGCCTGTTACTCACACCTTTCTCCCTACCCGGAACTCCCTCCCCTTCCAAATCCACCAGATTCTACATCACCCCAACTTCAAAACCCTCCTGACATCTCGCCTCTTATAGGAAGAATTCACTGTTTAACTTTCTACCACCCAAGATAGGGTTATCCCAACAGCCACCCCTGGTATGTATGTTTTAATCACTTATTTATCCATTTATTCATTTTTCCATTAATCTGGATACCACCAAACTGCAGCGTGGCTCAGTGGAAACAGCATGGGCTTTGGAGTCAGAAGTCATGGGTTCAAATTCCGGCTCCAACAACTCTCAGCTGTGTGACTTTGAGCAAATCACTTAACTTCTCTGTGCCTCAGCTACCTCATCTGTAAAATGGGGATTAAAACTGTGAGCCCCCTGTGGGGCTACCTGATCACCTTGTAACCTCCCCAGCGCTTAGAACAGTGCTTTGCACATAGTAAGCACTTAAATACCATTATTATTATTATTATTATTATTATTATCTGTTTCTTCCCTCTGCTCCAATTATTTGTAAATAAGTCTGCGTTGCCTGTATCCCCATTAGATTGTAAGCTACCTTAAGGTAGGGATCGTGGTTTTTTTAACATTTATTGGTCTTTTCATTATTTCACTCACTATGCAGATGGTTTTGAATTTTGCAAAATTCATTTGGGGGAAAAGAATGGGAAAGAGAAATTAGAACCTAGGTACATTGTCTACCAACCTTCTCTTGATGCACAAATACCCTTAATTCTGCCTCTCCACTGAACTTAATGCTCTCATTCTCCTGCCCTCCATCCATCTCATTCATTCAATTGTATTTATTAAGCACTTACTGTGTGCAGAGCACTGTACTAAGTGCTTGGGAAAGTACAATACAACAATAAAGGACAATCCCTGCCCACAGTGATCTGACAATCTGGGGTGGAGGGAGACAGATATCAATACAAATAAACAGACATCAATATAAATCAATAATAAAAAAATAAATAAAATTACAGATCTTGACCCACTTACTCCTTCTACAACCCAGCCCATACACTTTGCTCCTCTGATGCTAACTTTCTCACTGTTGCTCAAACTCGCCTATCTCGCCCACCTCCTGCCCCTGGCTTATCTCACCTACCTCCTGCCCCTGGCCTGGAAGGCCCTCCCTCATCAAAGCCGACAGACAATTACTCTCCTTGCCTTCAAAGCCTTATTGAAGGCACATCTCCTCCAAGAGGCCTTCCCAGACTAAGCCACCCTTTCCTCTTCGCCCACTCCCTTCTGCATCACCCGAACTTGCTCCTTTTGTTCTTCCCTACTCCCAGCCCCACAGCACTTATATATATATCTGAAATTAATTCATTTGTATTGATATCTGTCTCCCCACCTCTAGACTGTAAGCTCATTGTGGAGAGGAAATGCGTCTATTTGTTGTTGTATTGTACTCTCCCAAGTGCTTAGTACAGTACTCTGCACACAGTAAGCGCTCAATAAATACAATTGAATGAACCCACAGCACTGGATCACCTCCACAGTATGCTTCCTTGGGCTCAAGCTGTGGAACACTGCTGGTGGAACTCCACACATCAGGCTGAATTTGTTCATCTCAATCTCATCCTCCATTGATTTAACTGTCCTCTCCTCCACCCAGCAAAAATCCTCCTCCAGCATTACTGACTTCCATGTCTGTTGCCCATGAAAACTGTTTCAGACTTTTAACTCCCTCCTTAAACCCCATCTCCCTGCCTCTCCCACCTCTTCCTCTAATGACCTTGGCACTTATTTCTTCAAAGAAGCAGTTTAGCCTAATGGAAAGAGCACAAACCCAGGAGTCAGAGGAACTGGATTCTAATCCCGGCTCTGCCAATTGCTTGCTGTTTGACCTTGAGCAAGTCACAACTTCTCAGTACCTCAGTGTCCTCAACTGTAAAGTGGGGATTAAATACCTGTTCTCCCTCCTATTTAGACCTTGAGCCCCGTGTGGGACAAGGATTGTGCCTGACCTAATTAATTTGTACTTACCCCAGCACTTAGAACAGTGTTTGACACACAGTAAGCACTTAAATACCATCTCCCTAAAATTTCTCCAGCCCCACCCTCCTCCTGCCCTCTCTTCAACCCTACAGGATGTTAGGAGATCTCCCACCTCCTCTTAAAATCTACCCGCTCCATCTGTGCCTCCGACCCCAACCCTTTGCACCTTATTAAAAATTTTGCCCTTTCCAGTCTTTCCTCTCTGACTGCCATCTTCAAATGCTCACTCTCTAATGGCTCTTTCCCAACTGCTTTCAATCATGCCTATGTATCCCCTAGGTTAAAAAAAAACAACTCTCCCTTGACCCACATCCAAGCTGTCACCAAAACCTGCCAGTCTCACCTCCGCAACATTGCCAAGATCCGCCCTTTCCTTTCCATCCATACCGCTACCCTGCTCATTCAAGCTCTCATCCTATCCCGTCTGGACTACTGCATCAGCCTTCTCTCTGATCTCCCATCCTCGTGTCTCTCCCCACTTCAATCCATACTTCATGCTGCTGCCCGGATTGTCTTTGTCCAGAAACGCTCTGGGCATGTTACTCCCCTCCTCAAAAATCTCCAGTGGCTACCAATCAATCTGTGCATCAGGCAGAAACTCCTCACCCTGGGCTTCAGGGCTCTCCATCACCTCGCCCCCTCCTACCTCACCTCCCTTCTCTCCTTCTACAGCCCAGCCTGCACCCTCCACTCCTCTGCCGCTAATCTCCTCACCGACCTCGTTCTCGCCTGTCCCGCCATTGACCCCCGGCCCACGTCATCCCCCGGGCCTGGAATGCCCTCCCTCTGCCCATCCACCAAGCTAGCTCTCTTCCTCCCTTCAAGGCCCTACTGAGAGCTCACCTCCTCCAGGAGGCCTTCCCAGACTGAGCCCCCTCCTTCCTCTCCCCCTCGTCCTCCGCTCCATCCCCCCGTCTTACCTCCTTCCCTTCCCCACAGCACCTGTATATATGTATATATGTTTGTACATATTTATTACTCTATTTATTTATTTATTCATTTTAATTGTACAAATCTATTCTATTTATTTTATTTTGTTAGTATGTTTGGTTTTGTTCTCTGTCTCCCCCTTTTAGACTGTGAGCCCACTGTTGGGTAGGGACTGTCTCTATATGTTGCCAACTAGTACTTCCCAAGTGCTTAGTACAGTGCTCTGCACACAGTAAGCGCTCAATAAATACGATTGATTGATTGATTGATTGACCCCATGGCACCATCCAGTTATCACCCTGCCTCCCTCCTACCATTCATTTACAACCTACTCAAGTGAGTTGGAGTTGTCTGCACCCACTGCATCAACCTTCTCTCCTCCGATTCTCTCCTTGACCCCCTGCAATATGGTTTCCACCCCCTCAACTCCATGGAAACTGCCGTCTCTAAGGTCACCAATGACCTCCTCCTTGCCAAAGCCAATGGCCTCTACTTCATCCTAATCCTCCTTGACATCTTAACTGCCTTCAACACTAAACCACCCCCTTCTTCTGGAAACATTATCTAACATCTGGCTTCACTGTCACTGTCCACTCCTGGTTCTTTTCCTACCTCTCTGGCCTCCCCTTCTCAATCTTTTTCACCGGGTCCTCCTCTGCCTCCCTCCCCCTATCTGTGGGAGTCCCTTATGACTCGGTTATGGGTCCCTTTTATTCTCCATCTACACCCACTTCCTTGGGGAACTCATTCACTCCCACGGCTTCAACTACCACTCTATGTGGATGATTCCCAAATCTACCTCTCCAGCCCTGTTCTTTCTCATCTCTGCAGTTTCATATTTCCTCCTGCCTTCAGGACATCTTGAGCTGGACATCCCACTGACTCCTCAAACTTAACATGTTCAAAATAGAACTCCTCATCTTCCTACCCAAACCCTATCCTCCCCAAGACTTTCCCATCACAGTAGACAATGCCATCCTCCATAACCTTGGAATTATCGTTGACTCATCTTGTTCAACCTGCATATTCAGTCTGTCACCATATCTTATTGGTTCTATCTTCCCCAGATCTCTAGAATCTGCCCTTCCCTCTCCAACCAAACTGCTACCATGATGATTCAAGCACTTATCCTAACCCACCTTGACTACTACATCAGCTTCCTCACTGACCTCTCTGCCTTTTTTTCTCCCCTCTCCGGTCAATACTTCATTCCACTGCCCAGATCATTTTTCTAAAAGATCAGTCCACATCTTCACACTCCTTAAAAACCTACAGTGGTTTACCATCCCCCTTTGCTTAAGAGACGCCTTACAATTAGCTTTAAGACACTGCCCCCGGCCCCCTGTACCTTTCCTTGCTGATCCACTAAAACCCAGCCCAAACACTTCACTCCTCTAACATCAACCTACTCACTGTACCTTGATCTAATTTATCTCACCCTCAACCCCTTGCCCACATCCTCTCTCTGGCCTGGAACTCCCTCCCTCTTCATATCCAACACATCACCACTTTCCTCACCTTCAAAGCCCTCTGAAAATCATATCTCTTCCAAAAGGCCTTCCCTGACTCAGCCCTCATTTCTCCTATTTACTCTCCCTTCTGCATCGACTATGCACCTTTAACTGTACCCCTTAACGTCTCTGTGCCTCAATTACCTCATCTGTAAAATGGGAATTACTACTGTGAGTCCCATGTGGGAAACGGACTGTGTCCAATCTGATTAGTTTATCTCTACCCCAGTGCTTAGTATAGTACCTGGCACATAGTAAGCACTTAACAAGTACCGTATTAAAAAAAACACTTGATATTTACCCCACACCAAGCCCCACAGCACTGGTGTACATATCCCAGTACTCTCCCATTTCCCCTATCTATAATATTTGTAATCATCATCAATCGTATTTATTGAGCACTTACTGTGTGCAGAGCACTGTACTAAGTGCTTGGGAAGTACAAATTGGCAACATATGTGTCTGCTTTATTCTCTAGACTGAAAGCTCCATGCCAGCAGGGATCATGTCTACCTACTCTATTGTATTGTTATCTCTCAAGTGCTTAGAACAGTGCTCTGCACACAGTAAGCACTCAATGAATAACACTGACTGATTGACTCTCTGTCAGTGCTTTAAAATTTTAATGTGAGAGAGCTCCTGCAATATTCACTCGCTCTGGTTTTAAAGCCTCAGCTGGAACAGAATGATTTGGGCAAGTCACTTAACTTCGCTGTGCCTCAGTTACCTCATCTGGAAAATGGGGATTGAGACTGTGAGCTCCATGTGGGACAGGGACTGTGTCTGACTTGATTACCTTGTAGCTATCCCAGTGCTTAGTACAGTGCTTAGAACATAGTAAGCGCTTAACAAATACCATAATTATTACTATTATTATGAAACCTGAAAAAAATGGAGGAAAATCATTTACCCCTAAGAGGAATGCTAAAGGGAAATATTTGCTTAAAAATCTGTTCTCTGGCCTGGGCCAGTGGGTTGTCCTGGGCCATAGTAAGTATTGCCCTTGAGCTAAATCCTCTGGCTCTGGGAAGCAGGTGGGGTGTGTGGGCGGTTGGGGAGGCAGTGCAGGGGTAGAGTTAGGAGTCATTCTCCCCTCCGTGGCTGGTGTCCTGGGAAATGGTGTCTGTGTATTTTCTGGGCAGGTCAGCATTCAGACCATGAGTCAGAAGAAGACAAGTGAGGAAACAGGAGGAGACAGAAAGTGGGGAATAGAAGATACGTAGGATATGCGACCAACCTCTTCTCTCTCACATATATTTCAGGCACTGGACTTACATATTGGTCAAAAATTAGTTTTTAAGTCTTTTAGGAATCATCTGAGTCCTTGAGAACTTAACCTCCCCTCTCCCATGGACTCAGTGATTCAGAAAAAGTGATTTCCTAAGACCCGGTGATTTCTAAGGAGGTATCTTCAATGACATGTGAGGTTTTACTGCACAGAATAATCTGTAACAACAAACTTCCATGATGACATGTTTTAGACTTCCTTTTGGGGATATAAACCTTCTGATTATCCAAAGAACAGGGACAGAGACAGAGACAGCTTCCTGCTTCCCCCAAGCTAGTTCCCCACTGAGGGAGGCCTCATCACTACAGGGAACAGAGAGAGGGAGAGTTGGGGAGGGAGAAGGAGAGATCCTGCATTTGAGGATTGGTGCTCTATCCACAGAGAAAGATTTAGGGGTCTCCTGGCCAGGCAGGCATCATGAAATTTAGGTTGAGATCCTAATGGGTTCTGCAGTTGGAACTTAAGATGTCCTCAGACAGTAAATCTGTCAATCAGTGGAATTTATTGAGCACTTGCCGTGTGCAGAGCACTGTTCTAAGCACTTGGGAGAGTACACTACAACACACTTGGCAGATACGATCCCTACCCACAACAGGCTTACGGTCTATTTAGTTTCTGCTACCGGTTCTTTTGAAACAAGGAAAGACTCAATATCTGCACCCCATTCCCAGGGAAAGACACAAACCCCTCTCCCTTCAGGTAGGGGCAGTCCCGGTTTTAAGTACTTTAGTCCAAATTCTTGGAATATTGGTTTAAAGATAGGGGCACAAGCTGTGCCAAATGATGTAGCAGAAGGTGGCCAGAGCCGTGGTGAAGTGTCAGGGGGAACTGAGCAGGTGGGTGCTATTTTGAGCCTGCAGACATAAGCTGGACTGAGAGGGCTGTGAGAGTCCTGTGTGGGATGGAAATCTCTATCTTGCCCCAACCCAGCCTGCCTCATTCCAGCCTCTACCTCTACCTTTGCCCCTACCCCGCCTGACCAACCCATCTGGAGCCCTTGACTCTGTCGGCTAAATCTGGCCCATGTCCCAGCCTCTGGGGAACTGCCCAGGACTCACTTCCAGGGGCTGCTGCTGGGCCTCTGGATTTCTGGGAATTGCAGTCCCAGTTCCAATTCTGATTCAATTAGAGAAGCAGCATGGCTTAGTAGAAAGAGCACGGGCTTGGGAGTCAGAGGTTGTGGGTTCTGATCCCAGCTCTGCCATTTGTCAGCTGTGTGACTGTGGGCAAGTCACTTAACTTCTCTGAGCCTGAGTGACCTCGTCTGTAAAATGGAGATTAAGACTGTGAGCCCCACCTGGGACGACCCGATTACCTTGTATCTACCCCAGCACTTAGAACAATGCCTAGCACATAGTAAGTGCTTAACAAATACGATTATTATTATTATTATTATTATTATTGTTAATTACCACACATGCAGAGCGATGTCCCCTCAGAATGCGGTCAAGGTTGTTTTTGGTTTGGTCAAGACTCACTTCCAATACCTCAAAATGGGGGGCTGCAGGGGCAACAGAAGGGCATCCAAACTTGGGTTAAAACTGGGTTCACAGCATTATAGCGGTCTAATTTGGCTCCATAGGCTCGGAACACACTAGTCAGGCCTTCACGAGCTCTAGTACCTGGGATCCCTGCCCTCTGTCCATTTGTATGTCCCTGCTCAGAGTAGAAAATCAATGAACACTTCTCCTCACTGACCTTCCTGCCACCCAGATCATTTTTCTACAACAATGTTCTGTGCATGTCTTCCAACTTCATAAACTTCCAATGGTTACCCATTCATCTCCACATCAAGCAGAATTTCCTCACCATGGGCTTTAAGGCACTCAATCAGCACTCTCTCTAACTTCACTCTTCTCCCACTCCACCCCAGGTCATTCGTTTTGCTCCTCTAACACTGGTCTACTTAATGTGCCTGAATCCCGCATCTCTCTCGCCATCAACTCCTTGCTCATAGCCTGCCACTTCATATCTGAAGACATTCCCATCTTCAAAGCCCTACTAAAATCTCCAGGAAGCCTTCTCCCCATCCTCTCGCTGCCCGCCCCCACTTCACCAAAGCACTTAGGGACTCATCGCACCTACTTCTCCCCATCTCACTTGTGTCTATACATTTAAACTCTGTTGGTTCCCTCTACCATAAATTTATTTTAGCGTCTGTCCCCCCAGCTAAACTGTAAGCTCCTCGAGGGCAGGGATCGTGTCTACCTACCAACTCTATTATACACTCCCAAGTGCTTAGTTTATGCACTCCCCACAGAGTACATGCTCAATAAATACTACTGTTTGATTATAGACTTCTATGTCCTCATTTATTTTTCTAGTACGATTTGGTCACCCTTACCTCAGATGATGGATTTGCCTTTTGCTGATGTTCCAAAAAACTCTTTTCGATCTCTGTTTTCAAACTTTTTCAATCAGACCAGAAGTCACGATATTGATGTGAAACCCACAGACAAAAGGGGAAGTCTGTGGGAGGCCACTCATGGGCTGTAATACGATTTGATTTATCACTACAGAACATTAGCAAACATTCATGGTTTTGCATTCTGAGCTTCAATAAGGAGTGTTTTTCTTATTTAATTTCAATGAGTGAGAGGGGAAGTCAATGAGTCAGGGTCTGGGGAAAACAGCACTGACATAGGAGTCAGAAATCAGGTTTCTTATTCCACCCCTGCCCCTGAGTAACTCCTTGGCAAATCGTGTAACCTCTCTGCCGTGCCTTGGTTTCCCTACCTATAAAATACCACTGCCCTTCCTCATCCTTCCTCAAAGGGCTGGGAAAGAATAAATGAGAAGATGGATGTAAAAGCATCCCTTGAGGAAAATGGGCCTGTATAGAGTCAATGTACAATGAATGTTTATCCCGGTTAACCACTTTGGAAATTGACATTTGATCCCACGAGAACAGTTAGAAAGAGAAATAGGACAGCAAACCATGGGGAAGGAGAAACGAGGGTCTGGAGTAGCATTCACGAAATGTCCATCTGTACAGAGTTCTTGGGAAGCTCATTTGAGAGAACTGTCACAGCTGAGAACACAATAACAATGCCTGTGATGAGCTGTGTGTCAGACCCAAGCATGGAGGAGTTTTCTACAAGGAACACAAGCCTCTCCCTTACCATCTCTGGTTTATACTGTTAAGAAGGCTTGGTAAATATGGAGTAGAGTTAAAGGGGCTGGATATAGGGGCTGGAACCAAGCAGAACGCAACTCCGATGCAAGAAAATGTCTCAGAAAGGGCGTTCCGGGGTGGTGGGAACGGTTCCCGCTAGAAATGTTTTCTTTACTTTCACTACTAGATGTTATAGGGTGAGGGGCAGTCTTAATCCCTCATCTGTAAAATGGGGATTAAGACTGTGAGTGCCATGTGTCCCACCTGATTAGCCTGTACCTACCCCAGCACTTAGTATAGTGCATGACACATAGTAGGGGCTTAACGAATACCATAAAAGAGAAAAAAAGGGCAACAGATCAGAATGAGAAAGAAAAAAGAACACCCAAGAGAGTCAGCAGAGAGGGTGGCTTTCAATAGGAACCACTTTGGTCTAAAGTCAGTGGCACTATCCGAAGAATAAAAGAATAGAGTTGTCGTTCAGGCTCAAAAAGGACGCGGCCGCTGGTGAGCCTGCAGCCAGGGAACAATAGAAAGATTTCTCTGAACAGTTGGTAATAATTACAGCGTTACACCTTTCTGGTTTCTAGCCACTAGGGGGCGATATCATTTCAAAACAATAGGATTTCATTTATCCTCTCCATGCAAACACCTGCCTCCATCAAAATCCATGAATTCTGCATATCAACCCTCTGATCCCAGAGAAGAGCCCACTCATTCTGAAGAGCTTTCCCCCTCCTTTCTGCATTCGAAGCAACAAGAGTGGTAGCCTTCATTTTATTCATCCATATTAACATCTTTGCTTGAGTTGTTTTTTTTTTTTTAATCTGCAGACATTTTTGCTCTGGAAATGGTTACTGGATATCTGCTGGGGGAGAATGCTGGATAACTGTAATGGGCAGCCTAAGGCTGAGCTGAAGCAACACCACATTGGAAGCTTTTTTACCAAACAGAGCTAAGATTAGAATACAGTCAAGTCTGTCATAATTGTGGTATTTGTTAAGCGCTCGCTATGTGCCAAGTACTGTACTAAGTTAGATGCTGGGGAACATACAAAGCATTCGGGTCAGACACAGTCTCTGTCCCAACCAGGGTTCACAATCCAGCACTTAGAACAGTGCTTTGCATATAGTAAGTGCTAATAAATGCCATCATTGTAGGAGGGAGAACAGGCACTGAATCCCTGTTCTACAGATGAGGAAACTGGGGCACAGAGAAGTGAAGTGACTTGCCTAGGGTCACACAGCAGACAAGTGGCAGAACCGGGATTAGAACCCAGGTCCTCCGATGCCCAGGCCTGTGCTCTTTTCACTAGGGCACACTGCTTCTAATGACAAATGGAAATTCATTCAATCCTATTTATTGAGTGCTTATCGTGTGGAGAGCACTGTATCAAGCGCTTGGGGAAGTACAAAACAGCAATGAAGAGAGAAAATCCCTGCTCACAGTGAGCTCACAGTCTAGAGGAAATCAGGCATGATTCTAGATTAAGCACATAGACTCTTCAACTAGAACTCCCCCTTGATGGTATCTGATAAAGAGTGTTCTGGCTCAGCCAGGCTTGTGGGTTTGAAGAGGTGAGAAAAACATACTCAAATGCTCATGAGGTACAGCTCTCTCCCTTCTGCCGAGGCCAGCCAAGACAGATGGTGACCTGTTCTTTTTTTCCAAGTAAGTTCAGGGATGGAGATGCGTTTCTCGGTAACCTACATCAGTATTTTGTCAACGTGACAGTCAAGAAGATGCGGACTGAGTGCCTAGACTGTCAGTTCAAAATTCAAGAAATGTAGATTCCAGCCAGAAATTGACTTCAGTCCTCATGTCCTCCAAATCTGAGATATGGGGTTTCTAGGATGGCAGAAGGGAACTAAGCAGGCTTTGTAAATGCGGGCTACCTTGTTCAGGCATCTGAGAGATTATGTTTTATGACCTTCTTAGAGGACACAGTACACAAAATCAAAGACCCAGAGTGCTTCAAGCAGGTAGGGTAATATGGAAGATCTTATGCTCATGATTCGGAGTGATTCAAGAGAAGCAAAATCACAATTAAAATATGAGGTTATCTTGAAGAAATGCCAATAAGATCTTCTCATCCAGCACAACAACACCTGTTTTCTATATGTCATCTATTTAACTCTGTAGCTAATGAGAGTGTTTTTTTCCATTTTTAAAATAAAGCAATAAAAACGGATTCAAAATAATGAGGAAAAAATGAGGGAAGGCAACCCAAAATGTGCCTTATCTGTGAAGAGGCCATTTTCCCCTAATTTTCAATGCCCTCAAACCTGCAGAAAGAGCATTATAAATTTAGAATGAGAGCAGGAGGCAAAAGCTTGGCATATTACTATCATCCTTAGTAATATTTACTGAGGGCTTACCATGTGCAAGGCAAGCACTGTATTAACCACAGAAATAAATATACTCAGATCCCCAGAATGTGAGTTTTCATTCCACATTTTAGCTAGAAAGCAACAACAGAATTTAAGGAACATTCTTCTGACAGTGTACATCGGTTTTGATACCGTGTGACGCAGTGTCAGATGAAAAGGTTGTGTGCAGGCAGGCAGCATTGGACATGGGTGAGCATTACAACACAAATGTGGGATTCTACAAGAACGGAACACCTACATTATAGAATAATCACTGTGGCATTGAAGTGCTTATTCCATAATAAGTGAGGGGGTAGACACAAGATAAATCAGCTTGGACAAGGTCCCTGTCCCACATGGGGCTAACAGTCTAAATTAGGAGGGGGTGACAGGTATTTAATCCCTGTTTTACAGCTGAGGAAACTGAGGCACAGAGAATTTAAATGACTTGCCCAAGGTCACGCAGCAGGCAAGTGGAAGATTTGGAATTAGAACCCACGTCCTCAGACTCCCAGGCCTGAATTCTCTACTCATTCTTTTATGTTCAACTCCGTAAATTTATTTTAACATCTGTCTCCCTCTCTAGACTGTAAGTTCCTTGTATGCAGGGAATGTGTCCACTTAATCTGTTGTAATATATTCCCCCGAAGAATTTTGTAAAGTGCTCTGCACACAGTAGTGCTTAGAACAGTGCCCAGCGCTTAGAACAGTGCTTTGCACATAGTAAGCGCTTAATAAATGCTATCATTATTATTAAATACCACTGATTAATTGATTGATTGACTTTCACTAGGCCAACCTGCTCGGCCTAATAGAGACTTGTGTATACATAAAAGTTTGACAAGGTCCCTGTCAGAATTGTATTTATCATTGTACTGTACTCTCTCAAGCACTTAGTACAGTGCTCTGCACACAGTAAGCACTCAATTAATACAACTGACTGACTGGCCCACAAGTAGCTGACAACTGAATTGGGCAAGGACAGATACATAGGAAAAGAACGAAGTAATCCGATCAGCAATGAAAAAGTGTCAAAATTCAAAAATAGCAAGGAGTAGGTGAAACGCTATTTGGAGGGGCCGGCCTTCGGGGACATTATTACTCCAGGCAAACAATCCTCAGTGGAAAACAGCCATGACCACTCAATTATCTAAAAGGGGTACAGGGAGCTTCTGGCCATGCACCATTTCTGAAGGAATGGAAGGGGCCTAGGCTTGTCTGCCATGGTGTTAGGCAGCAGGATGGGGGTCGCCCTAGCCTCCCATCTGCCTCCCTACAACATGACAGAGCATGAGACTAGCAGTCAGGAAACCTGGGCTGGACTCCCCGCTCCTCCCCTTCTATGCCTTCTGTGTGATCTTAGACAGGTCACTTAACTTCTCTTTGCCTCAGCGTCCTCATCTGTAAAATGGGGATTAAAAATACCTGTTCTTCTCCCTCAGACCATCAGCCCCAAAAGGAATAGGGACGATGTCCTTCTTGATTATATCGTATCTATCCCAGTGCTTAGCACATAGTAAACATATTAATCAATATCACTCCAAGAAGTTGCAGAGGCAGAAAACATCAATAGATACAAGAAGGTTTTGATAAATTTTAGCCTGAGAGGTCCACAGTGAGTTATTGGAAGGAAAGTTAGGGATATTACTTATCCCCCTCTAGACTGTGAGCTGTGAGCTCTTTGTGGGCAATGTGCCTGATATTGTACTGTACTCTCCCAACTGCTTAGTACAATGTTTTGTACACAATAAGCACTCAATAAATAAGATTGAATGAATGAATCTTAGAAGGTGCATCCCTAACCATGTGGTTGGAGAGCAGGAAAGGCAAACATCATGCCATCAGAGACTGTGGGTAGACCACTGTCTGATCCAGGATGGCATTTCTCCTTATGGCTTTCTGCGCCTGGATTTTAAAAGATATCACTTATTAACCAAGAATGACAAAATGAATATCATAGAATCTCATGTTGAAAGCCTCACTTGATTATATGAATTATACATGGCCAGCATTAGTAAATCACTTCTCCTCAGGGCCTGCTTCAACCAAGAGAAAAGGGGAAGTTAAGGAGCAGAAGTACTTATGTCAGGTGGCCATGCATGGGATTGTTTGCCCAATCAGCAGGGGTGAAACTAAAAATAGATTTTACAGAACTCCCATGTTAGGCCAGGTACCCAGTGTAATGTGACTCTGGGGCCAAAATTAAAATGGGAGAGGGGGTGCTGGGGTGGAGGCCAGGTCTCCCAGCCTTTCTGACCTCCCACCTCTCCGGGAGGGACAGAAACCCCTCAGGCAGGGAGGCCCTAACCCTCTCCACCTTTCCCATTGTCAGTGCCCCCTGGAGCCTGGTAGGAACAGAATGTGTAAGTATAAACATTTCTACCTTGATGGCTGCCCCACTCTGAACCAAAGTCTGCCTCTGAATGAACAAGGTGGGAAGTACCAAGTGCCAGCCCAGTCAGTCTCAGGGCTTCGCCCACCACCCCACCCTCTCCCCCGTCCCCCCACCAGACTTGTTCCTCCTCCACCTGATTGCCTTCTCCTTGAACATCCCTTCTTCTCCTCCACAAGCTCCTGACTGTGATGATAGGCGGTGAGGAGGGAGGGAGAAGGGAGAAAGGAGGGAGTAAGAGGTCAATCACTTCAGAAACAGCAGGAGCGCTGGGCTCGGAGGGGAGCAAGGTCACTGGCCCAGTACCTGTGTGGTTAGGCAGATGGCAAGGTGGCACAACTAGGGGGCCAGCTGGACCAGCAGTGGCAGTGATGGGGAGGAGGTGTGCACACAATGTACACAGCCCAGCCCTGCATATCTCAAACAGCATTACAACCCAAGTCCAACTCACCTTGCCCAGAAATGCTCACTCCCCACAAGCACCACTCAGATTTTTCATCGCCTGCCAGTGGGGACAGGGTCAGCCTCATCTATGAATTTTCCCTTTATGACTGACTGCTTCAGCCCTGCTGGTGGTCCAACAGAAAGTGCATGGCCAGTGATTCAGGAGAGTAGGGTTCTAGTCCAGGGCTCTACAAGTAGAGGAATGCCTTTGATCAAAGAACCCCCTTGGGCATTCCGTGAGGTAGTTGTGCTCAGCAGGAATCTTGAAAAATATCTGGCTAATGCAAGCAGTGAAGACTGCAGTGGCTACTAAGGTAACTATCAGCTGAGTCACGGGGCTATGGCACAGCAGTGGCACTAGGCTGCGGTCACTTAGGCTGTAAATGGGTCCTCCCCATTTAAGAGAAAAATAAAAACCTTTGCATGCCCTTCTTAATATGCTGTACTAGATATGAACCACAATCCATAACACATCAAGGAGATGGTAGCAGGAAGAGGTGGGTGGGGAGGTGTCATGGAGACAGAATTAGGGCTTCTCTGTTGTTCTCTCTCTCTGATTTAGGCCCGGTGGGATTCCCTCAAAAATCCCCGGGAACAGGGTTGGAATCAAACCGGCCTAAGAATAAGGAGGGTAATTCATCATCATTATCATCATCAACATCTTAGTTTAGCACTTAGAATATGCTAAACTCTGGGGTAGATACAACATAATCAGGTTATTCACAGACCCTCTCGCACATGGGGCTCACAATCTAAGTAGAAGGGAGAACAGATATTTAATCCCTATTTTATAGGTGAAAAAACTGGCACAAAGAAGTTAAGTGTTTGCCCAAGATCACACAGCAGGCAAGTGATAGAGCCAAAATTTGGAGTCCAGATCCGTTGACTCCTAGGACCATGCTCTATCTATTAAGCCACACTGCAAAGATCTGAACCAGGCCCTGGGACCCCAGTGGCCATTCTAGGCCTGCAAAAACAGTATCTGGACTCCTCCCCATCCAGGGTGGCTGAAATAGCCTTGGTCTCTAGAGTCCTCAAGACCAGAATGTTCTAGACTAATCTGGAACCCTGGGATCTGCTGCTCAGAAGCACAGATTTGCTCTGGTTCTCAGCCCCAGAACAGGGAAGTGGGAGAAAAATGAAAGTTAAGGGGAACAGATGTATTTTAAGAGGGAGAGTGGGGAAGGGAAAGATTGTGTAGAAGAAAGGAGGTGGTTGTTTTCCCTTGAGAAATGTCTTGGTGTAGGTGCCAGAGACACTGAAAAATGGCAGAGATGGCAGAGCAGCTGCAGTGAGTCCACACTGGCTATCCAATTTTGGGCATTGGGCCACTTCCTTAAAGAGCACAAGAAAGCAAGTAGAGAAGAGGAGGGTAGAATAGATGGTCTGAGTGGCTAGGAAGGGATTGGAGCTCAAGTGGAATTTTTAATCATTATTATTACATATTGCATCTACTTAGTGCTTCCTTTCTGCTGAGTAATCCATCAAGTATTTATCGGACACTACTGTGTGCAGAGCACTATATTAAGCGCTTGGGAGAGTACAGTAGAGACAGCCATGACCCCTGCCCTCAAAGAGCTTACACTGTGCTAAGCACAAGAGACAGGTACAAGAATATGCATATGGACCACTGTCCATAACAGTGAGTTCAGAGAGAGATCACAGTCCAAAAGCCAAGAGAGGGGAGGAAGGAAATGGTGACACACCAGGAAAGAAGTAATGTGTCATTTTCAAATCAACAAAAACTCCTTCAGCTGAAAGGAGTTTTCTGAACTCCACACTCCCCCGAAACCCCCCACGATGTGGGCAGGGAGTGTGTCTGTTTATAGTTGTACTGTACTCTCTCAAGCACTTAGTATAGTGCTCTGCACACAGTAAGTGCTCAATAAATACAAATGAATGAATGAATTCCCCACTGACAGACTTCCCTCTAGTTCTCAAATAAATGTTTTCAATGCAGGGGCACCATATAAAGCTCAATGGCTAGGATTTCCTTTGGGGTGAGAGGTATATTTAAATCTGGGGATCAAGTGCACTGAAATTCATCCTCACCTGTCACTCTTCCTGTCTACCCAATCCCTTTTGTCCACTCTTCCCAGCCCCTGAAAGCTTGTGACCCCCCAAACCTGGAAGTAGCAAATATCATCTTCATCATCACCATCATCATCATCAATGGTATTTATTGAGTGCTTACTGTGTGCTGAGCACTGTATTTTTAGAAACAGCTAAACTACCGCCTGGGGGTATACAACTCCACAGCTGACTGCTCTACATTGCCACTCAAAGGGACAAGTCCATGGCTGAATAAGAAAGCTACATCCCAGGCTGCTTACCTTTCCACTGTCTTGTGCTCCTGGAGAAAAAGTCTCAGAAACTGGGATAGGAAGAGGTGACCTCTGACCCAAGCCATAACATGAAACTCTGGGAAAGGTAGTTCATCACCACAAGCATTTATTGAGCACCTACCATATGGCAGAACCCTGAATTTAGTGTTGAGAACATATATTAGAATTAGAAAGACAAGAAAGAAGCAGCATGGCCTAATGGAGAGAGCACAGGCCTGGGAGTCGGAAGGACCTGGGCTCTAATCTCTGCTCTACTAACTGCTTGCCGTGTGGCCTTGGGGAGGTCACTTAACTTCTCTGTGCCTCAGTTTCCTCAACTGTAAAATGGAGATACCTGTCCTTCCTCCTACTTAGACTGTGAGCCCCATGGGGGATAGGGACCGTGTCAGATCTAATTAACTTGTACCTATCCCAACCCTTAGAACAGTGTTTGACCCATAGTAAGTGCTTAACAAATACCATAAAAAAAGTTCTCTGAGGACCTCCCAATCTAACAGGAAGTCAGACAAAAATGACACAAACAATAGGTAAAAGGGATAGACTGTAAATGTAAATGATAAAAACAAAAAAATCATTCAATAAACAAATTAACAGACTTACCCATGACTGCAAAGGATGACTGAAGGTGAAGTGATCGGGCAAGTAGAATCAACTGGGGAACTCTTCTCAGAGGAGATTGCTCTTTAGGAGGACAGCAACATGGACAGAGCACAGGCCTGGGAGTCAGAGGACTTAGGTTCTAATATCGGCTCTGTCACTTGATTGCTGTGTGACCTTGGGCAAGTCACTTAACTTCTCTGGGCCTTAGTAACCTCATCAGTAAAATGGGTATTAAATCCCTACCCTCCAACTTAGATTGTGACCTCTATGTGGGACAGGGACTGTGTCCAACCTGATTACCTTGTATCTACCCCAGTGCTTAGAACAGTGCTTGATACATAGTAAGTGCTTAACAAATACCATAATTATTATCACTATTACTACTCTGAAGGTAGACAATGATGTGGGTTGATGGATTTTGGAAGGGAAAAGCAATGTGTAGCGAGAAATGGGTAAAACATCAGAGTCAAGAATGAGGTACTGCTCATATTTCCCAACTCAACAGACTTTGAGCATCATTCGAAGTCCTCATGACAGTTATGCAAGAATTGTGGTATACAGGTGACTGCGCCCTAGAGACCTCCACCCAAGAAGATATGCAAATGATTGTAAATCACCTCACCGAATCAACCCGGCATAATATCAGTCAGTCCACCATATTTATTGAGTGCTTACTGTGTGCAGAGCACTGTAATAATAGTAATTATTATTATGGTATTTGTTAAATGCTTACTATATGCCAAGCACTGTTCTAAGTGCTGGGGTGGATACAGGGTAATCAGGTTGTCCCATGTGGGGCTCACACTTTTAATTCCCATTTTACAGATGAGGAAACTTAGGTACAGAGAAGTTAAGTGACTTGCCTAAGGTCACACAGAAGACAAGTGGCAGAGCCGACATTAGAACCCATGTCCTCTGACTCCCAAGCCCGGGCTCTTTCCACTAAGCCACGCTGCTTCTCTGAGCAGTGTACTAAGCACTTGGGAGAGTACAAAATAACAATATAACAGACACATTGCCTGCCCACAATGAGCTTACAGTTTAGAGCACAAATTTACAGTATAATAATAATAATAATAATGATGATGGTATTTGTTAAGCGCTTACTATGTGCCAAGCACTGTTCAACCCACATCACCGTCGACCTTCAGAGTAAGAATAGTGATACTAATTATGGTATTTGTTAAGCACTTACAATATATCAAGCACTGTTCTAAGCACTAGGGTAGATAATAATAACTGTGGTATTTGTTAACTGCTTACTATGTGTCAGGCATTGTACTAAGCGCTGGGGGGAAATACAAGCAAATCAGGCTGGATACAGTCCCTATCCCACATAGGGCTTATAGTCTTAATCCCCATTTTACAGATGAGGTAACTGAGGCACAGAGAATAATAATAATGATGGCATTTATTAATCAATCAATCAATCAATCATATTTATTGAGTGCTTACTGTGTGCAGAGCACTGTACTAAGCGCTTGGGAAGTACAAGTTGGCAACACATAGAGACGGTCCCTACCCAACAGTGGGCTCACAGTCTAGAAGGGGGAGACAGAGAACAAAACAAAACATATTAACAAAATAAAATAAATAGAATAGATATGTACAAGTAAAATAAATAGAGTAATAAATACGTACAAACATATATACATATATACAGGTGCTGTGGGGAAGGGGAGGAGGTAAGGCAGGGGGGACAGAGAGGGGGAGGAGGGGGAGAGGAAGGAGGGGGCTCAGTCTGGGAAGGCCTCCTGGAGGAGGTGAGCTCTCAGTAGGGCCTTGAAGGGAGGAAGAGAGCTAGCTTGGCGGATGGGCAGGGGGAGGGCATTCCAGGCCAGGGGGGATGACGTGGGTCGGGGGTCGACGGTGGGACAGGCGAGAACGAGGCACGGTGAGGAGATTAGCGGCAGAGGAGCAGAGGGTGCGGGGTGGGCTGTAGAAGGAGAGAAGGGAGGTGAGGTAGGAGGGGGCGAGGTGATGGAGAGCCTTGAAGCTGAGGGTGAGGAGTTTCTGCCTGATGCATAGGTTGATTGGTAGCCACTGGAGATTTAGGAGGAGGGGAGTAACATGCCCAGAGAATTTCTGGACAAAGACAATCCGGCAGCAGCGTGAAGTATGGATTGAAGTGGGGAGAGACAAGAGGATGGGAGATCGGAGAGGAGGCTGATACAGTAGTCCAGACAGGATAGGATGAGAGCTTGAATGAGCAGGGTAGCAGTTTGGATGGAGAGCGCTTACTATGTGCAATGCACTGTTCTAAGCACTGGAAGTTAAGTGACTTGCCCAAGGTGACGCAGCAGACAAGCAGCAGAGCCGGAATTAGAACCCATGACCTACTGACTCCTAGGCCTTTGCTCCATCCACCAGGCCAGTCTAGAGATGAGCTTACAGTCTACAGATTCATTCATTCATTCAGTCGTATTTATTGAGCATTTACTGTGTGCAGAGCACCGTACTAAGCGCTTGGGAAGTACAAGTTGGTAACATATAGAGACGGTCCCTACCCAACAGTGGGCTCACAGTCTAGAAGGGGGAGATGATGACGATGAGCCTAAAGAGAACCAAGGTGATGTACTAGCCTGGACCAAGGGAGCCATACACATAAACCAAAGCAGAAAGCTGTCACAGAATTCCCAGCACCTAGGCAGCACACTGACAAATGACAAAATGCTAGATGAGAAAGTAGAAAAACCAATCAAGGTGGCGAGAACATCCTTGGAGAGACTGTTGGGGTGTAGTGGCAGCAAGATATCGGGCACCAGACAAAAGCGAAGCTCTACAGAGCTGCAGTACTGTCAAACCTCTTAATAAGTGCTTAGTACAGTGCTTTGCATACTGTAAATACTCAATAAATACGAGTGAATGAATAAATGACCCTCGTCTATGGCTGTGAAAACCGGACCACATTTGACTCCTTGAGCTATTCCATTAGGGCTATTTTCAGGCCTTACTCAATATCAAATGGCAAAACAAGAAGACGAACAATGAAATTCTGGAACATAGCCCAGTCTCTTAGTACCAGAGCTATTCTCACCTTAACACAACTACTCCAGGACATGGGAGGAGAATGTATGACAGCAGGAGATACAAACAGCTGCAGTATGGAGAGCTGAAATTGGGAAATTGAAGGCAAGAAAAGCAGAGGAAACTTTTTTTTTAAGGACACAGTGAAACAAAGCCCCAGGCAATGGTGCACCCCAGCTGAAAACTGGGAGTCAGCTGCATGACATACTGTTATCAAGAAAGGAGCCACTGGAGCAACAGCTTAAGAGACAAGGAGAGAAAAGATAGAATAGTGCCAGGTGTTATAAACATTAAGAATGCCAACACATTAAAGGGCAGCCTCCAGTGTGAACACACAGTGTAGCCAGGACTGTGGGTCCCTCATTGGCCTTTTCAGCCACATGCTCGCACTCTTAGGTGAATAGCATTGTCAGTGATGCCTTCTTTGAAGATGAAGGATAACTATATACTATACTGCCAATTCGAAAAGGAAACAAGTATCTACAAGAGGTACTTCGAAAACTCACGAAAGCTTAGGACCCTAAACTACATAGACCGTTTGGGCTATTCCGATTTTCTGCCTTGATTTCACTGGGCTTTGGAACAGCTACTGCTCTATTAGCTGTGGACAGGGTTGGACAAACACTGCGCCGGTGGTCTCACCAAATTCTTCTCCTGGGAAGCAGTGTGGCCTAGTGGAAAGAGCATGGGCCTGGAAGTCAGAGAACCTGGTCTCTGCCACCTGTTTGCTGTGTGACTTGGGCGAGTTACTTAACTTCTCTTTAATGGGGATTAAACAGCTGTTCTCCCTCCCTCAGACTGTGAGCTTGGTAAGTGCTTAGTACAGTGCTCTGCACACAGTAAGTGCTCAATAAATATGACTGATTGAATGAATGAGGGCCAAGGACTATGTCCAATCTGATTATTTTGTATCTACCCCAGCACTTAGTACAGTGCTTGGCACAGAGTAAATGCTTAGCAAATACCACCACTGTGATTAATGTCAAACATCCAATAATTATGTTATAACCAAGAAAAGCAGCACTTTAAGGTTAAAATGGAAGCATTTTATCTATCATTTTTCACTGTGGCACCCCACAGAGGAAACACTCCCCCTATCCTCTTAAAGAAGGGAAATGAACTCTGCTTGGGAATGTCACAAGAACCGGGCTTGAGTGGGATCCCATTCTGATACAGGACTTTGTGTCGACATCCTTGGCTTCCCTATCCATGGGGGCCTCATGGTGTCAACAGATAGGATTAGATTCAGTAGTGAGCATGAGTACTGCTTGTGAAATCCAGGTCTGGATCCTAGGGAATGTGTTTAATTCTGCTAGTTAGAAGGTTTGCTTTTTATTGTGGAAAAAATAACCCTGTAGAAATAGAAACCACCAACTCCCTGAGGATTCCCTCACTTCCAGTCATTTTGCTTTTAAATGGAGGGTTTTGTGAGACCAGGAGTATCTCACATTGCCCCAAAGTTTCCGTCATTGCTCAAATACATATGGGAAGTGTCAGAAACACATACTGTGCACCAAGCAAGCTCTCTCTTTCTTCTTCACTAACGACTCTGATGCTGAAATATCCATTTTGACATCATTCACAGGATTAAAGTGAAGTGAAGAAAAAAATTCAATGGCTTAACTATGTTTTGTTTTCTTTCTCTGCGATCAACACCATTACAGCTCTTCCACTTTGGAGTTACTACACAGCAAAATATAGCACTGGGAAGCTTTACACCAACTGAGCGGTGGGCAGGAGAGTGGTTACTACTCTCTGTCTTTTCCATAAAATGAAGCCCAGAGAGGGGAACGGAAGCCCTAGTTCACTGCGTAACTGGAAGCCAGGTCTCTCGCCTCTCAGTCTCCTTGGTTCACTGACTTGGCTTCCGCTGTCCATTCCCTGAGTGATACTCCTGGGCACTAGCGTGTCAAATTCATTCATTAATTCATTCAATCGTATTTATTGAGCGCTTACTGTGTGCAGAGCACTGTACTAAGCGCTTGGGAAGTACAAGTTGGCAACATATAGAGACAGTCCTTACCCAACAACGGGCTCACAGTCTAGAAGGGGGAGACAGACAACAAAGCAAAACATGTAGACAGGTGAGCACTTTACAAATACTGCAATTATTATTATTATTACTCTATAGTGGCTTTTCCTTAAGGCAAATGATGACGATATGGCTCCCTTCTTCCAAGGAACTCCCACTGAGGGCAAAGCACTCTACTCAACAACTCAACATTATTATTATTATTGTTATTATTACAGTATTTGTTAAGCACTTCCTTTGTGCCAGGCACTGTACTAAGCCCTGGGGTGGATACAAGCAAATCAGGCTGGACACAGTCCCTGTCCCACATGGGGCTCCCAGTCTCAATCCCCATTTTACAGATGAGGTAACTGAGGCACAGAGATGTGAAGTGTCTTGCCCAAGGTCACCCAGTAGACAAGTGGCAGAGCCAGGATTAGAACCCATGGCCTTCTGACTCCCAGGCCCGTGCTCTATCCACTATGCCACGCTGCTTCTACGTATAGAATATACTAGGTAGAATACAACAGTAGCAAGGCACACTTTACCCTGCCTTTAAGGAGCTTACAGTCTATGGAGAGACAGAAATGATTTGCAAATAGTGGGAACAGGAGAGAGAACAAGTACGATTAGGTCAGGATGAAACAATTGAACAAGTAGTCTCTCCTGCTGAAGACGGTAATTCAATACCTAAGGGCAAAAGGTGGCTGTTGGGTCCATGCCATTTGAGGTTATGAATGAATGGAGGAAGTGACATTTTTAGGAGGGTTTTAAAGGTGGGGAAGGGTTTGGTCTGCCGATTTTTGGTAGGGGAAGGGAGTTCCAGGCCAGTGGAACAAGTGTGAGCAAGAGATCAGAGAGCGAGGTATAGTTACGAGGTGATCTTGGGAGGAGCAAAGAGTGTGGCCTGGGGAGTGGTGAGTGAAGACTACTGATGTGTAAGACGGGGAGAGCTGATGGAGAGGCTCAAAGGATTTGTTAAAAGCCAATTGTGAAGATTTTACTTGATGCCGAGGGAATCTTCCTCCTTCGACCCTTAGGGAAGCTAATCGGGAATACAGAGCATCCTATTAATGTGAAGGAGTGCATCCCTGAACAATTACAGGGAGGCTCCAGAAAGCTTGACCATCTGGAAAATCCTCTCTGTACTTCTGGCAGATATCTTCTATTTTGCCATTCACCCTGGCTTATCTGGACTGGGGTGCCTGACTCTCCATCTTTTTCGCTCTAGTTGGAAGAAGCTAAGATTCTGGAGGGGAAAGGAGAGACAACTCCCAGGTAGTTGCAGCAGCATTTCAGACCTATTTTTTTTTTTAGTCGTATTTGTTAAGCGCTTACTATGTGCTAGGAAATGTACAAAGCACAGGAATAGATAGAAACTAATCAGGTTGGACCCAGTCCCTGTCCCACCTCAGGCTTCCAGTCTTAATCCCCATTTTACAGATGAGGTAACTGAGGCACAGAGAAGTGAAAATCAATCAATCAATCAATCGTATTTATTGAGCGCTTACTGTGTGCAGTGCACTGTACTAAGCGCTTGGGAAGTACAAGTTGGCAACACATAGAGACAGTCCCTACCCAACAGTGGGCTCGCCCCGGTAATAACACACAAATCCTCCTCTCCCTCCAAAAAATCCTCCTTCCCAGGGGGCACGGATGGGAGCCGCCCGCCCTGGGACCGGTGAGGAGAGACAAGGTAAGGGATCCAGGGCCACGCATGGAGACAATGGCTATACAAAGGGGCCAGGGGCAACCACCGTCTCTTTGGAAGCGGGGCTGGGGAGGGGGCCCGCAGCGCATGCACCGGGGATGAAGGTCGACTGCAGGTTTAAAGCATCATGATAATATTCTTCATCGTCGTCGTCATCGAGGTCGCAGGAGGAAAGGGAGGGCTACTCGGCCAAAAAAAAAAAACTTCCCGAGCCCCGGGCTCCCCAGCCATCCTGCTCCCGTCGAGGCGCCCGTTTTCCCCAGGATGGGGCTGGGCGCCGACTTGCCCAAGGTCACTCGGCAGACAGGTGGCAGAGCTGAGATTAGAACACAGGTCCTTCTGACTCCCAGGCCTGTGCTCTACCCAGTAGACCACCCTGCTTCTAGACGTGGGTGTGTCTATGGCCACCTCCCCCCCCCCCCCCCCCCCGCTTCCTCTCCATCTTGGGCAGGCCCAGCTCAGCGCCGGCCTCCTTCTGCCTTTGGAGGTAGGAGTTGACCATTTAGAGGGGTGATCTCATGAGCCCCCAAAGGGGGCTAGGTGCTATTTAGCAAAGCCAAAAGATATCTTCCCATCTTGCTCGGGCTTGACGCTCAACTACGGCAAGGAGAAAAAAGTGTGTAGCTTTCTCATTAGTACGCTTTCTGTTGGAAGCCACGTGATGATTTAAAAAAAGGAGAGGGTCAATTTCCTGGAGGTCGAGGGCGGGGGGAGTGGCTTGGAAGAGAGGAAAAGGGTGACTGTTGCAGATATTAGGGATGATATGAAAAGAAGCACTGAGGCAAGAGTAGATGAGAACAAAGAGATCTGAAAGAAGAGCAAGGAGGAGTGAAGGGAAGGAAGGCAGGGGAGGCAAGGGATGTTAACTGAGGACTATCTATAGTTTACATTTACATTTATGAAATAGTTCCCTTGGCTTGAAACAGCCTCGGGGCAAAAGGACAAATCCAATTCTCATTTATTAAAACTTTAAACTACAAAAAGAGAACAAGAGCCAGCAGCCAGAATGATTAAAAGCAGGTGAAGAAACAGCATTAAGTGGTGTCAAATTGGCAACATCCAAATGTATGCTGTTAACCCCTTTGGTTCCATCCTGTACTTTCCTCCAGTCGCTCAGGGACGAGGGGTGGGGAAACTGAAACGTGGCCTGGTTCCCATCCCAAAGGGGAAGTTGGTTTGTTTTGTGATTGCAGGGTTTGAAATAAACCAGCTTAGTCACTTTACAGTTAGAGTTCAATAAGCGGTCTCCTCAGTTTGCTTTCTTTTCTAAACTCTTACTTAGTGTCCTCCCACCAAGTCCCCAGATGTCAAGAATCCCCAAGCCATAGAAAGCTCTGGTCCCCAGAGAATCAGGAAGAAAATCCAAAGTGGGCTAGGTTTACTAAAGAGCACAACACTGCAGACAAGCAGTTCCCATTATCTGGTTAAGTGCTCTTCTCCCCACCCCCAACTTTCTCTCCTCCAGCCATCTTGCCCTGCTGCCATTCCCTTCTAGAAAGCCAGGGGGATTATATGCAAGACTGCATACTAATGCAACTAAACGAAGAATTGCAAGAAAACAGCCGGAAAAGATTGAAATTCCACTCCTCTTTGGGTAATTGGCAGGCTGCCAGTCAGCCTCCCTTATCCCTGTGTTAACAGGGCTATTTTCAACGTGAGCCATGTAAGGAGTTGAAAAAAGAAAAAAAAGAAAAAAAAAAGCCTCAGAACCCAATTGGTAAACCGCCCACATGGGGAGTGCTGTCATCTGGGAAATAAACAGCCCCACACAGTCAGTCCAAATTCACAAACACAAGGTTTCTCCAGCACCTATCAAAATACCCTATATGGTCAGGGAAGCTCCACCCCTCCAGAAAAATGACTGGCTCAACCTGAACTTTAATTCTGCCTTTTTACAGAGGGTCACGGGGTTACTATAAAGAGGCTTAACCTATGCAAGAAACTGCTTTTGGAACAGGGTCAAGAGCAGAGGCTTCACCCTGCCCCCTCCCCTCTTAAGTTAGCTAACAGACTGTGGTAATGCTGATTTTGTTAGTCGAGGAGGGCTTGGGAAGGTGATGGAGTGGAGTGGGGGGCGGCGGGTGGTGGTAGAGGGAGGAAAAGAGGCAAAGTCGGCCGATTACTCCCTTGTGGAAATGAAGTCTACAATGTTCGAGGCCTCCGCAGCTGGTGTACAGCTCCCCAGAACTCTTTGCTTAAATTCTCTGCTAATCTCATTAGCCAATAGCTTCAATCGGTAAGCTTCGGCAGCAAAATAATACAATCACACATGCACCAACACTTGTCCCTTTTCACATGAAAACAAGACCCTTCTAACAGGAGTACTTTCAGGAACTCATTCAAATAATTGTCATCCAGAACCTAAGCAGTCCTGGCCCAGGATCCAGTTATGCAAGGCAGGCCCTAGGTTGGGGCCAGGCGACGTATTTGTTATTAGACTGTGTATGTGCAAGAACGACATGAGCTCCAGTCTTCTAGACTGTGAGCCCATTGTTGGGTAGGGACCGTCTCTATATGCTGCCGATTTGTACTTCCCAAGAGCTTAGTACAGTGCTCTGCACACAGTAAGCGCTGAATAAATACGATTGATTGAATGAATGAATATGTCCATTCCCCTCATAAAAATGAAAACAGACTTAGCCTGGAAAATATCTTCCTCTCGGCCACGCTCCTCACTCTTTTCCCCAAAAATAACATGTTCTAAGTACCTCTCCCCTGAAGTGCCCAGAAATCCTTTCATAGCAGCAGGAGGGGCAGAAAAGCAGAAAGAGATCTCCCACCCCCCGCCCCAGCCGTGGTAACTATGTGCCATCCTCTTTTCGTCTTCCCCCGCTCTGCATTTAAGAGACACTTTTACAATTCCACCGATGTCTTTCTCCCTCCCTCAAGGACCTCCAGACTGTCACAAAAGCAGTAAGCTGCTCTGGCCAAGCCTTTTTTTAACTTTCTCTCTCCTTCATAATGTTCTTTTAATCTCACCCCACAAAACTATTTTAAGAAAAAAAAAAGATTTTAAAATAACTTCATTATATGTGACTACCCTACTTGTAATCCTGTAATTTATTTTAATGTCTGTCTCCCTAGCTATACTGTAAACTCCTTGAGGGCAGGAATCGTGTCTACCAACTCTACTGTATTGTAGAGAAGCAGCATGGCTTAGTGGAAAGAGCGTGGATTTGGGAGTCAGAGGTTGTGGGCTCTAATCCTGGCTCTGCCACTTGTCTGCTCTATGACTTTGAGCAAGTCACTTAACTTCTCTGTGCCTCAGTTACCTCATCTGGAAAATGGGGATCAAGACCATGAGCCCCACATGGGTCAACCTGATTACCCTGTATCTACCCCAGTGTTTAGAACAGTGCTTGGCACATAGTAAGTGCTTAATACCATCATTATTATTATTCTTTACTCTTCCAAATGCTTAGTACAGCCTTCTGTCCATGGTAAGCGCTCAACAACACTGACTGATTTGTTGCTGTTTTCTCCGAATCAGTGTCTCCATATTAGAAGATGAGCTCTGAGCATGCATAAAATGGGTCATTAATTTGCTCTTCCTGCCATGGGCCAAGCCTTAATCCAGCAACACGGGTGTAGGGTTAACCTAAGGAAGAGCAACTAGTGAAACTTTATCAGTCCCTTTATCTTTGTCTCCCCCTTCTAGACTGTGAGCCCGCTGTTGGGTAGGGACTGTCTCTATGTGTTGCCGACTTGTACTTACCAAGCGCTTAGTACAGTGCTCTGCACACAGTAAGCGCTCAATAAATACGATTGATTGACTGATTGCCTGCCCTCACTCTTAGAGGTGGGCAAAGTTGGTGGTTTAAACTGCTGGATTTACTGCTGGCAAATGCCTTTCTTGGTTCGAAGACTTGAACCATGGGTGACAACACTAGTAGATTTGGGGGGTGTGCGCATGCGCGCGCGCGCGCGTGTGTGTGTGTGTGTGTGTGTGTGTGTGTTTTATGGCATTTGTTAATTGCTTACTCCGGGCCAGTCACCATTATAGGTGCTTGGGTAGATACAAGATAATCAGGTTGGAAACAGGCCCTGTCCCACATGGGGCTCGCAGTTTTAGGCACAGAGAATTTAAGAGACTTGCCCAAGGCCACAGAGCAGACAGGTGGCGGGTCGGGATTAGAACCCAGGTTCTTGTGACTCCCAGACCCATGCTCTATCCTCTAAGCCATGCTGCTTCTCTGTGTCACTGATTTGGCTGTTTTTAAGAGGACAAATGGTTACAGTAACTAACATTTTTATGAGATGATAGGCAACAAAAATAGGTACAGTGTAAGCCTTGCTTGGGGAATGGGGGTTGCTAGTTATCTAAAGGTCAGTGCCACCTGGAATGGGGGTTTTGCATAATCTACAGAGGGCTTGAGGAAAGCCCTTCTGGAAGGCCTATAATACTAATAATGTGGTGTTTGTTAAGGTGCTGATTATGTGACAAGCACTGGACTATGCACTGGGATATATACAGGACAATTCAGTCGTTCACAGTCCCTGACTCAGTTCACAGTCACAGTTTACACGGAGGGCCAGGAGGGGCTGGGAGGAGAGATTGTTTACTGGTCAGATTAGGAGCAACCTGTATCTGAAAGCTCCTGCAGTGTCTTTTACTTCACAAGTAATTTCTTAAGGGCCTAGTATAGTGTTCCGCACCCAATAGGTGTTTAATAAAGGCTGCAATTTACTGGTTGAAGCTATTTTCCAAAGAGCTTAACATAGAATTTACACAAAGGGTTCAGAAAAACTGCACTGCCAATATCCTCTCCATAAGGGAGTAACTGACCGAGTTCCCCACTCTATAAAGGATCACCCTTGGGTTTCTTGAGCTTATCAAGTGGTCAGAAAACGGAACTAAAACTGCCTTCTGTTTCCAAGGAAATGGGAAAGTCTGCTTCAACTTGTATTTGTGTGCCTCTCAGATGGGGTTCAGCATAAATTAATTGCCCGATACTAAAAAATGTTTTCAAACATATATTACTGTAATTTAACATCCAGCACAGATTAATACATTCATAATGGACTAAAGTGGCTAGGCACCAAGCATATATAATGCTTCATCAATCAGATAATCATATTTATTGAGAGCCTACTGTGTGCAGAACATTGTACGAAACCCTTGGGAAAGTACAATGGAGGACATCTATGCTCTTGAAGGTTTTACAATTTAATGGGAGAGCGAGGTAATCACAAATTATTTACAAATAATGGGAGTAGAAGGAATAACAAAGATTTCATAATAATAAAAATATAAGGAAGGCAGAGAGACAGAGAGAGAGAGAGAGAGAGAGAGAGAGAGAGAGAGAGAGAGAGAGAGAGAGGGTAAAAGCAGCAACAGCTAATGAGGTCAGAAAAATGGAAGTGAAGATTCCCTAATGATTGCACATATGCTCAGGAGGTTGTTTCCGAAGTTTTCCTTAATCATCATCATCATCATCATCAATCGTATTGAGCGCTTACTATGTGCAGAGCTCAATCAATCAATCGTATTTATTGAGCGCTGACTGTGTGCAGAGCACTGTACTAAGTGCTTGGGAAGTACAAGTTGGCAACATATAGAGACAGTCCCTACCCAACAGTGGGCTCACAGTCTAGAATGGGGAGACAGAGAACAAAACCAAACATACTAACAAAATAAAATAAATAGAATAGATATGTACAAGTAAAATAAATAGAGTAATAAATATGTACAAACATATATACATATACACAGGTGCTGTGGGGAAGGGAAGGAGGTAAGATGGGGGGGATGGAGACGGGGACGAGGGGGAGAGGAAGGAAGGGGCTCAGTCTAGGAAGGCCTCCTGGAGGAGGTGAGCTCTCAGTAGGGCCTTGAAGGGAGGAAGAGAGGTAGCTTGGCGGATGGGCAGAGGGAGGGCATTCCAGGCCCGGGGGATGACGTGGGCTGGGGGTCAACGGCGGGACAGGCGAGAATGAGGCACGGTGAGGAGATTAGCAGCAGGGGAGCGGAGGGTGCGGGCTGGGCTGTAGAAGGAGAGAAGGGTGGTGAGGTAGGAGGGGGTGAGGTGATGGAGAGCCTTGAAGCCGAGGGTGAGGAGTTTCTGCCTGATGCGCAGATTGATTGGTAGCCACTGGAAATTTCTGAGGAGGGGAGTAACATGCCCAGAGCGTTTCTGGACAAAGACAATCCGGGCAGCAGCATGAAGTATGGATTGAAGTGGGGAGAGACATGAGGATGGGAGATCAGAGAGAAGGCTGATGCAGTAGTCCAGACGGGATAGGATGAGAGCTTGAACGAGCAGGGTAGCGGTTTGGATGGAGAGGAAAGGGCGGATCTTGGCAATGTTGCAGAGCTGAGACCGGCAGGTTTTGGTGACGGCTTGGATGTGAGGGGTGAATGAGAGAGCGGAGTCGAGGATGACACCAAGGTTGCGGGCTTGTGAGACGGGAAGGATGGTAGTGCCGTCAACAGAGATGGGAAAGTCAGGAAGAGGGCAGGGTTTGGGAGGAAAAACAAGGAGTTCAGTCTTGGACATGTTGAGTTTTAGGTGGCGGGCAGACATCCAGATGGAGATGTCCTGAAGGCAGGAGGAGATGCGAGCCTGGAGAGAGGGGGAGAGAGCAGGGGCAGAGATGTAGATCTGGGTGTCATCAGCGTAGAGATGATAGTTGAAGTCGTGGGAGCGAATTAGTTCACCAAGGGAGTGAGTGTAGATCGAGAACAGAAGGGGACCAAGAACTGAACCTTGAGGAACCCCCACAGTAAGGGGATGGGAGGGGGAGGAGGAGCCTGCAAAAGAGACTGAGAATGAATGGCCGGAGAGATAAGAGGAGAACCAGGAGAGGACGGAGTCTGTGGAGCCAACGTCGGATAGCGTGTTGAGGAGAAGTGGGTGTTCCACAGTGTCGAAGGCAGCTGAGAGGTCGAGGAGGATTAGAATAGAGTATGAGCCGTTGGATTTGGCAAGCAGGAGGTCATTGATGACCTTTGAGAGGGCAGTTTCCATGGAATGTAGGGGACGGAAGCCAGACTGGAGGGGGTCGAGGAGAGAGTTGGTGTTGAGGAATTCGAGGCAGCGCATGTAGACAACTCGTTCAAGGAGTTTGGAAACAAATGGTAGGAGGGATATGGGGCGATAACTAGAAGGTAAGGTGGGGTCAAGAGAGGGTTTTTTTAGGATGGGAGAGACATAGGCATGTTTGAAGGCAGAGGGGAAGGAACCAGTGGAGAGTGAGCGGTTGAAGATAGAAGTTAAGGGGGGGAGAAGGGATGGAGCGAGAGATTTCATGAGATGAGAGGGAATGGGGTCAGAAGCACAGGTGGCCGGAGTAGCACTTGAGAGGAGGCAGGAGAGCTCCTCTGAGGATACTGCTGGGAAGGATGGGAGAGTAGCAGAGAGTGTTGAGAGCCGGGGGGTTGGAGAAGGGGGGGAGTGACTTTGGGGAGGTCAGACCTGATGGATTTAATTATGTTAATGAAGTAGGAGGCCAGATCATTGGGGGTGAGGGAAGGAGGAGGAGGAGGAGCCGGGGGCCTGAGAAGGGAGTTGAATGTATGGAAGAGCTGGCGAGGATGATGGGCATGGGTGTCAATAAGGAAGGAGAAATAGTTTTGTCTGGCAGAGGAGAGGGCTGAGTTAAGGCAGGAAAGGATAAACTTGAAGTGAACGAGGTTGGCATGGTGTTTAGACTTTTGCCAGCAGCGTTCGGCAGCTCGAGCATAAGAGCGAAGGAGGCGGACAGTGGCAGTGATCCAGGGCTGTGGGTTAGTGGTACAAGAGCGGCGAAGGGAAAGGGGAGCGAGTGAGTCTAGCTGAGTAGAAAGGGTAGAGTTGAGAGCAGTAATCTGATCATCAAGACTGGGTAGAGAGGAGAGGGAGGCGAGGTGGGGTGTGAGGCACTCAGAAAGATGGATGGGGTCAAGAGAGCAGAGATTTCTGTGAGGGAGTAATATGGATTTACAGGGGAAAGGAGTGTGAGTGAGGAGGCAGGTAAGAAGATTATGATCAGAGAGAGGGATTTCAGAGTTGGTGAGGGTGGACACAGTGCAGCGATAGGAGATGATGAGGTCGAGGGTATGACCAAGTTGGTGAGTGGGTGAGGTGGGGTGGAGCAAGAGGTTGGCAGCGTCGAGGAGAGATAGAAGGCGGGCAGCAGAGGAGTCATCAGGGATATCCATGTGGATGTTGAAGTCTCCGAAGATCAGAGTGGGCATGGAAAAGGAGAGAAGGAAGGTGAGGAAGGGGTCAAAATCGTTATAGAAGTTGGAGGTGCGCCCGGGGGGTGGTAGATGACGGCTACAAGAATCTGGAGGGGGTGGTAGAGGCGAATAATGTGGGCTTCAAAGGAAGGGAAGGAAAGGGAAGGGGGAGGAGGGATAGTGCGAAAGCGACATTGGGGGGCGAGAAGGAAACCGACACCTCCTCCTTTTCCGGTGAATCTGGGGGAGTGGGAGAAGAAGAGGCCTCCACTGGAGAGAGCAGCAGAAGAGACCGTGTCATCCGGAGACAACCATGTTTCAGTTAGGGTGAGGAGGAGTAGAGAGCTGTAAAGGAATAGGTCCAGGATGAAAGGGATCTTATTTAAAACGGAGCGGGGGTTCCAGAGGCCACACTTGGCAGCAGCTGTCGAGGGAGGGGAGGGAGTGGGAAGGGTGCGAGGGGTGGGGAGGGTTTGGATTGGGATGAGTTGGCGGGGGCCTAGGCGGGGAGAGTGGGAAGAGGGGTGGTGATGGGAAAGGAGAACTGGGATGGGGTGGGGGCGGGGAGAAGGGGAGGGAGGAGGCTGGGAGGGAGGAGTGGAGGACTGGTGCTAGTACAGAGGGATCCTTGGTAGGGGGTGAGGGGGAGTGGTCTTGGTGGGGGAGAGGGAGGGAAAAAGCTGGGTGGGAGAGGGGAAGGGGAAGGTGAGGAATGGGAATGGCAGTTGGGAGCAAGGGAATTGAAAGTTCATGGTGAGGTCAGCAGGGCGAGTGACAGTACAGCGGGAGGTTAATAATTGAGATGCAGAAGCGATAAAACAGTAGCAATGATATAAGTATAATATATCTTAATATAATTTATCTTAATATAAGAAAAGAATGGCACAGTAACTAGTGATTTACTTTAACTACTTGTGACATTACAGGGAGTTTTCAGCTGTAAATCCCCAAGGAAAGAGCCTCAGTGGACACTTTAGGAGAGCTTGGCCTCCACTCAGCCTCTGCTGGATCCTAATGCCCTCCAGTTTTCCCAGTCTTCTAGTGCAGATTTGGGGGACATCCTATTCACTGATCCTCAAGTCCCTACTGCTGAACCCCAGGTGCCTCCCTGAGGCCTACAGGTATTACAATATTTAATACGTTATTAACAAGGTAACAGATGAAAGCAAATCCGGTTCAAGCCACCTTTCTTTGGATTCAGTACATCCTCCTCCAGGCCCCTCTGTACCTCATTATCATAATCATGATCATCATCATCAGTAGTATTTATTGAGTGTTTACTATGTGCAGAACATTGTACTAAGTGCTTGGGAGAGTTCAGTAAAAGAGAGTGGGTAGACATGTTCCCTGCCCACAACAAGCATACAGTCTAGTGGGGGAGACAGACATTAATATAAATCCCTGCAGGTGTTCCGAGGCTCACATTCTTCTCCCTGTTGGGGGTAAGGGGTAGATTCCAAGTGGAGACCGATCTATCGCCTATCTCTCTGGCTGCTCCTTCTCTGTCTCCCACGCCTAAACAAGTGGGAGTCCCTCAAAGCTAAGTTCTGAGTCCCCTGCTATTCTCTACCTACCCCTATTCCCTTGAATTCATTCGCTCCCAAGGCATCAACTACCATCTCTATGCAGATGATCCCCAAATCTACCTCTCCAGCCCTGATCTTTCTCCTAAGCAGTCTTGTATTTCCTCCTGCCTTCAGGGCATCATTACTTGGATTTCCCACCAACACCTCCAACTTAACATGTCTAAAACAGACCTCCTCATCTTCCCAACCAAACCCCCAAACCCCTGTAATTTTACCATGACCGTAGACAACACCACCAGCTTCCATCTCACAACCCTGGCATTATCCTCGACTCAGAAGCATGGCTCAATGGAAAGAGCACGGGCTTTGGAGTCAGATGTCATGGGTTCAAATCTCGGCTCTGCCAATTGTCAGCTGTGTGACTTAGGGCAAATCACTTAATTTGTCTGGGCCTCAGTTACCTCATCTGTAAAATGGGGATTAAGACTGTGAGCCCCCTGTGGGACAACCTGATCACTTTGTAACCTCCCCAGTGTTTAGGACAGTGCTTTGCACATAGTAAGCGCTTAATAAATGCCATCATCATTATTATTATTATTATCTCTCATTCAAACCACGTATTCAATCTGTCACCAAATCCTGTCAGTTCGACGTTTCACGACAGCGCTGAAAATCCATCCTTTCCTATCCATCCAAACTGCTACTATGCTGAACTAAGCACTTATCCTAATATTATAGAATCAGCCTCCTTGCTGACCACTCTGCCTCCTGCCTCTCCCCACTCCAGTCCGTACTTCACTCTGCTGCTCAGGTCATTTTTCTACAAAACCATTTAGGCCATTTTTCCCCACTCCTCAAGAACCTCCACTGGTTGCCCTTCTACCTTTACATCAAACAGAAACTCCTTACCATTGGGTTTAATGTACTCATCCCCTCTTATCTTACCTTACTGACTCTCTAATACATCCCAGTATGCTTACTTCACTCCTCTAATGCCAACCTACTCACTGTACCTAGAGCTTGTCTGTCTCATGGTCGACTACGTCCTGCCTTTGGCCTGGAACTCCCTTCCCCTTAGTATCTGACAGATGATTACTCTCCTCACCTTCAAAGCCTTATTAAAATTACATCTCCTCCAAGAAGCCTTCCCTAAGTCCTCATTTTCTCTATTCCCTCAGAAAGCTGCACTGTCCTTGCACTTGGATTTGTAACCATTATTCACCCCACCTTCAGTCCAGCAGCATTTATGTATATATCTATAATTTATTTTAATGTCTGTCTCCCTCACTGGACTGCAAGCTTCTTGTGGATAGGTAATGTGATTCTGTTATATTGTACTCTCCTGTGTGCTTAGTACAGTGCTCTGCACACAGTAAGCTCTCAATAAATATGATTGAGACAAAATGGCAGAGGCAGGAACAGACGAAAAGGCGGCTAGAGGAAGACGGTCAAGTAGAGGCTGGAGGATCAGGTCTTTCCCAGACCCTCCCACCAGGCGGACCTGAGGGGCGAGCCAAGGGGTGGGGGTAGGGCCAAATTAGACGAGATTGATCAGAAACTCTTGATGTGCATTCACATATGCGCGGGAGCCTCTGCTAACCAACATCCTTTCTGCATTATTCCAGTAGATGACTCAAAGAGTTCACAACAACTCTAACCAGAATTATAAAGGTAACACAAACACTGCCACAATCAGTAAGTTAAAATATATCTGGTTATTCACGTGGACAAATCAAACATAAAACCTGGATTTAAAAAAAGCAAATACAATGTGGAAATGGAGTTTTGAGGTTCCAAGATCTCTCTGTTTTACACCATCAGGAACTGTTCACTAATTAATATTTGTTTAACCTGATTCAGCAAAGGGTGGGGCTGCCTCTCCTCCAGTCTGACTCTGTGGGAGTGAAGCCCCATCCCCACGGGATAGGAGGGTGAGCAGAAACTGATCTCCATATGGCTGGGGTCCCAGTAAGACTAGAAGCTGAGAGCTCTGTTGGGGAACTACCCAAGGGCTGGTACTGCCCAACACTGCTGGAATGAAGACTTTAATAACATTTAGAACTTTGGGAAGGTTGCTGCTGGGGACTAACTGCCTCGAGCACTGATGATTCGGAGGGCTGCTCCCTCCAGAGACTATTTCAGCTACATATTTGAACGTTATTTATATGGAATGTGACTCTTTAATTCAATCTTAATGTTCTTTGTCACTGTTGAGGGCAAGGATCATGTCTACTTACTCTATTGTACTTTCCTAAGCACTTAGTACAGTGCTTAATAAATACTATTGATTGCTGTTCAGAAGTTAATCTTCTTGCTCCATACACCTATCTTTTCAATCAATTATATTTATTGATCACTTATTGTGTGCAGAGCACTGCACTAAGTGCTTGGGAGAGTGCACTATAACAGAGTTGGTAGACAAGTTCCCTGATCACCACAAGCTTACAGTTCAGAGGGACTGTCTTATCTCGATTAGATTGTCCCTTGTGGATAAACGTTTAAACTGTTCCTCTTGTATTTACCCCAGAACTTCATACAGTACTTAATAAATGCCATAATGATAAGCACCATCACAATAAAAATAACGGCCACATTTCCTGGGTCTCAAAATGGGGCGGAGCCTCCAGAGGGCATGCCTAAAAAGGCAGGAGGGATAAATGATAGAGAGAGGAGATACACACAGACAGAGGGACCTATCAATAGAAAAAGACACAGAAAGACAGAAACAGAGGCGGGGGGAAAGGAGCAGAAAAAGGCACAGGAGGGCAGCAGATGAACGGACATAGTTACATACCACAGAAATAGCCACCCATTTGTGCACATGCTGACACACCAAGATAATAATAATAATAATAATTTTGGTATTTGTTAAGCGCTTACTATGTGCAAAGCACTGTTCTAAGCGCTGGGGAGGATACAAGGTGATCAGGTTGTCCCATGTGGGGCTCACAATCTTGGTCCCCATTTTACAGATGACTACTGTAAAAGATGACTACTTGCCAGGATGATGTCCTTAATAGTGGTACACTAGCAGCTCCCTGCTGTGCAGAGGTCAAATAAGATGTCCCTGCATCTATCAAGAAACAGCAGTATCAGTGAGGAGATGAGTAGCTATGGGAGTTTGAGCACTAGATTCACAGCAGAGGCAGAAGAAGTCACTTTTATTTTCACTGTAATTTCTGTTGCCTGGACAGTGGTGGAGATAGACAGACAGAGATTGAGAGATGGCAGTCTAATCAGCATGATTTACCAGATAGAGCATGGGCCTGGTCAAAGGAACTGGGTTCTAATCCCAGCTCCACCACTTGTCTGCTATGTGACCCTGGGCAAGTCACTTCACTTCCCTGGGCCTCTATAAAATGGGGTTTGAGAGTGTGAGCCCCAGGTGGGACAGAGACTGTGTCCAACCTGATCAGCTTGTATCTACCCCAGCACTTAGCACCTAGTAAGCACTTAACAAGTGCTAACCCTGCCCTCTCCCTGACTTTCCCATCACTGTTGATGGCACTACCATCCTTCCCGTCTCACAAGCCCGCAACCTTGGTTTCATCCTCGACTCCGCTCTCTCATTCACCCCTCACATCCAAGCTGTCACCAAAACCCGCCGGTCTCAGCTCCGTAACATTGCCAAGATCCGCCCTTTCCTCTCCATCCAAACCGTTACCCTGCTCGTTCAAGCTCTCATCCTAGCCTGTCTGGACTACTGCATCAGTCTTCTCTCTGATCTCCCATCCTCGTGTCTCTCCCCACTTCAATCCATACTTCATGCTGCTGCCCGGATTGTCTTTGTCCAGAAACGCTCTGGGCATGTTACTCCCCTCCTCAGAAATTTCCAGTGGCTACCAATCAATCTGCGCATCAGGCAGAAACTCCTCACCCTCGGCTTCAAGGCTCTCCATCACCTCACCCCCTCCTACCTCACCTCCCTTCTCTCCTTCTACAGCCCAGCCCGCACCCTCCGCTCCTCTGCTGCTAATCTCCTCACCGTGCCTCGTTCTCGCCTGTCCCGCCATCGATCCCCGGCCCACGTCATCCCCCTGGCCTGGAATGCCCTCCCTCTGCCCATCCACCAAGCTAGCTCTTTTCCTCCCTTCAAGGCCCTATTGAGAGCTCACCTCCTCCAGGAGGCCTTCCCAGACTGAGCCCCCTCCTTCCTCTCCCCCTCGTCCTCCGCTCCACCCCCCCCGTCTTACCTCCTTTCCTTACCCACAGCACCTGTATATATGTATATATGTTTGTACATATTTATTACTCTATTTATTTATTTATTTATTCATTTATTTTACTTGTACATATCTATTCTATTTATTTTATTTTGTTAATATGTTCGGTTTTGTTCTCTGTCTCCCCTTTCTAGACTGTGAGCCCACTGTTGGGTAGGGACTGTCTCTATCTCTTGCCAACTTGTACTTCCCAAGCGCTTAGTACAGTGCTCTGCACACAGTAAGCACTCAATAAATACAATTGATTGATTGATTGATTGATTAACAAGTACCATAATCACTATTCCACAGGCAAACACTGTTGGTGAAGTTTAACTATGGTCAGCAAGTCATTCATTCAATCGTATTTATTGAGTGCTTACTGTGTGAAGAGCACTGTACTAAGCACTTGGGAAAGTACAACATAACAATATAATAGACACATTCCCTGCCCACAATGAGCTTACTGTCTAGAGGGGGAGAAAGACATAAATAGAAATAAAGAAAATTACAGATATAATAAATAAAATTACAGGTATCTAAAATTACAGATATATGGGTGCAGTTGTGGTTGGAAAGATCATTGTGGGACCCACGGCCTTGACCACATCATGGGCATGCCAAGACCGACCACTGTGCTGTCACGGGAATGATGGTCGGAGAATGGTGGTGCTGGTGACATAGGATGGAGAAGCAGCATGGCTCAGTGGAAAGAGCACGGGCTTTGGAGTCAGAGGTCATGGGTTCAAATCCCAGCTCCACCAATTGTCAGATGTGTGACTTTGGGCAAGTCACTTAACTTCTCTGGGCCTCAGTTACCTCATCTGTAAAATGGGGATTAAGACTATAACCTCCCCGTTGCTTAGAACAGTGCTTTGCACATAGTAAGCACTTAATAAATGCCATAATTATTATCATTATTATTGTGGTGGCACTGAATCGGCTGCAGCTTCCCTAATCTGTTGACATCTGGTGCTATTGCTGCTGATGTTGCCACCACCCCAACCTAAAGTAGAGCCTGGCTCACCCAAATCAAGCTTTCTGGTCACTTGTTTAAATTACCTAGTGGTTCCCACTCTTTCCACATTGGGGGTCCTACATGGAAGGGCCATCTGCCTACCTTAACCCCTGCTTGGACAGCTCGGGGTCCCAGTTATGCATTATGTAGCAGAGTGTCATAATGAAGACTTGTGGAAAGCTAAATGTGCACATGGGGTCATGTAATGACAACGATGTCATTCACACATACCATTTGAAGAGCCATTCCCACCTTCTGTGTCTTCTTCCTGACTTTCCCACCTCCTACCTCTGGTTCATGCCCTTCCTCTGACAGAAGAGAAAGAGAGCGATGAAGAGAGAGAGCGAGCATATGTATGTGTGTGTGTGTGTTCGTGTTGGGGGGGATGGGAGAGAGATTGGTTTTTCCCTGCCTCAGGGTGACCAAATCTTGAATCCAGCCCTGTCCTCAACCACTGCCTAAAAGTTATCATTGAATATAGCAGTCAATTGGCTTTATTTAGAGATAGGACTTTTTTTCATTTTATTGCAAAAAACAGTGAAAAAGTAAAATAAACCAAAAACAGACAAAAGATAAACCAATCTGAAACCCAAAATAAAATGGAAGAAAAAGAAAAATACAATCTGCATATGTGCCAATGCATACAGAAAGGTTTTTTTTTTTTATTCATTACCCTTTCTGTAATAAAAGTAGCTATTGGATACTGGGTTCTGCCCTTTCCCCCAGCCCAGCACTACCCTCCTTTCTGCCAACCTGGCCCCCTGGAAATGTAATATTTACAGCCAATTCCAGGGACCTGTCTACTTCTTTACCCCAGGAAATAAGGCACACACCAGACTGCACTCTGAAGAACATTTTAGTTCTGTCTCAGAAAACTATTTGGGTCGAGGCTGATTAGTTATTTTCACAGCACCAGTGAAATATGAATTATAGATTAAACACTGCTAACTAATATGAGTGCCGACATTTACCAAAACTACAGTATTTTTCCAGCAGGCTCTCCTGTCAGGATATACGTAGATGGAAAAATATCATCAGCATTCAATACTACAGTACCCAGTTATAATTATTACTTACCTAAGATGAACAGCTACTAACAAACTTGGATTGAGAAGAGCTGCAAGAAAAAAAATAAAAGGAGGAATCAGGGCTAATGCTTTCCTTGAAGAAAGGACTATTGAGACTGAACCCCCTCCTTCCTCTTCCCCTCCTCCCCCTCCCCACTCCCCGCCTTACCTCCTTCCCCTCCCCACAGCACATCTGTATATATGTATATATGTTTGTATGTATTTATTACTCTATTTATTTATTTTACTTGTACATATTTATTCTATTTATTTTATTTTGTTAATATGTTTTGTTTTGTTGTCTCTCTCCCCCCTTCTAGACTGTGAGCCCACTGTTGGGTAGGGACCGTCTCTATATGTTGCCAACTTGTACTTCCCAAGCGCTTAGTACAGTGCTCTGCACACAGTAAGCACTCAATAAATACAACTGAATGAATGAATGAAAGGGATAAACTGCCTACCGAAAACTAGCCAGTGAAATATACCGCATTTAAATAAAAATGGCAGATACGGAACCTCTAATCTAACCTTGGCCAGCCAAGACAACCTCAGATGCTCTGGAGAATAATCGGGAAAGAACTGGGATCCCAGAACCAAAATGGCTCCATTCAAATTCATGCTAAACAACAATGCAGAAGTGATTTTCTCAATAGATGTTCCTTTAACCAAGTAAAAACTAGTTAGTCGCAAGTACAGCTCTAAAAAAGGCACTTAGGAACACAATACATGTCATCATTGGGGCTCACTAATAACCACCCATCCCATAATACTCTCTGCAACAGTGGAACCAAAGGATGCTTCCAGGAATTGTGTCATGGTTTTCCTCTGTGACATCAATTATATTTACTGAGTACCAACTGTATGCATAGTACTGTGCTAAACTCTTGGTAGAATACAATAGATGTCAAACACACAACCCCTTAGCCACAAGAAGCTGAAGAGCTAATGGAGGAGAGACACATAATAATTTACAGAGGAAGAAGATGTGTTTAAATAGAAGAGTGTGTAAATTGATATACATGAAAGCGAACCAGAAGGTTGTGAGTGCCAAAGTGCTGAGATTATAGTTGGGAGGCTGTAACCCAGGAGAAGAAAAATTAATCAGGGCAAAATTTCCTGGTTTCGATGGGATTTCAGAATCCCATTTCAGATTTCAGAAGGGTTTTGAAGATGGGGAGAAAGTTCCAAGCAGGAGATAGGGTGAGAGCTCTCTGGACACAGTAAGCGCTCAAAAAATACCATCAACTGATTGTGACAGGGGTCAGAGCCAAAAGAGTAGTAGCAGTAATAGTAATTATTAAGCACTTACTGTGTGCAGAGCACTGCACTAAGTGTTGGAAGAGAATACACAAGTGAGAATTAGACATGGTCCCTGTCCCTTGGGGTGTTCACAGTTTAAGAATATAAGTGGGAGAAGGGACTAGAGACTGACACATCAGGAATGATTCATTCATTCATTCAGTTGCATTTATTGAGCATTTACTGCATGCGGATCACTGTACTAAGTGCTTGGGAGAGCACAGTACAACAATAAAAGGACACATTCCCTGCCTACAGCAAGCTTACAGTTTAAAACATTAAAACACAAACACACATATAAAAACAAAATCAGTAGGGTGTTGTGATTAGAGGAGCAGAATTTCAGGAAAGAAGCACATTGAGAAGAAGTTTGGGAGGAATACAGAGGATGAACTGGGGGGCCAGAGAAGAGAGTGGACAGGTAAAGTGCAGAGAGCTGATGGACTACCTTAAAGTCAATGATGATGAGTTTCTGTGTGATGCAGAGAGGAGAGGAAATGGTAACCTTTGAAGGCTTTTGAGGAGTGTAGAGATGTGTGCAGTATAATGTTTCAAAAATATGATCCTGCAGCAGAGTGTAGTATAGACAGGAGGTGGGGAGACCAGTGAGGGGGTTGACATGGTAGTATAGCAGGAATATGAAGAATCACTTGGACCAGGGTAGTAGCCATTTGAGGAAAAATGACAGAAATTAGAGACAGGCAGAATGTGAGAGATGAAGGTGAATGAGGAGTCAAGAACAACACCAACGCTGTGGGTTTTGGAGAAGGAGAGGAATGATAGCACTGCCAATCAATCAAAACCATTTATTGTGCACCTGAGTGCAGAAAACTGTTCTAAGCACTTACCATAGTACGGTAAAGTTAGTAGACATGATTCCTGGCCTCTAGAGACATACAATCTAGAAGGGGAAACAGACACTGAAATAATTTAATCATTCATTCATTGATTCATTTAATCATAGTCAATCGTATTTATTGAGTGCTTACAACTCTCTTGTACTGTACTTTCCCATGCGCTCAGTATAGTGCTCTGCCCACAGTAAGCACTTAATAAGTATCATTGATCAATTGGTGGATACTAGGCCATGGAAGTTGGTACATACATAAGTGCTACAGGGGGTTGTTAGCCCAAATGTGGTAGTTAGGGAGTGCAACTTGTTGGGGGGGGGGGGGGTGAAAAACAAATTTGGGGAAGGCTGTGAGGATGGAGATGGTTGTGGTCTGGCAGACATAAAGGGGGAGAAGACTCCAGGCTGGGGGAAAGGGCGTGTGCAAGAGGAGATGAGAACAAGGCATGATGAGTAGGTTAGCATGAGGCAAAAAAAGAATGCAAGGTGGATTGTAGTGGAAAAAAAGAATGAAGAGAGCTGATCAATAATAGCATTTACTAAATACTTACTATGTGCCAAGAACTATGCTGAGCACTGGGGTAGGCACAATACAATCAGATTGGGCACAGTCCCAGTCCCACATGGGGCTCACAGTTTAAGGGGGAAGGAAAACAGGTATTTAAACCCCATTCTACAGAAAACGGAAGCCCAGAGAAGTTAAGTGACTTGCCCAAGGCCACACTGAAGGCAGAAGGAGGAACCTGGATTAGAAACCCAGGCCTCCTGGCTCACCGTCCTGTGCTCTTTCCACTAGTCATCTACAGATGCTTCCTTTGAACCTCTCCTTCAGGGCAGATATTTATCTGTCCCTGGCCTGACTATTCTCAACAATCGAGGTCCAGGACTTCACTGTGTGCTCCCCAGCTAAAATATGCCAATTTTACATAGTTTAACAAACTTGGGCTACTGCAGGATTGCGACAATATTATTGGTCCTGGCTGCTGGGTGTTATCTACGTTTCTAGATGCATTTTCCTAATCAACTAATAGTACTGTGATTTAAAAGATGCGAGTGGTTCCAAAAACTGCAGCATGCAGGGAGGGAACAGGTTTCTTAAACAACAAAAGTAGTATTTTCTTCCAACTGAAGGGAGCTTTGAAAATTCTGAAGAAAAGTCCAAGTGGATCAAGCATGGGACCAATCAATTCTAAGACACATCAATACAGTGCAAAGAGAGAACATAACCAAGTGTCACTGCAATCTTGCAATTGCAGTGCAAATTGCAATCTTTCCCATCCTGGAATTCAACAGCCTTGGAATCCCTATCACATTTCTTTGCTGCAGCTCCTCACCCTGGATTCAAGCTTCCATTTCCAAGGGCTTCCTTCCTACAACCTTTCCTTTCCTTGATCAAACAATCAATGGTATTTATTGAGCACTTACTATGTGCAGAGCCCTGTACTAAGTGCTTGGGAGAGTGGACTTCAACAGAATCAGCAGACAAGTTCCCTGCCCATAATGAGTTTACAGTCCAGAGGGGGAGATAGACATTAAATGTGACTCCCCTTAGGCTCTCGGCCCCCTTTACCTCTGCCGGGTAAAAAGAGGAAATACCCTTTATTACATTTTTTCCCTAATGTACTGGTTCAGGCACTTTTATTTTATTTTATTTAAAAAAGGCATTTGTTAAGCACTTACTATGTGGGGTAAATTCAAGCTTATTAGGTTGGCCAAAGTCCCTGTCCCACATGGGGCTCCCGGTCTTAATCCCCATTTTACAGATGAGGTAACTGAGGCACAGGGATGTTAAGTGACTTGCCCAAGGTCACACAGCTGACAAACGATGGAGCTGGGATTAGAACCCCCGTCCTTCTGGGGAACTCCTAGGCCTGTGCTCTACCCACTAGGCCGCACTGCTTCTCTTGCAATGCCATTTAGTTGGAGAAGCTCCCTGACAGTGTCTGTCTTTTCCTCTAATAGCTCTTTTGGAAGTGGGTAGTGTTTGGTAGTGTGCAACTGCAAATTGCTTTCCCAGGGAATGAAATTTAGGATAAGTTCCAGTCCAGGAAAACATGTCTTATAGTAGTAATACTAATATTAAGCACTTACTGTGTGCAGAGTCCTGGACTAAGCATCGGGAAAGAGTATACAGATGATAATTAGACAAAGGATCCTGTCCTGCAAGGGGCTCACAATCTAGAAATATAGATGGGTAGGGAGGCAGGGGAAGAAGACTGGAGCCAGACACACTGCTAACAAAGAAATACTAATACGTTAAAAAACAGCATAAGGGACATGGACAAATATGTATTATACAAAATAAAAACAAAAGTCAGTAGGGAGCTGTGGCTAGAAGAGCAGAATTTCTCCTCATGATTCACTTTCTTATCTAGAACATGTAGCATAATGCCATTAGAATCAGAATCAGCAGTTGGGTACACGCACTATATTGACCTGATGTAACCATTTTTGAGTTTAAGTAACATTTTACTTTTCCCTAAAGGTTTTTTTTTTGCCAGTATTCAAAATCCTTGATTTTCTGGAGTTCAGATTTAGGTTTGTTTGAAAAGCTACAACTAGAGTTTTGTGAGTTAAATTGTATTTATTTCTATGCTGTCTCATGCCTCCCACCAGTAGCCCAGCTTCTCCAAGTCTCACAATTTGTTGTCCCTTTTTAGTATGCTTGATTAAAATTTTTAATTAGCTGCTAAATTCAATCAATTTACTCTCATTTTCTTCAAATGAGCCTGATTCTCTCAAAGCCAAGAGTTACTGGCTGTAGTGGCAAGCACTTCAAGCCATTAGTACAATGTTCTGCACATAGTAAGAGCTCAATAAATACTACTGATTGACTGAGTCACTCTGTCAGCCCTCTTAAGGTCCACTTTTTATGTTGCTACATACTTGGTACCTACAACAAGGCATTAAACAGTCCACTAGAGAGCCCAATTTACGATGAGAGAGTAGCTTTAAGGACTTGGAGACGCAGGCTCACTGTTTTTTTCTGCTACGTCCTTGGTGTTTTATCCAAATGGGTCTTCTTCGAGTATGAAGGACAAGTACAAATATACCCCATTTTGTGCTGATTTCAATTCTCCTTATTGCTATCTGTGATCTACCAAAGCTATTGCTTTAAGAGGGCCACTCCAAGATGATCTGTATGCTGCGACTGGCTTGAAGCAGACTGCCATTATGCTACATTAACTGAGATGCTGCTTCAGAGGGAATCTATAAAATATTTCTTCTGCCCACTTTGCTTAGTCTGCCCCCTACTGGAGTTCACCAATCACCAGCTCCTTGGTTATTCTGCGGTCATTCCTTCTCCTTACAGGTCTCATCTACCAAAGCTGCAATAAAATAAGCATTGTTTCAATGTCCGATCTGGGATTCCTTCTTGCCACCTGATGTTATGTACACAGGTGCGCTTGTTGAAAAATTTGATGCGAAGTCTGTGGTAAACCCAGGTTTTAAAGTCATATATGCGTGTTAGATTCTGAGCTCTTTAAAGTTTAAAGTGTTTCATTAGATCCTGACTCCACACCACACAACTGTAATTACAGTTCACTGGGCATTCTGTGAAAACTGCTCTCGCAGGGTTAAATCAATCAATCAATCAATCGTATTTATTGAGCGCTTACTGTGTGCAGAGCACTGTACTAAGTGCTTGGGAAGTACAAGTTGGCAACACATAGAGACGGTCCCTACCCAACAGTGGGCTCACAGTCTAGAAGGGGGAGACAGAGAACAAAACCAAACATACTAACAAAATAAAATAAATAGAATAGATATGTACAAGTAAAATTAATAAATAGAGTAATAAATATGTACAAACATATATACATATATACAGGTGCTGTGGGGAAGAGAAGGAGGTAAGATGGGGGGATGGAGGGGGGACGAGGGGGAGAGGAAGGAAGGGGCTCAGTCTGGGAAGGCCTCCTGGAGGAGGTGAGCTCTCAGTAGGGCCTTGAAGGGAGGAAGAGAGCTAGCTTGGCGGATGGGCAGAGGGAGGGCATTCCAGGCCCGGGGGATGACGTGGGCCGGGGTCGATGGCGGGACAGGCGAGAACGAGGCATGGTGAGGAGATTAGCAGCAGAGGAGCAGAGGGTGTGGGGTGGGCTGTAGGTGGAGGTGGAGGAACCTTAGAGATGATCATGGTTCCCTCCATCATGATTAACCATTACAGTAATCTTAGGCAGAGAAATTTTCTTTTCATTACACAGGAGAGAAAGAGGGGGACAGACTAGTTCTGAATGCTTACACTCTACTAATTATACAGACTTCAATACACAAACTAGCATAAATACACAGTGTTCTTGAAGTACACAATCTTTCTTGGGCCTGTGCAAATTACTCAACAATTCACCAAGGGTTCTGAGGAAGTTGCACATCAGAGCTCCTTCACCCCCGCCAACAAAATGGCATTTGTTATGCATTGTCTATGTGCCAGGCACTGTATAAATTAGATTCAAGCTAATCAGGTTGGAGACAATCCCTGTCTCACATGAGGCTCACGGCCATAATCCCCACTTTACAGATGAGGTAACTGAGGCATACAGAAGTTAAGTGAAATGGCCAAGGTCATTCATTCATTCAATCATTTATTGAGGCTTACTGTGTGCAGAGCACTGTACTAAGCGCTTGGAAAGTACAATACAGCAATAATAAAAGGTCACACAGCAGACAAGTGGTGGAGCCTTCAATTAGAACCCAGGTCCTTCTGACTCCCAGGCCTATATTCATTCATTCATCCAATCGTATTTATTGAGCAGTTACTGTGTGCAGAGCACTGTACTAAGCACTTGGGAAGTACAAGTTGGCAACATATAGAGACGGTCCCTACCCAACAGCGGGCTCACAGTCTAGAAGGGGAAGACAGACAACAAAACAAAACATATTAACAAAGTAAAATAAATAGAATAGTAAATATGTACAAGTAAAATTAATAAAGTAATAAATCGGTACAAACATATACACAGGTGCTGTGGGGAGGGGAAGGAGGTAAGGCGGGGTGATGGGAAGGGGGTGGAGGGGGAGAGGAAGGAGGGGGCTCAGTCTGGCAATCATATTTATTGAGCGCTTGCTGTGTGCAAAGCACTGTACTAAGCACTTGGGAAGTGTATGGGGTTTGTGTCGGGGACCTGCCCTCCCTCCTCTTCCTCTCTGGGGGGGCCGGGGGGGGGGAAGAGAGAGAGAGAGAGAGAGAGAGAGAGAGAGAGAGAGAGAGAGAGAGAGAGAGAGAGAGAGAGAGAGAGAGAGAGAGAGAGAGAGAGAGAGAGAGAGAGAGAGAGAGAGAGTGTATGTGAGGGGAGGGGGCAGAGAGAGAGTGTGTATCAAAGATTCATTCATTCAATCATATTTATTGAGCGCTTACTTTCATACTATACTTTACTTTTAGACTGTGAGCCCACTGTTGGGTAGGGACTGTCTCTATATGTTGCCAACTTGTACTTCCCAAGCACTTAGTACAGTGCTCTGCACACAGTAAGCGCTCAATAAATACAATTGATTGATTCATTCATTCATTCAATCATATTTATTGAGTGCTTACTGTTCATTCATTCATTCAATCATATTTATTGAGTGCTTACTGTGTGCAGAACACTGTACTAAGCGCTTAGGAAGTACAAGTTGGCAACATATAGAGACGGTCCCTACCCAACAGTGGGCTCACAGTCTAGAAGGGGGAGACAGAGAACAAAACATATTAACAAAATAAAATAAATAGAATGAATATGTACAAATAAAATAGAGTAATAAATACATACAAACATATATACATATATACAGGTGCTGTGGGGAGGGGAAGGAGGTAAAGCAGGGGAGATGGGGAGGGGGAGGAGGGGGAAAGGAAGGAGGGAGCTCAGTCTGGGAAGGCCTCCTGGAGGAGGTGAGCTCTCAGTAGGGCCTTGAAGGGAGGAAGAGAGCTAGCTTGTCACATATGCGGAGGGAGGGCATTCCAGGCCAGGGGGATGATGTGGGCCGGGGGTCGACGGCGGGACAGGCGAGAACAGGGCACGGTGAGGAGATTAGCGGCAGAGGAGCAGAGGGTGTGGGCTGGGCTGTAGAAGGAGAGAAGGGAGGTGAGGTAGAAGGGGGCGAGGTGATGGAAAGCTTTGAAGCCGAGGGTGAGGAGTTTTTGCCTGATGCGTAGGTTGATTGGTAGCCACTGGAGATTTATGAGGAGGGGAGTAACATGCCCAGAGCATTTCTGGACAAAGAGAATCCGGGCAGCGGTGTGAACTACGGATTGAAGTGGGGAGAGACAAGAGGATGGGAGATCGGAGAGGAGGCTGAAGCAGTAGTCCAGACGGGATAGGATGAGAGCTTGAACGAGCAGGGTAGCGGTTTGGATGGTGAGGAAAGGGCGGATCTTGGCAATGTTGCGGAGGTGAGACCGGCAGGTTTTGGTGACGGCTTGGATGTGAGGGGTGAACGACGGAGCGGAGTCGAGGATGACACCAAGGTTGCGGGCTTGTGAGACGGGAAGGATAGTAGTGCCGTCAACAGTGATGGGAAAGTCAGGGAGAGGGCAGGGTTTGGGAGGGAAGACAAGGAGTTCAGTCTTGGACATGTTGAGTTTTAGGTGGCGGGCAGACATCCAGATGGAGATGCCCTGAAGGCAGGAGGAGATGCGAGCCTGGAGGGAGGGGGAGAGAGCAGGGGCAGAGATGTAGATTTGGGTGTCAGCAGTGTAGAGATGATAGTTGAAGCCATGGGAGCGACTGAGGTCACCAAGGGAGTGAGTGTAGATCAAGAACAGAAGGGGACCAAGAACCGAACCTTGAGGAACCCCTACAGTAAGGGGATGGGAGGGGGGAGGAGGAGACTGCAAAAGAGGCTGAGAATGAATGGCCGGAGAGATAAGAGAGAAACCAGGAGAGGACAGAGTCTGTGAAGCCAAGGTTGGATAGCTTGTTGAGGAGAAGGGGCCACAGTGTCGAAGGCAGCTGAGAGGTCGAGGAAAATTAGGATAGAGTATGAGCCGTTGGATTTGGCAAGCAGGAGGTCATTGGTGACCTTTGAGAGGGCAGTTTCCGTGGAATGTAGGGGACGGAAGCCAGATTGGAGGGGGTCAAGGAGAGAGTTGGCGTTGAACTATATTCTATCCAGAAAAGCTAGGAAGAGAAAGCTGCATCCTTTCATTTCTGATTTTATGAGCACTTCCCAGCTTGCTGATTGGCTGGTCTTATTATCCTCCCAAAATACTCCAATCTCCCAAAGGATTCAGGTAAATGTAGTCCTTCTGGACCCTGGAAATATTATTCCCAGGAGAGAGGGCTGCCTGAATGTATTTCCCTCCCCCAGCCTGCCCCTTCAGTTCCCTTTGACTACAGTTTCACTGCCAACAGGACCAGACCCTGAACATTTCATCATCAGTAGGCTCTGTCAATATTGGGACACCACAACTGCTCTGTAGACCTTCAATTTTGTCTGAAACTCAATGCTATGTTGGTGCTCATATGTTTCGACACTACCATGTCTAGGACTGCAACGAGAGTCCTGAAACCTGGTGTTAGACTAGGCTTCCAAATCTCTGGGAAACTCTTCTAGCTCAACTACTTCTAGTTTAAGTGATAATAATAATAATAATAATAATAACAACAATAATAATAATAATAATAATGATGATGGTATTTGTTGAGCGCTTACTATGTGCAAAGCACTGTTTTAAGCGCTGTGGGGGATACAAGGTGATCAGGTTGTCCCACGTGGTGCTCACAGTCTTAATCCCCATTTTACAGATGAGGTAACTGAAGCACAGAGAAGTTGTGAGTTGCCCAAAGTCACACAGCTGACAAGTGGCGGAGCCAGGATTAGAACCCATGATGTCTGACTCCCAAGCCTGGGCTCTTTCCACAGAGCCACGCTGCTTCTCAGGTGCTTAGTACAGTGCTCTGCACATAGAGAAGCAGCATGGCTTAGTGGAAAGAGCCTGGGCTTGGGAGTCAGAGGACGTGGGTTCTAATCCCGGCTCCGCCAGTTGTCTGCTATGTGGCCTTGGGCAAGTCACTTCACTTCTCTGGGCCTCAGTTTCCTCACCTGTAAAATGGGGATTAAAACTGTTTGAGCCCCACGTGGGACAACCTGATTACCTTGTATCTTCCCCCCCCCACAGCGCTTAGAACAGTGCTTGGCACATAGTAAGCGCTTAACAAATGCCATCATCATCATCATCATCATTATCACCAGTAAACGCTCAACAAATACAATTGAATTGAATGAATGAGCACCCTCCAAAGTCCTTGGATGAATCACATATGAGTGGCTATCTGCTTGGGGAAGCAAGGTGGCTCAGTGGAAAGAGCATGGGCTTTGGAGTCAGAGGTCATGGGTTCAAATCTTGGCTCCGCCAATTGTCAGCTGTGTGACTTTGGGCAAGTCACTTAACTTCTCTGGGCCTCAGTTCACTCATCTGTAAAATGGGGATTAAGACTGTGAGCCCCACGTGGGACAACTTGATCACCTTGTAACCTCCCCAGCGCTTAGAACAGAGCTTTGCAAATAGTAAGCACTTAATAAATGCCATTATTATTATTATTATTATTATTATGACTGCTCTGGAAGCCTACCCAAAAGAAATAATAATACTAATAATAATGCTAATGGTATTTAAGCACTTACTGTGTGCCAAGCACTGTACTAAGCACTGGGGTAGATACAAGAAAAGGTACGAATGGTTATTTACTTTTTTGCTCGATCTGCAAAAGGCTAGGGAGTAACAATAAACCTGAAAATGACTCAGGTTATCTACCAGCTTGCATCAGAGAAACCCTAATACACATCCAAGAACTCATCTTCCCACCCAAACTCTGATTTCCCCATCAGCCCCCTTGCTGACCTCCCTGCCTTCTGCCTCTCCCAACTCTAAAATATTTTCTAAAGTAACTTTCAATCCATAATAACAATAATAATAATAATAATTATGGTGTTTCCTAAGCACTTACTATGTGCCAAGCACTGTTCTAAGCGCTGAGGTAGACACAAGGTAATCAGATTGTCTCATGTGGGGCTCACAGTCTTACTTCCCATTTTGCAGATGAGGTAACTGAGGCACAGAGAAGTTAAGTGGCTTGCCCAAGGTCACACAGCAGACAAGTGGCGGAGCCGGGAATTGAATCCACAACCCCTGATTCCCAAGCCCATGCTCTTTCCACTAAGCCACACTGCTTCTCCAGTCTCCCCATATCAAAGAGAAACTCCTTTAAGGCACTCACTCAGCTCTCTCCTTCCACCTTACCTTGCTGATTTCCTACTTACAAAAACACTTAATTCAATTAGGATATTATGTCTCTGGAATATGTTCACGGGAAATTTCAATTTCCCAGAAAGCAGAGACCAAAACCAGTGAGGGTATAGATACTCTCTAATCAGAGCACAGCTACATTTATCATATTACCTGGAAGTAAAATAACATACAAAAAATAAAGGATTGGGCGATATTGCAGATAATAATCAGTGACCTATAGACTTCATATGGTGAAGCACTGTAAAAATGCCATTTTTTTTTGCCACCTCCTAAATTCTGGCAGCATAGTATCCCACCCTGATTTTTAACCTCGCTTTTCAAGAGTATCCAGCATTCCTATGTTTTTACAAGGTTCCACAGATGCCACATGCCCAGGCATAATCACCTTCACAGCTTTTGAGCTGGATTCCCAGCCTCACCCATCCCAGGCCTCTGACAAGACATCCTGGACTGTTAGTTCTCAAAGACTGCCCTTTCCCAGTTCCCACACCCGACTCCCCTAAAATCCCTCCTGCCAAAGTAAAAAGCTGGCACCTATGCACAGGTATGCACATGTGTGCAGAAAAGCTCCTTGTGGGAGGGGAATATGTGTTTATTTTTATATTGTACTTTCCCAAGCACTCAGTACAGTGCTCTGCATACAGTAAGTGCTCAATAAATACGATTGAATGAATGAATTACAAGATGCATAAGCTCACATCTCCAGGAGAAGCAGATGTCACACATGACAGAATGACATTTAGAACTCAAGAACGAGTGTTTTTACTCTATTAACCTGCCAAATTCTTCAGCCTGGGAGGTAGGATTCACCAAGACAAAAGACTACTTACCCAAGCAAGGACTTTCAACTAGTTGAAACTCAGCCCTAAGGTCTCAAGATTCCATCTGAAGTAGCACCCCAATTCTCCACTATTAGGTACTTCCTCCTCCTCATGTCCCCCTTTTCTTTCCTAGACAACCCCCACCTCTACACACTTCCATTCTCATGCCAAAGAAATACTCACCAGAGCTGAGCTGTGTTTCTACTGAAGCAGAGAAGAGCAGCAGATAGCTTGCTGCTACTAAGGAAGGCAATCTCTTATCACCTGCTCCTACCACTGAATACTAAGCTCTCATTGTCTGCCTTTAATGGCTGTATCCCTGAGGATTCACAAACCCCTATTTAAAGCCTCTGATTTACAGAATTCTCTTCCTAATTATTCTCAGCTAATCATAAGGGTCAATTCTTTTAAAACAAAGAGAATACACAAAAAGCAGTTTATGGTAGATTTTAAGACAGCAACCAGTCATCTCAGATGGGGCTGCTCCCATTTATGGATTTCACTTATTTCTTAGCCTTGTAATAGACTAATTATTCACTCTAATTAGAAGTGAAAAAACACGGATAACTCCAAACCTCCCTTTGGCCAGAAGTTTCAACTCCCCCACCATAATGAAGGCTAGTAAAGTGCCCTGCCCACAGAGGATACTCAGTAAATGTTGATAAGGACTGATAAAATTTAAAAGAGCTCATAAACTGCTAAATTAGCTTTTAAGTCTCATAGGACAGCCAAAGGTCAAGTCAAAGAATAGAAAGATGGCTAGTCCACAAACTAGAAATTCTTCCCAGGACAATTCAGAGTTAGCCCAGTAACACCAGATAGTCAAAACTTCTCTGTGCCTCAACTACCTTATCTGTAAAATGGGGATTAAGACTGCGAGCTCCATGTGGAACAGGGACTGTGTCCAACTCGATTTGCTTGGATCCACTCCAGCATTTAGTACAGTACCTGGCACATAGTAAGCACTTAACAAGAAGCCGCATGGCCTAATGAGTAGAGCACGGGCCTGGGAGTTAGAAGGACCTAGGTTCTAATCCTGGCTCCACCACTTGTCTGCTGTGTGGCCTTGGGGAAATCAGTTCACTTCTATGTGCCTCAGTTGCCTCATCTGTAAAATGGGGATTAAGACTCTGAACCCCATTTGTCCAACCTAGTTAGTTTTTACTTTCCCCAGTGCTTAGTACTGTGACTGGAACCTAGTAAGTGTTCTACTAATACCATAAAAAAATTGGTAGACAATGAGCCTTAGTACTAGGAGTAACCATGTGTGCTACTTCCACCAAAGGTTGAACAACGTAAAATAAAAGTAAAAACTGGATCTGTCCATTTGAGGAATGCCGTAAATCCTGCTGCAAGCTTAGTTTGAATCCTTCACTGCTTGGTAAATTTCCGGAAGTTGTTCATTTTGGAATGCCTTGAGAATTTTCATAACCAGAGTTTTAAAATGCAAAGCCCATTGTCCAACCAGAATCTTTAAATGAATTTATCCAGGCAATACAGGATTGGGAATTCAATTTTAAGAAAGCAGATTTATAACTGGTGGAACATTACCTTGAAGCAGCAGGGTTACAGCGGATGACGACATCGTCTTCCGTAGTGAACGACAGGAGAGCCTCTGTCCAGGCACAGAGACTTCGGGGCTGAGAACCCATGCCAAGGAATTGGTGACAGCGCTAGTGGTTTGGGCAGCATTGCTTGCACTCTTTCTTCCCTGCCAGCCCCATCCCCGCCGGGGCAAGGAGTATATTCAATGAATAGGCGGGCAGGGGTACAGCATTTGTGCAGGGGAACATCTACAAGGCACTGTGCCAATCAGTCCCCGGTGCACTGTACAATGAAGAGCACCTGGGTGTGTCATGCAGGCAGTGTACAATAAATACCTGTTGATGAAGATCAGCCAACCAGCCGTTTAAAGATGTCAAAATGCCCGTTAACTTGACTGGTGGCCTTACACGTGAATAAGTGTAGGAAATGGACCCGATCTGGGAAGGGATTGTCTCTCTTTATTGCTGAATTGTACTTTCCAAGCATTTAGTACAGTGCTCTGCACACAGTAAGCGCTCAATAAATACAATTGAATGAATGAATGAAAAGGAATGCAAATAGTGCCAAAGAGCATTTCTTACCAAATTGGTTGCTTTGGGTCAATTTCTTTAAAATATTTATCAAAAACAGAATCTGAATAAAAGAAAAGAAACAAAACACACTGAACACATAAATAAGATACTCCCTCCTGGAAAAATTCCTGTAATAGTATAGAAAACACATACATTTATTTATAAAATGTGTCATGGTAGAGTTCATCATGTCTTCATTCACACACAGTTAAAACTAGTCACTCTTCATAAAGTAAGTCTTGTAACAGTTCCTCACCTGGGTTCTAATCCTGGCTCCTCCATTTGCCTGCTGTGTGATCTCGGGCAAGTCATTTAACTTCTTTGGGCCTCAGTTTCCTCTTCTGTAAAGTGGGGATTAAATATCTGCTCTCCCTCCTCATTAGACTGTGAGACCCACGTGGGACACAGATTGGGTCCAATCTGCTTATATTGTATCTGCCCCAGTGCTTGGCACTTAACAAATACTTATGATGATGATCACGATGATGACAAAAACCAGTCTCTTGCTCACCAACTTCACATCTGAATGATTTACTCTGTGCCTGAAAACCCCCTGAATGTCCAGAGGGGGTAGGTCTCCTCATCACTCCTTGATCGTGACTTTCAAGTGCTCCCCGGCACTCCTTTCGTCCTCGTGTCCGTGGTTTCGATGCTCTTTCTGGAGATGATTGGATCATCTTGTTCTCCTTGCAGTCCTTTTGTCCTTCTCCACTGTTGCCAGAAACGGTCCCGATCCCATCACTCTGCCTTTTGTGCTTCATTCACCACCGGGCCGCTGCCCGTTACTGCCCCGCCCCCATCCACCGGCTCCTTTCAGCATTCCCTCACACACATACAGTTTGAGCACCCTGGATTTCCAACACATTGGCCACATACCCTACAACCTCAAAGGTCAGCCACCTGAACGGAAATACGTGTTCACCAGGACACTGTTTTTGCTTTACATGAATGACATAAAACACCCTGCAACCAGTATTTTGGCTTTAAAAAAGTGTGCACTGTGTTGGAATGCATCCTCTCGTTGCCAATAACAAACTATCCTAGCGTGGCTCAGTGGAAAGAGCACAGGCTTGGGAGTCAGAGATCATGGGTTCAAATCCTGGCTCTGCCACTTAGCTGTGTGACTTTGGGCAAGTCACTTAACTTCTCTGTGCTTCAGTTACCTTATCTGTAAAACAGTGATTAAGATTGTGAGCCCCACGTGGGACAACCTGATCACCTAGTATCCTTCCCAGTGCTTAGAACAGTGCTTTGCACATAATAAGCACTTAACAAATACCAAATTACTGTTTTTCTGTAACTGATTGACCTGTTTTGGCCTACCCTCAGTCGGCTTCAATATTGGGAAAAGGTAAAGGAAAACAACAGTCACAAAAATGGAGAGGATATGGTCTGGAAGATATTTGGATTAGAGGCGGTATTTTCCAATTGCCACATTTCCATCTCGGTAGCCCTACCGCCAAGACTGTGTCAGATTATTGTACGTGTTTTCTTGAAACCTTCTGAAATTTAAACCACTCTTTGAAATTCTGTTTCAAGACTCTCAATCCAAGAACTCCAATACTGTTCACTGACCGGAAAGCCACAGAAGTGTATAATACATCAAAACTCAACCAGATGGTTACGTCTTCCTGTCTGTCGAAAATTTTTAGAAACTCTACCTGCTAAACAACAAGTCCAATTTTCCGGCTCAGGCTCCCAAGGGTGCTACAACAACACAGAGGGGAAAACAAATCTTCTCCCACTCCTTCCCTTATTCTGGGCTGTTAAGAAAGTTTAAGTGGTTTCCAGTGGAATATTACTTCACGGGTTGCTGTTGCCTGTGCTGCTGCCAGTGCTGTACCTGCTCAATACGCTTCTCTCAAATGTGTTTGGGAGACTTGAGGGGAGGGGGAACTGAGGGTCATCTACATGGCAGAATTGTGTAAACAGTTGATTAAAATGCACACCGTATTTTATACTAAAAGAATAAAGATTTTTATTAAGCATTGTAAGTTGCATTCAATAGCCTTCAAAATACACCACACCACAATCCATCTACAATCCATCAAACCCAACAGTAGTTCATTCTTGCACAATCCAAGAGTGGGGCAGAACTCCCTTCAACTTACATTAAGATACCTACTTAGCTCTTGCGGGCAGGGAATGGGGAATTACACCTCATTTCTGATCACTAATGTGTGATGAAGAGCATCAGGAAAATTAGATGAAAACGAATATAAAGAAACGATTTTGATTTTGAAGTACATTAAAGTTTGGAAACACTAACAAAAACATCAAAATGATACAGGTATATTTGCTCCTACTAAATTCTTGATGGGAAAGTTCTCAAGAACAAGCAATTTGTTTCTTGCTACAGAAGAGGGTAGTTTTTGAAGATTGAAGCTTTTTTTGTTTTTCACAGAATTTCATATTTGCTAATATGAAGGCATAAAATAGCAACAGAGAACAGTAACGCATACAGCAATGAGTACACCAGGGTAACGTTGATATTCAAAACGGCTAGATAATTTTTTTTAACTTTTAGATTAAATGCAACAGAGGTCCATAACCACAAAATTTTAAGATTAGAGCAAGATCAATCAATGACTAAACATAGTTAACATCTTTTATAGGACTATTACTGATTATTAGCTTTTTCGGTTTTGCAAATGGGCACAGTACTTGTAAGAATGGAAGAAAGGACAATAACATGCATAATATTAACTACACACTTTTAAAATTATGAACCATGCAGAAGTTTAGCTCAAATAGTAGTACTAATGGTCTACGTCTGATTCAAAACCACATAGCTCATTGGTCACAGATGCATGGTATTAATCACAAAGTTTCAGAACGCATTGTGTTTGTTTTGAAAATCATTAGCATCTATGATTTCAAGTTTATCTCCATTTAACTTGCTTGTAAAGTATGTAAGATGTACTGTATAGTTAAAATCAGCAAAACGGCAATGTTACTCTATTACTTTTATTGTCAATAGTTTGCACATTTTAACACAAAAAAACCACATTAACAGTGATGTAATTTAAGAAAGAAAAACTGTGGTTGTGCCATTTTTTTCAAAATCATGAAATTAAAGCCTTAAAGAAAGCTTTGTTGTGACACATAATGCAAAATCAAATATAACGGCATACATATGGTGCCAAATACTAAAAATTATATTTTAAGCTATATATACTTAACAACTGCCAAAATTTGTATATTTCAAGAAACAAAACTACAAGCTTTTGTCATAACCAGTTTAAAGTTAAACTTAATGTATACTTTTATTTTAAGTGCGGGAGTCAAATGCTCTTCATTTTTTTTCTTTTTTGTTTATTGTAGCATTTTGACTACAACTGGTTAAAACTAAAAATGTGTTGCTTAAATCTGTGACATCAAAGAGGGATCCGAATTTCCAAAGTCCTCATTTTTCTCTTACGGAAAGGAAAAAATGTACATAACTGTAGGCTCTCTTTCTTTCCAGATATTCCTAATCCTGACCCTTCCAACATCCTTCACCCTCTATAAAAAATAAGTTTACTCTTCTTTTTTTAAGACAGCTGCCTCCAGAGTCTCATCTTTATGGCAAATACTGTCTGCATTTAGTGCATTTAAGTGAGGATTTGTATTGCACATTTTAGAGTCATTATTCAAGGCACTTTCAGACTGGTTGGAAGCCCTGACGTCTCCTGTATTCCCATTCACCTGGGAAGCTGGTTTCTCCTCATTCACCACTCCATTTTCAGCCAGGGATCCATCTGAAGACACAACTGAGGATTTAGACTCCTCTGATTTTGACTTAAGTTCTTTGGCCACTTCTTCTGCTGAAGCAGCATAAGGAGGTTTACCCTATATTAGAAAAGACAAATGAAAAGAAAAATATTACTTCTCGCATTAGTGAAAACTGTCAAATTGGCATCTTTTTTTTTTAAATGGTATTTGTTAAATGTTTACTATGTGTCGAGCACTGTACTAAGTGCTGAGGTAGATACAAGCTATTCAGGTTGGGTGCAGTCTCTTGTGCCATTTGGGCTCACCGGTAGGAAGGCAGTAGGATGTAATCCCCATTTTGTAGATGAGGAAACTAATAACATTTCTTCTTTCTCAATGGAAGTAATAGACTGCAACCAATTGCCTCTGACTACCCAGGAGCAAGAATTTAAATCTTACCACAGTATGAATTCAAGAGTACTTGATGTCTTCTTCAGTTCAACTTGGAGAAATAAAACAATTTATTTTGTATATACGTCATCTCACATGCTTACCTAATTAAAATGCCTTAAAGGTCACGTAATGTAGAAGCATTGAGGCATTTCATTAAGCAAGGCAATTTTTGTCCGTCACGGTCAAAAAGAGCAAAGCTAACATTCAAATTAAATGTTTTTACCTCTCAAATAACTAATCTTGAAGAGGTAGTACCCACTTCTGCTCATCCAGTTGGTGTTAAATTCAAATAGAATCTATCTCTTTTTGGTATACAAAATTTGAAGTGAAAAGGACGAGGAGTAACTTCAGGCACTGGAGTGGGCCCAGTAATTATCAGAATTACTTCTAAGTTTGTAGTAATGATCTAAGCTAAAAAATGATTCTGGGAAAAAACAGTTGGGGTGGCATCTTGTACAACAAGCCTGTTTGAGGAAAAGGTTTAACGTGAAACCATATTTCTCTCCTGACCCTTCTCCTCTTTCTGACTTTCCCAGCACTGACAACCACCCCACAACCTTGGCATCATTTTTGATTCCTCTCTTTCTCCTCCCACAGTCAGTCTCTAAATCCAGCCAGTGCAGTAACCTAGACATATCAAACTCATGGCTCACTGGCAGGTTGTACTGAGCCACAGAGGCAGCAAGGAAACAGGAGAGGGAGCAGGGAGGGAGGCAACCCATCTCCCGCTTTGACTGAACCATACAACGGACTGGAGGTGTTGTGCTGCTGGAAGCTATTCTCTCCAGTTTTCAGGGTTCCACTCTTTCTTTCTTCTGGGCATGCAGCATTTTGCATGTGGTTTTCACTGTACCAGAAAGCCCAGGGGGAATCCCCGGGCAGCAGCAATTAAAGTTCTGCTCCCCCCCCCCCCCCCCGCCCCCCCTTTCTCCCTGGCTACTGACTTCAGGGGAAGTTCATCTGGGTGGGTGGGCTTGGGCATGTGCAGGGCTGCATTTACTTATTCATTTATCTTTTATTTCTTATTTATTTATTTACTACTTATTTATTCATATCAATGTTTGTCTCCCTATCTAGACTGTGAGCTCCTTGTGGACAGGGAAGCTGTCTACTAACTCTGTTGTACTGTGCTCTCCCAAACACTTAGTACAGTGCTCTGCACACGTAAGCGCTCAAAAAATACCACTGATTGACTGATCTGTTGGTCTGTCACCCTTAACTTTGCATGGCTTTCCATGACTGCCTGGCTCTATCTCTGAATGTCTTTCTCTCCCATTCCTGCTTTTTTCTTTCCTTTAATCTTAGATCATTCATTGCCCCGTCCCCTTGAAACCTTTGCCCAATGCACGGGGACGCACAGAATATTCTGATCCACAGACCGAACCTTTACCTTAACTAAACTTTTGGGAGACTGGGAGGGAGAGTACGGATGGCCACACTCAACACCATTCTTGGAAAAACAACTCAAGTATATGTGCAACTAACAATGGGAAACCTTTTACCCTATCCTAACTGAGACCACCCAAGGCATCTTAGTCATTTGGTAGTTTGACACAGCAGCAATATAGGCTTCTGAGAGATCCTACTTACAGACGCATGGCTCATCCTGACTGGGGAAAGGGGCTCGGACAGCTGTTCCTAAAAATTGCCTTTCCCACCCACACCCAAGCAGGCTCACCAGAAGACCGTAACTGATTCTTATGGGAGACGCTAATGTTTGAATTGGCAGAGATGCCCAAATACTGAATGAAACATGGCTATGAACCACATGGGATGAGTAAACAACTGCAATCATCTTCTCTTACTGAGCAATTGTGCCACATATCAACAATATCTCCCGCCTACCAAATACAAGATATTCTAGATGCACCTATACCCTAAACAATGACATTTCACTGACAATCAAAGTCTGAAAGAGGACCTGAAGAAGAATGTCTGTCATACATGAAGCAGAGTGCTGGAATGTCATATGCTACACTCCAAGTCCAAACTGTAAATAGAACCACTGCTTTGAAAAGTAGCTTCCAAATCACCAAGATGATACTGTTTTCACTTTTGCCTTCTTAAATTCTTGCCTGCCATGCTCCAAGATGGTCTGCTTGTTAGTTTTCTAGCTTCCATCTAGGATATTACATTACCTGACATAAACAAGAAGGAGAAAGGAAGTACCTGAAGGATGCAGTAGAGTGCCATTGTGGAAAATGTGGCAACACAGTTGAAAGCTGGTAGAAAGGCCAGCTTATTTGGCTCAAAAGGATTGTAAGACAATAAAGCCAAAATGAAAATGATCTGGGTGCTGCACACAGCAAACATTTCAGCATAACAAGACATTTTTTGTGTGTACACAGTGTGGTGGGGACTGTTAATTCTACTCCAGCCTTTTAAGTTGTGGTATTTATTAAGCACTTACTATGTGCCAGGCACTGTACTAAGCACTGGGGTGGATCCAAGCAAATCAGGTTGGACACACTCCCTATCCCACATGGGGCTCACAGTCTCAATCCTTACTTTACAGATGAGGTAACTCAGGCACAGAGAAGTGAAGTGACTTACCCAAGGTCACACAGCAGACAAGTGGCAGAGCAGGGATTAGAACTCATGACCTTCTGACTCCCAAGCCCATGCTCTATCCACTAGACCATGCTGCTTCTTACACACTTACACCTTGGATAAAGATATATACACATTCATTCACAGAGGGGTATCTCGCTGGCCATCCTGAAAAGGCCACCTAAGCACACTACCTGGCATGTAGATAGTACCTTTCCCCAAGAAATCCTCGCCACTCTAAAAACTTGACAGTAAACCATGCAAAAGTTCAATAAGGGAGGCACACAGCACTAAAAATAAAAATTTAAAAGCAGCTGACTCAATCCTCCCTCCTCATTCCTTCCCTACTCCACTGTTCTGTAAGCTCATTGCTGGCAGGGAATGTGTCTGTTTATTGTTACTTTGTACTATTCTAAGCGCTTAATACCATGCTCTGCATACAGTAAGCGCTCAATACATATGATCGAATGATTACTTGAACAACAAATCACCTAAAACCAGATACTTCTGACCTAATCACCACAGTTGCCAAAACGTGAATTCTCAACAATCAACAGGCTCAATATTCAACTGTCCTTATTTGGGTCACGTAAGGCCTAAAAACTAAAATTTGTGGTTAAGGAATAGATTGTTGATTGGACCGTTGATGATTGAATATTAGGCAACTGGCTAACAATGACTGTCCTTTCATTTTAGGTGATTTATAAAATGGCATTCCTCATCCTCTTAAAAAAATACAATCTATGAAAATTCTAAGAAGGTCAAACTGTCATGGCTGAGGCTTTCAGGGGCCTATATTGGGAGTTCTTTCCTCAATTCCAGTGATGGAACTGACCGAATAAACCTCTCCAAGTTTCTATACTGTTGCTGGAGCACATTTTCAGTTCTTGGAGGTTGTTTCATTTGACATCTACTCTAGCGGTTCCCGATACCACAACAATCTCTAACTCTAATGGAGTATTGAGGGACGCTTTAAGGAGCTCAGTTCTTCAGGTACTTGAGGCATCTCCCATCAAGAATGGTGAATGGGTCCCAATTCTTAGACTTCAGGGCCAAGAACCAGGGTGAAGGAATTAATTATAGTACCAGTGGTTTGAACGGTGCCACTTGCACTCTTTCACCCTAGCCAGTAGTTGTTTCCACTGCGGCACGGCGTGCAATGAGCAAATAGGTGAGCAGGGGTATAGCAGTTTGTGAAGTGCATGCAAAGGGTTTTGACAGGCTGGACCCATTTGTGATCAAAGCAACTGCAGAACAGCAGAAACCTGTGCCATGGCACCATGACCCAGCAGGTAGTTCTTCAACAGCTTCTACAGTTTTCATTGCCCACGTTCTTTTTCGAGATTCCTACCGGGCCTGTCATCATCATCATCAATCGAATTTATTGAGCGCTTACTGTGTGCAGAGCACTGTACTAAGCGCTTGGGAAGTACAAATTGGCAACATATAGAGACAGTCCCTTCCCAACAGTGGGCTCACAGTCTAAAAGGGGGAGACAAAACCAAACATACTAACAAAATAAAATAAATAGAATAGATGCCTGTCCACCTAGGCATAACCCCAGCAGGCATTCCCTTGCTGGTAGAGATAGGATTAAGACAACCCAGGCTTCCTGATTGTTCGAATCATGCTCTTTCCTCTGGACCAACAGCAGGGCATCTATATTCACTCGCTTTGGGTGGAACATTAATTATTAAGCTCACTAGAAGTAGTCTCTTATATTCTGAGAAAGCTAATGCTCCTTCTGAAATGTTTAATTTACTACCAGGGAGTAACTTTAAGCCCTGGGAGAACTGGGCTCAATGTGCAACAAATATTTTAATATCTCTCAGAAGGTACAGAAGAAAACATTTCTTTTAGGCAAAGGATTTAACATACAAATGAGGCAGTGGTCTTCAAACTGTTCTGTGGAATGCTGGGGATGTGCAGGAGGCATCTTGAAAATAAGTAATTATGGCAGATTAGTTTTGTGGCTACCCTAATTACTTTTGCTCTACTTTCAAGTAAAATGATTCAGCTATTCTTAAAAGAAGTCTCTGGAGACAAATATAAATGTGTATCACACCACACTCCATGCAGTGATTTTATTTTTAGCAATATATTGGGTAGGCTAGTGTTTCAGAGTCAGGTACTGTAGGACTTAAAATGATCAAAAATCACTGTTCAATTCAAGAGGATCTTAGTTATGGAAGTAAACATTACTGACAAAGTACATACTGTGGAGCCATCCTGGAAAAGGGGAGGAAAGGAGTGGGAAAAAAGAACAAATGTTTTATATTAATAGCCCATTGATTAACCTGCATAGACTGTTACAGTTGGATCAAAAAAGGGAAAAATTTTACTACTGAATTTCTACTTTGTGATAATGAAAACTTGATTTGTGATTGATCAAAGCTAGCAAGATGAACAGAGGAGAGTTTTGTCAACACTGACAATAAAGAGATCCACACTGATTTAAACCAAAATATTTCAATTTGGATTACTAAATGCTTATTTTGTCCAAATTTCTCTCTTTCATGATTAGAGATACAATACAAATAATTTCCCCATCAAACAGAGAGTCTTTTGCTCCATTTCTTTCAGGGAAGACTGAGAACTCTTTCTCATGTGTGGTGAAGAGATCAGATTGGCCTCCTTCTTTCTACTTCTTTCCTCCACTGACCTCTGTCACTTTCTTCAGTTCATTAGGCTTCAGGAAGAAAACACTTTCACTTGAACCAGTCTGGCATAACTACAAACGGACTAAAGTCTATATGGGATTTCAGAATTAGCTTAACTTCTGAATTTTTACTCTCCTAATATAAACTTATTTCAATTCAAGAAATCTCACAGTGAAACATGTAAGGTAGCTAATGCATATCATATTAGTAAATCATTTTTAGAGATACATCCTTCTCCCCACCCCTTTTTATTCAAAACCAGCTTCTGAAAAATATCACGTACTTTTTTCCACAGCTAGAAACCAAAAATGACCAAGATTTTCTAATTCGCAAATTAGCTCTACTAAATGATTTCCCAAAAAAGAACTATTTATGTCTGAGAGAGATGGTAATGAGAGAGACTCATTTTCATCTCAATGGTCACACCTCTCAATTACTAACAAATTTAATAGCCACTGAAATTTACCCAATGTTCAAGGAACATTATCTGGTGAGAAAAGCATTAAAACCTTGAACTTCATCTTATAATCCTACTTATATAATATGCATACGGGCATGGCCATAATGCACCTTGAAAACGTGGAAACATCATGAACATATCATGGGATATGTTTCCCCAGAGACTTATGTATTATGAACTGGGACATGTTCCACAACCTCTGGAAAAAAATAACGTGAAATTCCTCTCCATGTGATTTTTTGTAACACTGGGCATCTCTAAACTATTATTTATTCTCTATTAAAATAAAGGTATAACATCACAACATTAACTAAATAATAAGATTATTAGTCTTTGCAGGAAGCTGCAGAGGCAGAAGCTTGCTCGCTCTACTGACTGTTAGTGGCTTATCAACTTTACAGTAGTAACAAATCTGTCCACTTTAGGATGAAAAATCCCTTCTTGTCTTCATAAAGCACCTTTTTATAGGCTAAGTCCCCTGAACATCACTGCCTAACTTTGAACTCCTCTCTCTATCAGGGTCGTCTTCTTCAAGCATTTTTCAAGGTTCTACTGCTTTCTTGAAAATTGATGCACATTTTTTTAATCCTAACATCTCAGCTAGTGATGGAGCTAAAGTTCTGGCTTTAGTGGTAGCCATACAACTTTCTCCTCTGCCATTGGCAAGTGGGGCTTTTCTCTGCTTCATTCAAAAGCAGCACAAAATTGGGGTGAGACACATGGGCCAGAGACGGTAAGTGGATTTAGTCAGACCCTTCTACCTCACTGTGAGTCTGTGATGACTTAGGATAAAGCAAAGAGGCTAAGTTCCAGTTAGTGTCCAGGAAGCGGTTCAAAGAGGCTTTCTCCATTTCTTCCAAAAGCAGTATAGAATCAGGGCCGGAGAGACAGGGTTACCTAAGTCTGAACTAGATCTCTACCCGCTTCATCCAGCCCCAACTGTGTTGACTTCCTCCCAAGACCCTGGCTGAAACAGAGAAGATGGGCTTTAAATCTGTGGTGTGGTGGTGGTGGTGTATCTGTATAATGACTATGCAATGTGAATTTCAGCAATCAAAAAACCATTAAGACATTGCTATTTGACCTAGCTTAATTTTTCCATAACAAGGAAGTTTCTTGTCAGAGCAAGGCTGGAATGAAGAAGAGTCAGACTTATTGCATGATGCAAAACTGATAAAAACCTCTGACTGCAGATGATATGAAGATCACCTGGGAAATAAAGGATTGCAAAAAAAAGTATTCCCATATTCACAGTCCTTATTAAATTCAGAGGTTTGGAAGTGGTTAACACTGCCAGGACTGTCACTGTCCACTTAGGATTACCATTTTTAAGTTATCTCAAGGTAATTCTTACAAACAACTATTTTGAAATCTGAAATTCCTCGTGATGAGTTGGCCTTTTTACTACAGTACTATACGGTTTCTCTTTTTGTTTATAATACTAGATGAATTTAAAAAATCCAACATACCTAAGTTCTTTGTCACAGACCCCCAAATTACAGAATTTAAAACTGAGGAGTTGGAAAGCAAAGGGAAGATAGAAGGATACAATACAGTAAGTTTGTCTAAAATACAGGGGCTGTGTACCTGAAAATCTTGTACTCAAAAACTAGCGTAACCATACTACTGGTTTGACTGTGGTGTGGTGGTGGGGGTGTGCATGCACAAAGTTGCTTCTTCTGATACTGCAACACATTCTAGCCAGAGTCATGTGCACTGTGGGAAGAACGTTTCCCAATTCCTTAATAGTGTTCTGTTCAAAGTGCTTGAATGAAAACCCGTGCAATAGAAGAACTAACTGCACTCCTTTAAACAGGCCTGGAATGAATGCCAGTCCCCTGACTATAAATTTCCTCCATGAGCCACAAGAGTGCACTCCTTCCCCGGATGCTGAGTAAGTGGAGAATCTCAAAATGTGACAGTGTGCCCACTTATTATTAGCTCTGGAGATGAAACAAGGAGAAACCGGCATCTCTCTGAAATTGTTCTTACAATTCCTTTCATCATGAATTGTGCCCAGGCAAACTGGATCAAGGTTTGTTTTGAGAGATGCCTGTCCTGTTTTCCCTTTGGGTTCTTCTACAAGAGACATTGCCTAAGCTAGACAAAAATTGCCACAGAGAGAGAATCTGGCTTGAAAATCCTCATCAAGTCACACTTCTTAATTGCAAAAAAATTACTTGCTTGAAGCTGTACAAACTCATCTTTTGAAGCATTTCAATTTTCCTCTTTTAACCCTGCTAGAAGTATTTTAGAGCTGCAAAAAGACACATGTCCTTAATGTTGTGATGCTCTAATCATTAAAGTAAATAGAAACAAACATGCCATTGCAGTTATGGAAGGACTCCAATCTCCCCCCTTTCTCAAGACCAGTATGCACAATTCAGGCCTGAGAAGTTGAAGTTCACTTGGGATTGCAAGAAAGAAAACAGTATTACCTGAATTGCTCCCTGGTTTTTATAGCCTCTCCCATAGTACCTTCCACCTCTTCCAAATGTTCTAATCACTGGGGTGGAAATAACGCCCCTTGGACGTCTAAGAGTATAAAAAAGACAAGAACAAACCCATTTAAGCAATTTGCGGACATTTCTAAGAATATTATAAAAATAAACTTAGATAATAAGTTGAATGACCAGAAATTATGTCTAATTGTATTTACTGCCGATAGCTAGCATAGGGATAACCAGCTACCTACTAAAAGAAAAAAAATAAGGAACCATTTCCGAAATCATTGAATTTGGGAATATTAAGTTAGTTGAAGCACCCCATTTTCTGTTTCTACGAATATATAATGTATCATGGTTACTGATTTAACAAGTACTTTTTTATATTAAAGGCTACCTTTGGAATTGAATTTAATTAGAAATCACTTCAATGTGAACTCTATATATCCATTCTTGAGGAGCAGCATGGCCCAGTGGCAAGAGCACAGGCTTGGGAATCAGAGGTCGTGGGTTCTAATCCCGGTTTCACCACTTGTCTGCTGTGTGACCTTGGGCAAGTCACTTAACTTCTCTGTGCCTCAGTTAGCTCGTCTGTAAAATGGGGACTGAGACTGTGAGCCCCATGTGGGACAATCTGATTACCTTGTATTTACCCCAGGGCTTAGAACAGTGCTTGGCACATAATAAGCTCTTAACAAATACCATCATTATTATTATTAAAGAAAAACTAGTTAACATGTCTTAGCAATGACAGAAATGCTACTTGATAGATCGTCTGATTTATTCCACCATTTCTATTTGAAGGAGTTCCTAAACCTGTTTCAAAAACCAAATATATGTGCTTTCAGCCCAGGTTATAAGCGAGAGATAAAGAGTAGACATAATTATTTTAAAAAGCTATGGATGAGACTGGATCTGAGCACAGCTACAATTTCCAACTAATTTCTACGTAGCAAGAGGTTTAAAATATATCTGAATATCAATAAAATATTTTAAAATATTTCTCAATTAACTGGGGATTTCATTCAGCTCAAGATTTCAATCAGTAAGGGACCTACATTAATAAAGGAAGAGGTGGCCTACGCTGCACTTACCCTCTTGCTGGTCCACCAACAGAAACTACCTGCAGTGGGAAAGGTCCTCGGCCTCCCCGTCCTCTTCTGCTTCCTGCCCAGTGGCCAACAACAGTCCCAGCTATTTCAAGTTTTCCTCCCTGAGAAGGAATAGGCTGGACTCCTGCAAAATGGGGGAAAAGCAAAATCTTTACAATCTCAGAATTAAAGGTATTTCAGGGAAAGAGGAGAATTATTGTCAAACCGTGCTATAAACCAAACTTCTTGGTTTGATTTTGGGGGTCTCTCTACTGTGTGTCCAATCTATCTTGTATCTGCCCTAGTGCTTAGAACAGTGTTTGCAACATAGTAAGCGCTTAATAAGGATTATTATTATTATTATTATTATCACACTACATGCTATGTTCAACATAAAAATCTCTTATGTAACCATACTGAAACAGGTTAATCGTTCACATTAATTTCCAATGCATTCTCTTTACCATTTTCAAGTATTTTTAACCCTTATTCCTTGATGGAATATCAAATGATCAGCTATTCATGATAAATGATTAAAGAAAAAAAGATTAAAAAATGATAGCAGATCATATGGATAGCGGCATCTTAAAATAAGGGCTTTATTTAATAGGTCCACCTAGGCATGTCCTACACAATATCAGATCTATATTTTTTCCCTTATTTATTCCACATAAACTTCCTCCCCTTCCAAATCAAACAAAAACAGTCATAAAATCCATAAAACAAAACACATCTTCAAGAACCCATTACTTTCTAAAAATTTGTGGAAATTCTTTGAGAGGCAGGCTTTTCATATTTTGGTACTCAATATCAACAATGATAAGAACCAAAGTCCCAAATCTTAACTTTCTGAATACCTAAAGGACCTACTCACTACTTAGGTATTCGAGCCTTGCAAGTTCACTCCTAGAAGGTTGTACAACTATACCGTGTAAATATACAACTAAATTAGTCTGGTAAAAAATATCTTGAGAGAGCAAAGGAAGAGTTGTTAGGCATTTTATAGTAAATCAATCAATCAATGGTATTTACTGAGTGCTTGCCATACTTGGATTTGCACCCTTTATTCATCGCATCCTCAGCCCCACAGCATTTATGCATAGTATCTGTAATTTAGTATGTATAGCAATGTCTGTCTCCCCTTTTAGACTATATGCTTGCTGTGGGTACGGAATGTGTCTTCCAGCTCTGTTACACTGTACTCTCCTAATAGCTACTGAGCCAATGCTCTGCACACAGTAAGCGCTCAATAAATATGATTGACTGATACTGTGTGCAGAACACACTATATTAAGCACTTGCCTTCATGTGTGAAAAACTAAATCTTTGGTTTCAACACAAGTCAATCTGTCCAATAAATTAAATTGCCTTACCAAAACACCCCTAAAAAATGTGAAAGCTTAAAAATCTACAAAATCAGCAAAATCTGTAGCAGAAATATTTTAACAGTCATTCATTCAATCGTGTTTATTGAATGCTTCCTGTATGCAGAGCACTGTACTAAGCACCTGGGAAAGTACAATAGAGCAATAACGAGAGACAATCCCTACCCACCACGAGCTCACAGAGAATTCAGATTTTAATGACCCATTACAATCTCATCATAGAAGACAGTGGGACCTTTTATAATCGAATCTCCATATATGTGAACTCAAAACTCTACTATAACACACTCTAGCAAAATAATTAATAAGTTTTCATACCAATAATTCATTCAATCGTATTTATTGAGCGCTTACTGTGTGCAGAGCACTGTACTAAGCGCTTGGGAAGTACAAATCGGTAATTCTACCTCAGCATTAAAACTTTCTAAGGCAATTTACCCACCTCTAGTTGGAGAAAATGATATTTAATACATCAAAACGACGGCAGCCCATATCATTCCCTTACTTATCCACACATTACCTCTCGGCTAAGGGAGCTAAATGCATTTTAGAATCATTTGAATGAGAACAAACCAAGAGTTTATGCTACAAGGCAAAGATTGGCTGGAGTCAGGTTGTCGCAGGAGACCTGGAGAAAGAGGTTCTAGGATAGTGCAACAGTTTAGGGAATGATGTCACAAGGACCTAAAGGGCGGAAAGTTGATAGAAAATGTGGCAGTTGAAGCAAGTTAAGTAAGAAGCAGAAAACTTGAGAGTCAGTTGGGAGCCATCAGATTGTGGCGTGAAGAAAGCTGTGGCCAGAAGCTCTTAAGAAGAGGGTTTGGGTATAATTACCGCCCTGTAACTTGCTAGTCCTGTTGTTGTCATTGCCCGAGAAGGCTCCACAGGGTCCTGGTGCTGTCGCCACCCGGAAGGCACGGTAAGCGCCTGTTGCTACTGTTTCCCCATAAGGGCCTCCAAAGCCATAGACTCCTGTTAGACCCAGGGTAAAGAGAAACAGGGGAAAAGCCATGAGGGGACTAGGAATAAGGGAGTGTTTTTCCCTTGAGAGAAGCCACTGCTGTGTTTTGTCTGAAATCATAGCGAACCAAAATTTATTAGCATTATTTATATGAAAACAAAAGACTGGCATTCAAAGGTGGCTTGTCATCATTGTGCTGAGGGATTAACGAAGACTATGCATTCCAGTGTGATGCTGGAGACTTGGCTGAAGTATTACCGTTACCGGTGTATCACTCTGTAGGGCAAGAGGGCCTCAGCATGATTCACTGATACAATCTCATCGTCAGCAGCATCGTCTTCAAGCTGAAGGACATTCATCACAAAGTCCCCCAGAGAGCACCTCATTTGAGCACCACAGAAGTCTAAAAAGAGTCACTGGAATTTGGATTGTCTCTAGAAAAAGCTAACAGTTACAACAAACTGGAAGATTGGCTTTGGTCTTGATTTGGAAATCAAGGACTGATAGCTTGGTTTCAGCCAAATACACAAAGCTTAAAATGTCTGTGAGCTTTTTAGACATTTTTTCTACCACATCCACCTAGGTATTCAATAATTAACATATGCAATATTTAAATATACACGTACTCCAAAATATACAAGCGCAACTGGCAGAATTCTAGAACGATCCATATCTCATTTCAACCAGGTATTTTGAGTTTGTGATAATCTGCAATCAGCCTAAAGATATTTCAGTAACTGCAAATAATTTCATTTATGCATTTGAGGCTACAGTTACAATCAGCAACAGCAAATAATTTCATTTACGCATTTGAGGCCACATACCACTTACCTGCAAAGCCTCGACCCCTGCCCTGAGGTGGTGGGACTGGCCCGAAGTGTCGAGGATACATAGAACCTGGGTAGAAAGGCATGGCAGGAGGAGGTGGGAAAGGGAGCGGATGATTTTGCCTGGAGAAATTTAACCCTTCCAGGATGCTTTGACGCATCTTTTCAACCTTGGCAGCCTGCTCAACCTAAAAATAAAGCCAAGTGGACAATGTTATTTAAATTCTACATTTGGACTAAGCAAATGTTTGAGCCTATGTGGAACACTGAAATAAAAAAAATACAATATATCCATCTCCTTCTCTACAAAATCGATCAGCTGAGTCATGAAGTTACATTTTTTTTCACAGATCTGCAAGAAATCTTTAAGGTCAAATACATAAATTGGTAATTTTAGTTCTTTTAGAGCATTTAGAAATTAAAGCTTCCAAGTTTGTGCAACGTGTCTTTCAGACCAAAAAAAAAAATAGTTTATAATGAAACTAAGGAAAAGAAACTCCCTAGTAAATACTATTTCATGTACCATAATTCCCTGGTTCATTTAAAGGAAGCCACCTGAATATATGAATTAAAAGCCCAAAGTCACATTTTACAAGTCCATATGAAATAGAGGTATTACCATATCAAAGGAAATAAATGAGTCACTGGCCGCAAATATCTTCATATTGACAAAGCTCACCATTTTCTTTCCTTCTTAAAATTAGGTGTCCAAATCTGTCTCCAATACCCTCTGTCAACATTAGTTACCCTGTTTTCAAAATTCTGGCAGTGTCTAATCAACATGGAATTCATTTAGGTTTCTAATGTCAATTGTGCTAAAATCTCTGAAAAGAGGTTGGTTTACAAACTCTAGTGCAGGTTTGCAAAAAAAAAAAAATGGGGGGAGGGGACAGATTAATGTAAAGTTCAATCTATTTATTTAAGAGCATGACAGCAAAAACTACAAAGCAAAAGAAACAAAAACATCTGTACGATTTATAGGCATTTCAGAACACTACACTTCTAATTACATACCTGACCATCACAGAGGTCAATGAGTGGAACTTTTTCTCGGCTTGCTTTGATAAGTTTGGTCTGGAAAAGTTTTCCATCAAAATACATCCAAGGACAACAGTGCTCCCAAGGGATTGGCTGCCCACAAGCATCATTTGCGAAGAGTGCCATATCCACACCACTCATAAACAGAGCTGACAGCTGAATTCCTCGGGGATCTAGGTTTTCAATCTTCATAAGTTTAAAAAAAAATTAGGGAATTTCCATGAACTAGTATGTTACACCTCTACCCCAGCCCCCAACTCCAGAAAAAAAAAATAATGGAATAACCCTGGATTGAAAACAGAAATACATTCATAAAACAGCACTACAAAAGGTTCTGAACTATATCATTTTCTTAAGTGTTTGTAATGTACCCAATTATGTCATACTAAAGAGAATATTTATGAAAAAATGGTTAGAACAGTGAGTCTATGAAATGAATATATTAGATATCTACTACATTAATACAACAGGAATGCTTGCTGGTTATCAGAAACTCTTGTGCATGCTCTTCTCTGGAAGAAGAAGGGGCAGGGAGAGAACCAGCCTGGGAGAAGAGCAATCTGATTTCTTATTGGCCAATCCTGCCTCTCCTCCCCTAAACTCTTTTGGGCTGGCTCTCTGAGGATCAAAAATTCACCTGAAGTGAAGCTGCTTTAAAGTAAGAGTAAATCCCAAAAGGAAAAATAGTCCTGTACTAAATTAAGATCAGCTGTTGCAAAGATGAATAGCTTAAAGACTACCTGAATACTATTTCATGCTGTAACTAATGAATGTTTTATGTTCTTAAAAAATACATGCATTTTTTAATGATTTAGCAAAATGACAGCCAAAAGGGTTTTGGAATAACAACCACCCTAAATGTTAGAGCATGAATCTTTTTAAAATGTACATTTATTTCTATACATTTTCATCATATTTCTGTTAGTTTAAGGATGCTTTCTTTCAAATACCTGCCTCCTAACATTTGACCTACAAATTGGCCACCAAAGGACTGAAGTAAGTGTTTTTAAATATGGGTGGAGGGGAAGAATGATGGAGCAGAAGATAAAGAAAATCCACTTGGATGTCAGGGAATAAAAAATAACCAGTAAAAAAGTAAAGGAAGATCTGTGTTCTGCATTAAATGTTCCTGGTATCCGAAAACATTATCTCTTCCCTCTAGTTTCATGGCATAGTACCAGAATTACTTTCTAGGAACGATTTCCAAGCAATGATTTGTGGCTTACTTTCGTAGTACCTGAATTACATCAATCAAATGCAAAAATAACTACAGGCTCAAAATAACTAACAGCACGATTTTCCAGACCAGTTTTTATTTTTCATCTACTAAAATACCTGCTCTGTAACATTAATGGAAGGACAAGTTCTAGGTGCTTAACAATGTGAACTGTCAATTGTTACTTTTATGCAATAAGCACTCAATAAAAACGATTGATTGATCCTGTTCACTTTGTTGGATTAAATCTGTGTAAACTGAATTAAATAGTTCTATGGTAGGGGATTCTCTAACCTTCCTCTGTTGCAGAGAAAATGGGGTCAGAACAAAATTTCATTGACCCCTTGTGAATTTCAGGTTCTTTGTGCCATTAGCCCAGGTAGGATTTGTCCACAAGGAATTTACACTCTAACAGGGGAGGCAGACATAATGATTTACAAACAGTGAGACCAGAATAAATGATTAAATGTACAGCTCTGACACTACTGAGATCATTCAGGTTGGTGCTTTGAGTTCTTCAGAGAAAAGGTGGTACAAAAAGCTAAGGTATATTTCAATAACAGTATCTGAAGCAGCATGGCCTAGTAGAAACAGCCCAGGCCATGGAGCTAGAGGACCTGAGTTCTAATCCTGGCAATGTCTTTTGCCTGTTGTGGGACCTTAGGCAAGTCACTTAACTTCTCTGTGCCTCAGTTTCCACCTCTGTAAAATGCGGATTCAATGCCTGTTTTCCCTCCATTTTAGATTGTGAACTCAATATGGGACAGGGACAGTGTCTGACCTGATTACCTTGTATTTTCCCTACCACTTAGTACAGTTCTTGGCATATAGCAAGCACTTAACACCACAATTAATAAGAGGGGAAAGGCAGGAATATCAGTTAAAACATTCAGGTTCTCTATGACAAAAAACCGCACCTGGAAACTCCACTTTAGCTAAGAATCTCCCAAACCCCCCTATAGAAACAGCACAAAAAGTACTTTGTCTAAGGAGGAGGACTTCACAGCAAAGAGAGAAACCCACTATTCCCCTGCCTAAGCAACATCAGAGGGCTACTCAAAACTCCTTCTGATCTCACAGGTTTCCAGTTCTTACAGACAAGTGTCTCTCACATGGGACAAGGGAGCTAGATTGATGGGAGGGCAGCACAGTGCTAAAACTATAAATGTACACGTTCAACTTGATGAAGTTTCAGAGTATGATTCCTATACTGGTTCTGGCCTGAAATGTCATCTGTTCAGGAGTGCATTCAACACATACTACGTAAACAGCCTTATAAGAGAAGCAGCATGGCTCAGTGGAAAGAACATGGGCTTGGGAGTCAGAGGTCATGGGTTCTAATCCTGGCTCCACCACCTGTCAGCTGTGTGACTTTGGGCAAATCACTTAACTTCTCTGTGCCTCAGTTACCTCATCTGTAAAATGGGGATTAAGACTGTGAACCCCATGTGGGGCAACCTGATCACCTTGTATCCCCCCAGCGCTTAGAACAGTGCTTCGCACATAGTAAGCGCTTAACAAATACCATCGGCATTATTATTATTATTATTATTATTATTATCAATTTCAAAATAGGTACAAGTTTTCACCCTTTTCCCCATCCAATTGGATGTGTTAATCCTTAGCACAACCAATTAGAAGAAACGGGGCATTTAGTACTACTCCTTTTAATTACAAACACCATAAAATATAGGTCATGGTTGAAAGCATTTCAAAGTATAACAATTCATTCATTCAATCATATTTATTGAGCGCTACTGTGTGCACAGCACTGTACTAAGTGCTTCGGAAGTACAAGTTGGCAACACATTTCTGTAAAGCCATCAGTGGAAAGAGTGGTGGTTAGGAAAAAGGAAGAACTATAGAGAGGTTCAAGAAAGAGACAGGCAATGAATGACAAATCAATTGATTTAAGTTGGTTAGGGAAAAACAAGTCTCCCACTCAATGAAAGGAAAGTAGAACATTCACTTAGGTGAATAAAAATAGAAGTAGAGAGCAGGTAAAGTGTTTTTAATATTTGCTATGGTCCCTAACTAGATCATAACTGCTCTGGTCTACAGAATTAACTAGCAACTTCTGAGCTAAGAGTAGTGCTAACACTACCTCTTAATAATAATAATAATAATAATTTAATAATAATTTTGGTATTTGTTAAGCACTTACTATGTGCAAAGCACTGTTCTAAGCACTGGGGAGGATACAAGGTGATCAGGTTGTCCCATGTAGGGCTCACAATCTTAATCCCCTTTTTCCAGATAAGGGAACTGAGGCACGGAGAAGTGAAGTGACTTGCCCAAAGTCACACAGCTGACAAGCAGCGGAGCCAGGATTTGAACCCATGACTTCTGACTCCCAAGTCCAGGCTCTTTCCACTGAGACATGCTGTTCTCTATGCTCTCTGCTTCTCTACCTCTTTGCCTGCTATGGCTAGAAAAGATAATGTGGAACCTGAAAAAATATAGAATTTTGTTAAAAAGCTGAAAGAGGAAGCTAATATCAAGTGACTCACTAGAAGCCCAGAGACTGTTAAAGCACACGATTTTAGTGGCCCAGGTAAAACGTATCCCACAGAATAAAAATGCCAGATCGTCAAAAAATAACCATGCATGGATTATTCACAGAATAAATGAGTTATCAGAAGAAAAACTCACCTTCGAAAAACAGAAAGTTCACTCAAGCAAGAACTGAAAAGTCCATAAAGAGTTTCTCTGACTAAAGAGTTTCAGGTCAGATATGTACAGAGAAAATGAGGTGGGCCAAAATAGAATTTGAAGAATGCTTTGCAAGGAATGCCAGAGCCAAGAGCAACATATTTTTTCAAATATTTCAAAAGCAGAAAGCTGGCTAGGGAATCAGTGTGGCCCTTTGATGATCTTGGGTTAAAAAGTGCACTCAGGGATGAAAGGGAGATAGCTGAAAAGCTAAAATGATTGTAATTCAGTCTTCACTGAGGAAAATGGTAGAATCTTATGAGCAAAATGTTTCTTATACTAGAAAGGCCAGAGGAACTGGATCAAATTACAGTGATCACACAAGTTATTTTGGACCAAACTGATCATGAGGCACACATATGGCATCCACATGAGAATGCTGAAGGAACTCAAAAGGGAAGTTGCAGGACTTCTGGCAAGGGTGTGCTAGAGTTTCATGAGGAAACAGCCTGGTCTGTAGAAAAACCTATGGGACTGGGGATTAGGAGAATTGGGTTCTATTCCCAGCACTGCCACTGGCCTGCTGGATGACTCTGGGCAAGTCACTTAAACTCTCTGTCTCTCTGCTTCCTCACCTGTGAAATGGGGAGAAAATACCTTCATCTCTCCACCTCAGACTGTGAGCTCCACGTGATATCGGTACAGTGCCCGATCTGCCTATCGTGCATCTACCCCAGTACTTAGCACAGTGCTTTTGGCACATAGAGAGCATGAAATAATCAATCAATCAATGGTATTTATTGAGGACATACTGTATGCAGAGCACTGGGAGAGAACAATACAACAGAGTTGGTAGACACGTTCCTTGTTCACAACAAGCTTACAGTCTAGAGGGAGCTTGTAGACTAGAGGGACCCAGTTATTCAAAATTAGAACTGTTCAAGTTAGTCTATAAATTTCAAAAGAGACTATCACTGTAGTCCATCAAAAATTCTCAAGTTTTTTTGTTTTTAAATAATGGCATTTATTAAGTGCTTACTATGTACCAGGCACTGTACTAAACGTTGGGGTAGATACAAGATAATCAGGTTGGACCTAGTCCGTGTCCCACATGGGGCTCACAGCTTTAATCCCCATTTCACGTGACGTACCTCTGGCACAGAGAAGTTAAGTGACTTGCCCAAGGTCACGGAGCAGGCACGTGGCGGATCTAGATTAGAACCCGAGGCCTTCTGACCCCCAGGCCCATGCTCTTTCCACTAGGGCAACTGCTTTTCAAGTTGACAGATACAGACCCTTTAACCTGGAAAAAGGTCATTTTCTTATGACCCCCTGCATTCTATGTTTTCTACTTCCTTACCAGACAAATAGTGTCTTTAAAGACCATGTCCTATCCTTCTATGGAACAAGAAGTACTTAAAGTCCTATTTGGCCTCTGAGCCCCCATGTCGGATAGGGACTGTGACCAACCTGTAATTAGAACAGTGCTTAACACAGAGTAAGCACTTAAACAAATACTATTATAGTATTAATAATAGTTATAATATGCACCCATATTATCTTAAATAATAACAAAAAGATACATATTATAATTCATTCCAATGTTGAAGAGCTCAAAAGAACAAAAATCACAAGTTAGGAATATAAGCTCATTTGAAAGTTATACCCTAGGTGTCTATCCACAAAGGGAATATTAGATAACTGTAAAAAAAGTAACTTGTGGGTATAAACAATAGACTATTAGTAGAATGTCAATATTGATGCAAAAAATCTACATGACAGAAACATAAAAATAGAATTATGAGATGGCACCATACTGTTGTAAACAATACGACACTATTAAAATAGACTCTGGTGGTGAAGAGGGCTCCTAAAACAGTGTTTTGCACATAGTCGGTGCTGAATAGTTTTGACGATGATGATGATGATGATGAAGAGGCAGAGAAAGTTGACAAAGAACACAAACAGTAATTTCAGTTGCTATCCCCCACTTCCAAGTTCAAAATATCTTTATATGCGTTATGCAAATTTATGTCACATAAAGCAAGTTTCGATCAAAAAGTAAAAATCCAGCTGGAATTCTTGCTTTAGAAAATGAACCTGAGCAAAATGCTTAGTGACCACAAATTACAGATGTAAAGGTCTCAGCATAGTATAAGTTCACTCCATCACCAAAAAAAGCAAATTTAGGGTAATTGAGAAATGTACTGAGCATTAAGTGTAGGTAAAGAACAGACAATATATAAGGCATTAAACACATTCCTACTAAAAATCCTCTAAAAGGAGAAGGAATGAAAAAGGAACCATTTTATGTTTGCAAGGAGCAGATCAAAGATCTGAAGGTAAAGCACTAAAATGGAATGTGATATGATTTGGGGAATGAGAAAAGGAAAAACAGAACCCAATGTTTAAGGTTTACGGGAAAGACTTTTACAAAGCAAGGTAAAAGGAAGAACAACTAACAGATCTACTTATGGCAAAGCAAGGAAGAAGAGAGGATTTAGGAGGAAAAACTGCAGGATGGACTTTCGAAAATACAGAACTGAAGTTCAAGGCTCTGACAAGTCATCCAAAAGGGGATGTCCTGAAGGCAGATACAAATATTCATTCATTCAATAGTATTTATTTAGTGCTTACTGTGTGCAGAGCACTGGAAAGGTTAAGGATAGATATGTAGATTTAGGAATCATCTGCTTAGAGGTGGGAGTTGAAGCCATGAGCAGATGAGCATTCTAAGAGGTCCAGTAAGAAGAACAGAGGACCAGGAATTAAGCCTTGTGGGATACTCACTGCTATAAGGTGAGGAGGAGAAGAAGAGTCAGCAAAGGAAACTAAGAAGAAACAGCTGCAGTGGTGGAATGAAAACCAAGTGAGCACTGGGTCTGCACATCCAAGGCAAGGTAGAGTTTCCAGAAGGAGAGGATGGTCAACCAGGTCGAGGGCAACAGAAAGGCCAAGGAGAATTAGGACAGGT